>NC_138157.1:20446020-20898520 GCF_964199315.1 Orbicella franksi
TCATGAAGGTGCAAAGTTAATCACTGAGGTGATATTAGTGGGTCAGTGGCACAAAACATTGGTAGTGACTTCCTGTATCACCAAACGTCAGGTTCGTATTTTCAAAAACCTTGTTGGCCCAGCTATTGTAACAGATACGCCTCCTGAAGTTTTAAAAAGTAAATGAGTCATCAAAGATTTATTTAACGGGGGAAGATGCTCGCTGAGTCATTTTTTCGCGTTATATGATATGCCATGAAATATTTATGCAAAACTGTAATTGGATTTTTCAAGCTTTTTTAGTTACATCCGACCATTCTTCATGTCATAAACATCCAATGATCATGATGTGAACAGAAAAATGAACTGAACTTATGAATACATTAGAAATACACAGTTCTTTCGAGTGGCTTTCTCACATGACATCGTGAACTAGCGTCTTAAGGGGTAAGTAAATCTTACCGAGACTTGCAAACTAATCTCTAAATCTCCTTCCTAGAATTCATTTTTGCTTTTAGAGAGCAATTCAATTTTCAAAACATAATATTTACAAGTTTTTCGTTACAGTAATTCAATCATTTCTAATGAATGTCTTGATATGTCCTCGCTGTGATGAACTTGAGTTTAGTCTAAATAGTAAACATATGTACATTCGGATCCCTGTCAACTGCTGAAAATAATAACATTTAACGTGCCTATCGAGTTGTACATCACAAGATTAAAATTATTCACTATTTTTATTTGCCTACTCCCAATTCTTTATTTGTGAGTGCGCAGTTAATATTTCGATAAGATCAAGTTCCTAAATCTAATTTTTCTTGATTTTCAATTCCTATTTTTTAGAGCCTTGTTATTCTTGTAAATGCATGGTTAATGACTGAAATAATATTTTTAAGAAGAAAGGTCTCAATTCAGACTGCAATATATAATAGTCAAGGAATTATATTAATATCTCAATTTTTAATTCACGCAGATGAATATGTCGACCTCAACAATTAAACCTGTTGAAAAACCCACGTACTCGGAAGCTTTAGCCGAGCCCGGCCCGGATTGGCCAGTTGCGAAGACAATCTGGGGATTGGCATGGGAGCTGCATTGGATTGGCTTCGGTGCTCTATTTGGCTTGCTAGCGATTCACTCCTTAATTGCTGTAGCGCTAGTGACGAAAAGAAAAGGTTTTGGTCGTAAACCTTTGTTTATTGCTATCAACTCGCTGTTGTTTACCCTTGGTGCCACCAGAGCTGTGTATCTGTTGTTGGATCCGTACGAGTCCAGAGAAAATGACGTGGAAGATCCAAAATGGCTGACGTTACTTCTCTTTGGAATCGCCTACCCGTGTTTAACATCCGCGTTTTGCTTGATTCACCTGGCTTTTCTTGAGGTCACAAAGATGAGAATAGCCTCGAGCAAGCTGCAAAGTCTGAAATTCTTATCTGGCGTCATAATAATTCATTTCATCATCGTCTTCACCGCGGAGACATCATCGTCCATCAAGCCAGAATTGGACGCGCTTTTGATCGTTTGCCAGTCGTTCTTCATTCTCTGGGGCCTGCTGCTCTCTGGCAGCTTCATCTACAGCGGATGTAAGCTGATAAACCACGTGGAAAACGTCCAGGAGCAACTCAGTGCTATCGAGAGAAGGGCGCACCTGCGGAACAAACAGCAAAGACACAGCACGACCAAAGTGGCCAAGATCACGCTTGGAACCAGCTTCTTGGGCATCGCCGTTTGCGGGTTGCAGTTTTACTCCATGTTAGGAGTATATGGTATGTACAGCACAGTAGTCCATCCTTCCCCTTGGCCGTGGTTGGCTTTCCAGTCAAGTTTTCGTTTGGTTGAGATTAGCATGGCGTGTACCATCGCGTACAGTGTGATGCAACCGGAAGGGCCCAGAAAAAGAAAAGCCAGAAGCGTGGCCGATGGAATGGGCATGTCGTCCAGAGCAAAACCGATAGAGAAGAAAGCAATCATTTTATAAATGAACTGAAATAGAACTAATATTCTTCCGTTTGTAAAGTGCGACTGAATATTATGTATACACTACTTGCAAAAAATTTCGGACAATTTTAGTTTGGACGCCAGTTTAATTTTCGGACACTTTTTTTCTCAATTCGGACAAATTTCGGATCGTAAAAAATTCGGACACCTTGCTGAAACATTGCTAAAGTAAATTTACACGTAAAAATACGAACTAGACTGGAACAACAACTGTGAAAACGATAGTTAACTTCTCCCTCAGGTTTATGAAGATACACCGACGAGTAAATGGCAAAAAATTCTCTCAAGCCGTTAAGTATCTCATTCAATGTCTCGATTAGAGTTCGCTCCTTAAAGCTCGGCATAAGGGTAACTGAGACCTTTGGAGCTGTTTAAAAATTAAATACTGACTGTACTGTAAATATTTTGGACGCTAAACATTTCGGACGCTCAAAGTCGGATAGTCTTATTTTCGCACACACACGTCCAAAATTAAAATCGTCTGAATTTTTTTGCAAGTACTGTTGCTTTTTTAGAAGCGGGAGCTTAGCAATTTAGAGATGTGAGTCGGAAAAAAGGCCTGAAATTTAAACGTGGTTGTTTTTGACAGTGAAGCCTTACCAATTGTGTAGAAATAAGTTATATGGGGCCTGTGGCTTCTAAAGCCCACTGACAACCTTGGCCTCTTAACAGAACAATATGAGCTGAACTTATCCTTAACTTAAATGCAGTGGCAAGCCGAAGTCAGATACCAGATGCTAAATTTGAAAGACGTTTTGATGTGAAGAATAATTGCACGTTTTACAAGTCACTTCAGTTTACATTTAGGGAAATTAGCCTCACTTTAATTACAAGCTTTGAAAGAGGCATGACGCAGTCATGGCTTGTGACACTGAAAAATAATGCAGTTCCGATCCGCTAAAATCGAAGTTCACTACTGTTAAAGTTAATTTGTATAACCTTAGTAATACGGCGACAATTGCAAGCAAGGGTACAAATTCCTTGTTTTTCTTCCATATATCCTCGGGAGTATTGAGTTCTATTGGCTTGCTACTGAGTTCTGAAAGAATGCATAATGTAGCTTGATTGAAAACGGTTACTGCCTTAAAATGATTATTAGCGTATACATTAATAGTACTGTACAACTGGTTCTACCCACCTAACAACTCTGTTAACAGTTCAATGTTAACAGTTCGATGTTAACGTTTTGGCTGCCTGGCTCCGCTAGCCCTTATGGTTATTCCAGGCAGCTAGTACTCAAATTTTGCTTTTAATATTTTCATTGAAATTGTAATTTTTTTTTTCTTTAGCAAGAATGAGTACAAATAAAGATTGATTTGATTTGATTTGATGTGTGGGAGGATTAACTGTACTTAAGCGTCTTTAGGTGTGCACTTGTTGTTGCCCCCGGGGGGGACTCCCCATATGAAAAGGTCGGGGATGCTCGTCGTATACGTTAGGGCCTAATTAGGAAGGGGGGGATAAATCAAGGATTTTGGTCTCACCCAGCATGAGGAGTGTCAGCTTGAGGGAAGATCTAGGCATTTCTACTTTCTTGTTCACCACAAAGAGAACATGATAGCAATGTGAAACAGCCTTCTTGTACATGTATGTTGGAAGAACACAACAATTTGGCAAAGCATGCCGATGAACACAAATCCTTGGCTGAGGCACTGTCCAAGCCTCTTCGGCTGATTCTGCGTGTCTATTTTAAACCGGCAAACGAGATCGCGAAAGCTCGTGGTTTTAATGTGTTAAGTACATATAGCAGCATGCATAAATATGGTTCTTATAAAGATTATTTTCAACGTCCAAGACATTTAAAACGTCTCCGATCATTTTGATCTACAATAGCACCGAAAAAGAGGAAAAACATTATTCGGATAACACTAAGAGAGAAGCCTTGACTGCGGCAATGTTTGGCAATATGACGTTTTCTGATGTCAGTTGAAGTGAGTTATGCAGGTCAAACCTCGGTGTTTTTTGTCAGTATCTCCGGTTAACCTGGCCGAGAACTGTGTCTTGCCCGTTGCAGTATTTGTTTTCTTCTTTAGATCATTGTGTAACTCTTTCCGAGTAGTCGTTGGTACCATCGTCGTTAACTGTTGCGAGAGTGGCACCCCGGCGGGAGTCGTACGACTGGGTTGTGACCAAAAATACCCAAAGAATCTACATGACTGTGGCGTTTTCGACATGATCATAGGCCAGTAAGCGCGAGTATGACAAGTGTGACGGTAACGATGTGTGAAAATATCGACCCAAGCGCTTTTCGTTGTTCAATGCAATGAGACTGGGACGAGCTTTGAATACGACACGTTGGAAAAGTCCTGTCGCTGTTGGAAAAGTCTTGCCGATTTTAACTTAAGTCTGCTGGATTACTTGATGGATAGAGTCCTCCTAAGTTTGTGAGCAGTTCCAAGGAGGACGGTCTTCTGTAGCTCTGTTATTCTAATATCGCCTGGGATCTTGCCGATGTAGTTTTCTGTTCCCTTCTTGACAAGCCCGAAAGCTCCAATGATCTCTGGGACAGTTGTTTTCATTCCCCACGTTTTCTCGATTTCAATCTCGAGATCTTTGTACTTTGTGAGTTTTTCCATTGTTTTCAAGGAGGTGTTCCTTTCTGTGGGGATGGACATATCGATAAGCAGACAGGTTCTTTCCTTCTTGTCTTTCACCACTATGTCTGGTCTGTTTGCTTTTATCTCTTTGTTGGTTTGGATTGGCATGGCATGTAGTGTTTATCTTGTACTTTGATGTTATATTGTTTGCATATTGTCCAGTGGAGATATGCTGCAGCTTTATTGTGTCTTTGTGTGTACTCTGTCTTGGCAAGTTCAGGGCATCCGGAGACAAGGTGGTCAACTGTTTCTTGAAATTGCCCACAGATTCTGCACACTGGGTCGGTGCCATCTTTCAGGATCTTGTTTCGGTAATAGTTGGTCTTAATGCATTGATCTTGGGCAGCAATAATGAAACCTTCTGTTTCTGATTTGAGGCCAGGTGTACTCAGCCAATTCCTCTGGGTTTTTGATGCAGATATTGTAGGCATTAGTCAGATTATTTTATTCTATTTTATTTATTTATTTATTTATTTTTTTTTTACCAAAAATACCTGTCATTTATATAGTTTTGTAAATACATTAAACAAATTTCCGTGTGTCCATATCATTACGTTTCAGGCGTGGGTTGTAAAGATAGGAAAATACTGTGAAAATTACCGAAATACAAGCCGCAGGCGAGTGCTTCCACAGCTGTCTTGAGCTTTCACCAACTTTGACGATTGTTTCTATAACTCTGAAAAACAGGCGTGATGTTTCTAATTTCCTTCAAGAAAATTACCAGTCGAAAGCTTCTTTTGTGTTTCTTTAATTTGTACCGAGTGATTTACTCCTCATTTCATTTCATTTAGCAATAGCCTTTGTTTTTCGTGACAAACAAAACTAATATTAGATCTAGACGTTTTCCTGTTAAAATTAACGCCTCCGATTCCGCGTCTCGTTGATCCGATTTGCCCGCGTCCATGCTAAAGAATATTTGGCTTTGGTTGAACTTGCAGTGACAGGCTTGATGGGCATTTTTGCTAAGAGCTTTATCTTATCTGTGTGTGCACTAAAATTTGCATACAGAATAAATAAAACTGAGTCATAGGCGGATCACAGATGTTCACAGAAGTTCCTGAGATCGTAAAAATTGAGGGAAAAAGATTAACAAATATACCTTAAAATGATCTAATTGCAATAAACTGTCCCGTTTTTGCGCGTATTAGAATGCATTTCAAACTTGACCTGAAATCGATGATGGCTGATGCCTTGCAATTGCCACACCGGAAAGATGGTCAAAGATAAGCTCGCTTGAAGATTGCGTCCCACTCAGTTTTGACTTCTGCTCACGTTTCATAGACGTTTGTCACATTAATTGATTTGCGGTGTCCACGAAGAAGTCAAAGTTCATGGCTGTGTTATCATACGATTGAAACTTGGTTTGACTCTTAATATAATAGCGGTTCAGAGACTGTCTCCCAATGTACACTTCACATCAACACTTAATGGTAATTATGCATATTCAAATCTTGTTGTTTTAATACTTCCATCGAAATATTTGCGAGATCACAATCACACTTTACAAGAAAAGTACGAAACTAGAACACTTTCTTATCAATCTAGGACACTTCCTTCCTTGTGTGGCGAAAATTTATTAATCTCATTAAAAACAATTTATGTTTTACATCAACGCAATGATCATATTCTTTTCAGAGGAGCAAGAACAGACCGCGCCGCGGTCACGCTTCTAAAATATTGACGAAAATGTCTACTGTTGAAGGCACTTTAAGAAAGTGCTTTTAACACCACGTTACTTGACACAAATAAGCGAAATATACAGGTGTTTACTTAGTGTAATGGGGAGCCTTTGTCTTCGGTGAGATCGACATTGTCTGTTTCACGTGTTTTCAACGCGCTCAATTTCATGATACTGTCATAATTTAATGTACTGAGAGTGTCCACACTTTTCGTAAAGCAAAGTCAAATATTTCAGTCTTGCTGGACTAGTAAAAATTTGTATTTACAAAGCTATCGAAAAGAGTGAATAAAATCACAACTGCGCGCATTCTTAATTTTTATCAGCCAAATATTTCAAACGGATTTTAATATCCCGCGAAGTCGCCTTCATATTAAAACACCGGCTCAACGAATTTCCCAACTTTCAAACAGCATTTATGACTGGATTAAAAACTTATGTTTAGTTCATTACGCTTGGTGAACAAGATGTAATACTTATGTCAGATCAGTTGACTAGGAGTACCTCGATTTCCGTGTTTGAAGAGAGAAGAAAATTGCTGAGCAGTGCTACTTGTATTATAAGTTCAAGTCTCAAGTTTATTCACTCTTCGCAGTCGTTTGTTCCCCATCTTGTTCGGAAAGCGATGATTTCCTCTCATTGTCGCTCTTTCCTTTGCTCGCTGCATCCCCTTCTTTGCTTGAATCGGAGCCGCCGCTTCGCGTTTTCTTAACCTTCCTCTTTGCTCGCCGGTGCTCTGCCGTGTCAAAATGCTTCTTGTGGCTAAGCGCACCCGCATCGGCAGCCCTTTCCAAGTGAACGGATGCAAAGTCCTTCTTGTTTGGATCACCAAAGTGTTTTTCAGAGCTGTCTTTTCGACCAGTTTGAGAGACTTCCCACGGCGGTAAGCGACTGACCTTTCTTCCAAGGTTTTTCTCGTACATGCTCGTCCAAACCGTCGCTTGATCGTCTCTGAAGTCAGAATATTTGCGCGCATAGGTTTTCCCGTAATCATGAATGGCCTCCGCTTCCCAATTTGCCATGGGCACCGCGGCACTCTCTTCATCTATCTGCATGGCTGGGCAATCGGCCATTTCTTTGCTCAATTTCCAAAGACAATCCGTTTAAAATCAGGTACTGTTTCTACAAATTATTCTCCGCGTAGGGTACCTTATTAAAAATTCAGTCCGGATATTATATTGGCCCATGTCGTTTGCGTGACTTCAAAGGCTCCCCCGCGTGTGTTGTGTATCATGTTTCACTTAGATAACCTTGTCAATAGGTTCACAAACACAAAAGTATCTATATATATCGGTTATTTATTGAAGTTATTGTCCATTAACACAAGCATCGACCGGAGTGAATTGACAACTACTTATTAGGCTCAACGAAATACAATTCACGATTAGCAAGCTTTGCCCTCAGTTAAGCGTGACTAACGAATCATAAGCTTCTAGGGTGTTAATTGATGTAGCCAAACGGCTAATGATAAATGCCAAATGGCTTGTCTTGCATAAATTACGTTGTGTCTCATTTATTATGATTCCATTGCCCGATAATTATGGCGTACCTATGAGTCAGCCGGCACACGTGGATGTGCTATGACCGGGTCCAAAGTGCGTTTACATCAGCATTTTAAAAACACTTAAAAGGTCTTGATCTTACAAGAGCGGCTGTTGATTTGTGTTTGTAACGTTATTGAACTGTTGATAAGATCGTATTCTGGCTGCAAAATGCAAAAACAGCCATTGTTTTGCAACAGTCTATTTTCCTTTTAGCATTTCTTAAGTATGCAGCGCTCCAAACCTTCACGTTGGCGGCAAGGTGGGCCTTGATTTACCGTCAATCAATGTTAAATATAGCTAGGGCTGTGCCAGATGAATATTGGCCCCTTCGATCCGCACGGTCAAGACAGAGTCAACGAGACCTAATAGCCTTGTGGCCGATCGACAGAGTAGGTACCCAGGTAAGTTTGGGTAATGAGAGATTTATTACACAGGTTACAACGTACATAACGGTGACAAAGAATTGTAGAAACTTTACCCGGTCCAATACCGTACCGTATTGCATGCTGCACGAATAAAAATAAGCGCCTGAAGGAAAATAGGGATACACCCTTCCTGACACGCACTGCCAGCTGACAACTGACACTGATCATGATAATTTCCTGTGCCTTACCAGGCAGGCTATAAAGTATAGATCAGTATATTAAGCTCCAGTGAAACTTTATATAAACGTGTTCTTTTTCAATCCGCGGACATATTACTTTTACTTCCTCTTGGACCCTTGTTATTTAATTTGTTGTTGCGGAATCAGTTTAAAGATATACTGATCTTGCTACTGCTTTGACTGGCTGAGGAAGTTGGCCAGGATGTATTTTTCAACACTTCAAGGGAATTGGAAAGCGCATGCATCGACGAAGATGTGCCGAGTGCGAGGAGAAAATGTTTAAAATTACGTCAGTTCCTTCCATAATTAGATATAGAAGAAAAATCGACTGTAAGCAGCTTTAATAATGTGAGACACAACTATCCAAAAGGCCCTATTTCACTTGTAGGCTCTTGCAGGGAAAAGGCCCGGAAAAAACAAGATGATAACAGCTATCCATCATCAGTAATCACCACCAGGCTTAACCAGATGCCTATCTGTTCTATCACGTGACAATGAAGCAAGGCTGATTACTATGTGGAAAGCTTAACGGGACAACGACATGATAGAGTCCAAACTGAAAGCCAACACTGGCAACCGTGGACAGCGGTCTCGACCTGGTTGGTTCTCGCCAGCACAGTATAGCAGGAAAAAAATAGAACAACCGACTTGGGGACCGATTGTCTACTAAATGCATATATGGTAATGACAATAATAATAATAATAATAATAATAATAATAATAATAATAATAATAATAGTAATAATAATAATAATAATAGTAATAATAATAATAATCGAATATTTCCTCAGGATAACCCTTCAGTACAAAGTACTGTTATCAACGGGGTCCTGCTAAGAATTAAAAACTAATAAACAAGAATTATTAAGATATATAAAATAAGATACATATTAAAAACCGTTAAAATACAATAGAAATTACAAGTAATAATCGTCTAAGGCTTTCCTAAATAAAACTCCAGAATTAATGTTTCTTAAACTTAAAGGCAATAAATTAAAAATCGAGGCACCTAAAAAATAAAAGCTACGGCGCGCAAAATCCAGTCTGACTTTTGATAGTTTTGCAGTTGACAGTTGACCTCTGATAACAGTTTATTATGAGAACTACCTCAGCGCCTATACCGAGGAGTAACTGTCCAACAGTTACCCAGTGACAATTCCGGAACGGGCCGGGGAAGGATATTACACGGTGATTGACTAGATTATCTTCTAAAGAGGGTAGGAAAAGTTAGCCCCTTTAAGTTATAAGAACTGAAATTAATCACCGGCATAGGAATGGACTTTAAGTTATACAATGATGATGACAACGACGACGATGAAGATGACGACGAGGTAAAGCCGAACATGATCAATGCTAGCCAGTCCCTGATCGACCATGAACTCTCCTATTCCCGCGCATAGGGACTGAACCCAGGCAGGAGAGGAGAGAGTCCGGGATAACGTGCTTGCGCATACTCAGAACGCCGCTATTTCTCCCCTCAAATCAGGGGAAGACCATGTATATCTATGGCAGAATGTTTAGAAGCGCGAGCGCCTTGTGGCCATCTCTAGCTATTAATTACAAGCAGAAACTTTCAAAAAGCTTAACCTGCTAAAAGCTAACAACCAAAACAGTAATTTGTTATCCGCTATCTGGACGTAATTCATGATGAAAAAATAGTTGTACTTACTTTTGCCTCTTTCAGGCTTTCACTTACTTCGGCGCAGCGCGAAAAACGGCGAGCGAAAAAAAGGAGAGAGAGTGGCTTGGTGGGCCGCGCTTCTGCCCTATTTTTTCTCTCGCCGTTGTTTGCGTTGCGCTTCAACTAACTGACGCCTGGAAAAGGCTATACTGACTTGCTAGAGTTCCACACTCGCTGAAATGACAAACATTTTAGGTTCGAACTACGCAGGTAACTGCTTGTAAATTCAGTGTTTTTTCGGTTAGTCGTGTGTGGATAGGGTTATTTTTTTAAGGGTGTTTCGGACCATTCCGGCATTCGTGGTCTTATTGCATGCTCATTAAAAATAGATGTAGGCGTTCTTGGTCCCATGGTTGATCGTAGTTGAACATGATGAATTCGTCTACACCACACTCTTATTAATCTATTGGTTCGCTGTGAATATGTGCAGGCAAATTATTCTGAATTCACCGTCGGACTCACCTGGACTATCTCTTCTCCCGCTTGGGTTAAACCCCCATGATACACAGCGGGGAAGGAAGAGTGGACTATATCAGTGCGCTTTCTACTTTGCTCTTTTTCAAGCGTTGAGGCTAAATTTTTTCATAAAGTTTGAATCTTGTCTCCTTTTTGTCGGCTATTTCGTTTGAAGTCGACCAGCGAGAAGGTTATTTTAAATTGGATCATAACGAGGTATGCGCAGAAGAACAGCCTGAAGTTGCGTTGTTTGAGAAAAAGTTAAAACATATGTAACAACTAACAACCTGATAAACCTGACTCAATTTATATTAGAAAGTAAAAACACTTCAATTTTAAATAAAAATGCAATTTAGTTCAAAAAATGTTGATTTGCTTTAGAAGGGCGCAGCTGGATGTTTTACCCCCTGGGATCATCAGAGCATTAGCAATTATTTTCCCGCCTGTACTAATCCATGATGTCATCCATCAATTCAATATTCTGGTCATCAATTCCGGAACAAAAATATTTGTCCAGCCATTAGTCTCAAATGCATGTGGCAAAAATATTTAAGTGAGGAGATCTAGACTGCAAGCTTGTTTTCATTTTCTAGGAAAAAGAAATGCAGTTAATGAACAGATCGGAAGTCCCATTGAGGGCATCTCACCTTCAGTAACAACAGGAGGTACGAAAATACCTGCGGAGTTATTCCTTGGGTCACGCAAACTGCATTTGGAAAAGAGGAAAGAAAATATTAATTTTTCCAAGGCCAACGTTGTAAACCTTAAGAAATATAGGTGTCAGGAAGACGAGAGAGTGGAAAACAGAAAGAAAATTCGAGAAACGCCGGAGTGCTTTGGGAGTGGACTTTTCAAGTGTATTAAATGAAGTGAAAATAGTCTAGGACTGGGGCGAGCGTTCCCTCTGCATGGTCGCCTGCAAGAAAGTTGCGTCCAGTGTTGAGATTTCGCAGCGTGAAAAAATCGCGTAAATGTGGTCCGATTCCTCGCTACAATGGCAGAGAAGGACCTTTCACCACTTACACAGAATGTTGTCCGTGGACTGAACGACAAACTTTATGAAAAACGCAAAACAGCAGCTCTAGAAATAGAACGGTAGGTCCACTTCGTTAAAATGTTGGCGCATGCATTATGATTCGTACTACATGTGTGTTGACGATCGTATTGTTATATGCCGTAAATATTACACCTTCGATTGTTTTGATTATACTACAAGAATTCTTGCTCAATTTGTAACGATGCTAGTGCAGTAACCTTCTTGCAGGGAGACAGGTTTTTAGCAAACAACGTTTGAACTTGTACCTGAATCCACATGTAAGGTTAAGCTTACATGTACATGTTGTGTGAGGTTCAGTAGTCTTCTGGCGTCTTAAAAAACTGCGAATGTGTCTTGTTCACTCGCCTATTTACCCATCGATCTCTGTGTTCTGTTTTATCAGGATGGTAAAAGAGTTTGTGGCCAATAATGACGTGAGACAAATTAAACGGCTGACGTCTGTGCTTGCTGAGGAATTTGCAGTTTCACACAACAATCACTCAAGAAAGGGGGGCCTTATTGGACTCGCTGCTACAGCTATTGCTCTGGGAAAGGTAGAGCTCCTTTGAACACTTATTTTGATCACTGCTGGTGGGTGATACAGCTGTAGCAATCAATAATAATTAGTCAATAAATAACATGTAAGGTTTAAAAAACAAATAATGTACAGCTAAGTGAGTTTTGAACTTCTACAGGTGCAGTGATGTCAATTTTCGTCAATTAACATATCAGCTCAAGGGACTGGGGTGTCTGGAAAACCTGAATTGCGAATAGCGAATAGTCGCGAATAGCGAATAGCGAATAGTCCCGAATAGTGCGAATAGTGCGAATAGTGCGAATAGTCTTGAATAGTGTGAATAGTGGCAAAAGGTGGCAAATAGTGACGAAGAGTCATCAATAGTCACCGCTTTAGGTCTAATATCCTGCGTTAATTAATTATCCAAATAAGCCACAGAATTTCAGTGAATTTACTACCTTTTCTTCTCTGGACTCAGGCTCGGGCTGCCCATCGCCAACATTAACAAAACAGAGAACACAAGGATACCTAATAAAGATGCATTTATGTTTTTGCAGCGGTTAAAACAGAAGAAATTACGTTAAGAAACACCTTTTGTCCTGATAAGCGTCTGTGCTTTTTAGCGGGAAAATCCTGTCTTACGTTGCTGCGAGGTTGCGTATGAGATACTGGGTACCCTATTTGCTATGATTTGCCACTAATGTGCCACTATTTGCCACTATTTGCCACTATTCGAGACTGTGCGCCACTATTCGCACTATTCGAGACTATTCGTACTATTCGCTATTCACTATTCGGGACTATTTGCTGTTCACTATTCGCGACTATTCACTATTCGCTATTCGGGTTTTCCAGACACCCCAAGGGACTGTGTCTTTTTCCCTTTACAAAAATAGTTCTGGAAATTGCGATTGAGACTTAAGGTGGCCTACTAAAGTTTTTCTGAGACTAAGTAGCGCATGTTACCATTGCCTGCCAGATGTCAGTATTGATGCGTGCAAAAATGACGTAAGTAACCCTAAGAAGAAACAAAAACCACCACAGCACTTGAAAGGCATTAAATCACTTTGGTATGTGTAGCAATAGTTTCAAACGCTGTTCAAACATGTGTTTAAACCTAGGGCTAAAAAAATATGACAAAAAAGCTCATACATTGTAAATAAGTGGTAAAAGAGCTTGAATTTACTCTTGCTTTCTTGCACACGATACATGGCGTCACATAAGCGCGTGTAAATAAAGGGCGTGTACAATTCAATTCTTGTCCAAGGTTGTAAAAGCTAGTCTTTGATTGAGGATTGCTCAAAAACCTACCGTACAACCCATGATGAGATTTTCACATTTGATTTGCAGGGGTGAATCACATTTAGAGCCAAATTTTTTAAAAAAATACATAAGACAGATTTTGAGCTATTTTTGATCTCTCATTTTCTTAGTTTTCAGAAAATCTGTCTTACAGATTTTATTTTACTTTGCATGAATGTTAAATCAGAGCAAATTTCTCATTCCTGAAATTTTGAGGTGGGATCATATAGGTAGAAAATTTCTAGAAAAAAAACAGAACTTCTGTAAAGGTACAGTCTTGTTTTCCCATGGAGCTGTTGTGAATGGAAGTTTGTGATCTTCCATGTTGGGCTGTTTGCACCAATTCCAAACCTTTCAGCTTTCACATCCTCAAACCTTGACCATTTCTTTGGGGAACCTACAAATGGGACAATTTTTTTGAGAACAAAAATTTCTAAACAAAATTACGAGAACTATTTTTTCAAGTGGTTAAACAGCGTGTATCCCAACACATTCCTAAACACCGAAAGGAAATGGTATAAAAATCTATGATAATTAATTGAGATCAGGTATCATTACTTCTTTGTAACAGGTTTGCTTGGTTTTACTTCTTGATTACTAATGATTTCAGGATTTGCTGTTATAATTAAGTTGCCTATTTGTGAATATACATGACAATTTTAAACATTTTCTTCCTCCTGGAGCTTTCCTAATATTTCAGGTCAACAGGCCTATTACGGAACCCTGCTGTTGTCACAGCCTTGTCCATCATGCAAAAGAGCACATGAACATGTATATTTGCAGAACTCTGAATCTGTGAAATTGAGAAATTATTTCATTTTTTTCAAATTATATCAATTTGAATTTTTACTAAATTACATGTATATTGAATTTTAATACATATTATTCCAGTTCACATGGTTGTATATAGTCATTTGAGTGAGGATACTGAATGACATTTATAGCAAAACTTTGTGCTACACTGTAGCACAGGTTTTTGCTTTCTAGTAGAATTTCACTTTCCTGTATTTATCTTTTGTTAATTATGACTTATTCATCAAATTATTCATTACAGTTTATTTCATTAGACAAGTTTGTTCTATTTTAAGTAAATTTAGCTTCCAGGCTAAACCAATATGGTAAGCTCAGGCACAATATTATTACAAAAATCATTAGATACCATACATGAATTTAAACATATCATAAGCATCAAATCTTCAAAATGAATTTGTTTTAACTGTACATAATATGTAACTATTAATATTACTACTAGTACTATGGCTGTAAATTTAATAGCGCAATACTACATTGTATTAGTAATATAATACAATACTACATTGTATTAGTAATATGATATTCTATTCTAATATCCCAGCCACAAATGCTGACAATGTTGACTAAGCGGTGTGCTTAACATCATAACTGCATAACACAGAAATGATGAATGTATGAATTTGATTGAATTCTTTATCAGGATGCTGGTCTGTATTTGAAGAATCTCATTCCTCCAGTACTGACTTGCTTCTATGACCAGGACAGTAGGGTGAGGTACTATGCTTGTGAAGCCCTTTATAACATTGCCAAGGTAGCAAGAGGCTCTGTGTTGCCCTTCTTCAATGATGTCTTTGATGGCTTGAGCAAGGTAAACACATGTACCATGTAAAATCAGCAGTTTAGTGCATCTGATCAGTGGGAACAGTTCTTGGATAGTCCATGAAGAGATCAACTACTGTATATTTGTACAATGTACATTAGAGAAGATTTTTATGTCTGTTTGCACGCACCAGAGTCTTGTTCAGGCTGCTTTGCAAGTTCTACAGAATGGTACCTATATGCATTGTACGGTCATGAAGCTGCTCTGCCCATGGGTAAATTTAAAGTCTTGGGTCATTAGTTGCACTTTGCTTTCTCACAGACATCAAATAAAGAGTCAAACATGAAAACTTCACTTACCCAGACCATCTCCCTATCCCACCTTCAATGTCGAAGACTATAATTACATGTACAGGTCTGCAGTTTCTCCTGATCAGTTTCAACATTGTATTGGCTGGGGCAGGGGGCAAAAGCAATGCATTTTTAAAAGGATAGCAGTGCTTTTTCAAACTTCAGTTGTAAAACAGATACACATAATCCATGGCATTATGTCACCGTCCCAAGGATATTTTGTCCACAATTATTGTGTTTTACAGCTGTGCCACCATAAAAATATTTATTTATTAGAGATATTTTCTGAGAGATTTATTATTTTTTTTAGCTTGCTGCTGATCCTGATCCCAATGTGAAAAATGGAGCAGAACTACTTGATAGGTTAATTAAGGTAAGTTATTAGGTAAGAAATAATGAACAAGTTACAGATCAGTTAGTTACAATGGATAAATTCTCAACAATGGTCCTAATCTGGGTGACTTGAGGCTAATCATTGTGCTTGAAGTCTTCAAATAATGACATGATTGTGATAATTATGTACATGTACATATATTCATGAACATAAACATGTATTTGTACATATAAAACTGTATACTGTACATGTATGTCTGATTTTTGATACAGTGTAGATCAATTGAATTCACCAATGCACAGTGAATGATTAGTTGAAGATTTGTACAGTAGGACCTACCTGCATGTGATTTCTACAAATTATACTGTTTTTCTTTAAAAAAAAAGACTATTTCACATCTCCCTCTCTTTGCAGGATATTGTGACAGAAAGCTCCTCATTTGACTTGGTGTCATTTATTCCTCTGTTAAGAGACAGAATTTATACAGCTAACCCCTTTGCAAAACAATTTCTAGTCTCTTGGGTAAGTATAACTGCAGTTGTGTGTTCTGTAAAGTTAAAAAAGTTTAACAACTGCATCATGCTGTATGGAAGATGGGTGCCTGGGATATCCAGGGGCCTCCACTGTGACCAGCAGTCTCCTAGACAGTATAATGCTCCCCCATGGCTGGCAATCCCAGCTACCCAACCATGAGCCCCCACGTAGTCTTCCAGGTACACGTCACACTGAGTTAACAATAATTGAGATGGGAGGGGAGGGGGGAGGGGCAGAAAAAAAGTTGATGAATAGAACAAAGATGTGTAGGAAACTGCTCAATCCTACGACCAAAATGTTCCAGGGACCGCCACACTGGAACATGCCAGTACAATGGCAAAGTGTACTGAGCCTGCAATACCATATGAATACCATTGACCAGAAGTACCAGCTACTCTTTGTTCTTAACTTTGTTAAATTAAATTGTATTTAACAACATTAAAATTTTAACGAATTTTACATTTGTTTACATTTATTGTATGTTGCAATGGTGATAGTAATGGTAACTTTATTTATACTCGGTAAATCCTTCAGCAAGGATTATAAAAAAAATGATAAAACACCAACTAATTGTCCCTAACTAAACTAACTAACCTAAACTACATACTAAAAGCTGCTTCACAAGGATGCCATGTTAAAACTCATTCAAAACTGTGGTGACGTATGTTAAGTTTAAAATCATGTAAAGATGTTGCTGCACGAAGGTTACTGGATAGGCTGTTCCACAACCTGGCTCCACTGTAAGAGAAACTCTTCTTCAAATAATTGGTGCAGGGCTTCCAATTTTTTTTTCAGTGTTCCTTAATCGATATGATGCTATGTCGTTTCGAAACACAAATCTAGAACTCAGACACTCAGGGGTTAACTTATCCCATGTAAAGATTTGTACATCATAACAGCAGCTGATTCAAATCTTTGATATTTGAGTTTGTCTTGTTTCAGTTGGTGGTTTTGGATGCTGTACCAGACCTTGACCTTATTGCACACCTTCCAGAATTCCTTGATGGGCTGTTCAATATTTTCAAGGATCGCAATGCGGAGATTAGAAAAATGTAATTATTGTCCGTGATTGATAAATATTATTTAGTTATTGACAGTTTTTGTTGGCAACTTCTCCACTGAACTCTTAAATAAAAATGTTGGGATTGCATGATAGTGCCTAGAAACAAACTCAGATTTAATAAAAGTACATCATTTGTTTCATGTTATCGTCACTTGAGATATAGACTGCTTACTGCTAGTCATCATCAGGCAATTTTTACACAGTACAATTTATATCATGAAGGTTTTCTATGATTGATGCATTTTGTTTGCATCCCCCACTGTTGTTCCACTGGTTTGCTACTGTACAATGTATATACTGTACATACAGTCACATGATTATACAATTCTCCTGTTACAGACCTTTTTAACCATGGGCATCTATGCTTTTTTGAATTGTGGATCACAAGAGAAAATGCTTTCCCTGTGGGAAAGGAATAAGACATAAAGATATAATTTCCATACTGCCAGGTGATTGTTGCAATATTATAATCCACATGTCTGTTATTGTGCAGGTGTGAAGCAGTCCTTGGCGAGTTCTTGAGAGGCATCAAGAGAGAATCTAAAAATGTCAACTTTGCTGACATGGTCAACATTTTGGTTATTCACTCACAGTCAGAAGGTGATCAGAAGTACATGTGATTAACTGTCAAACTAAAGTACAGGTGTAGCCTGGTTGTTCATTAGATGTAGGAAAGTTGTACACTTACACGTGATGGCAGATGTACATGTACATGTATCTGTCAACAGCAGGTGTCTGTTAGACTAAAGATCAAAATTAGAGAGTTTGTTATTTGATGTACCAGCTACAACCCTAGACCAAACTGTTGAACTGTGTGCTACATGTAAACAAACCACACAAATGTATCAAACACACCCCCTCCCATCCCCTCATTCAAGGTTGTTTGGTCTGAAAACCAACACATGCTATTCCTGTTTTAGCCAAGACAACATTGCAAGGGGGAAGGTCTCAGTATCTGTAGGTCTGTCAAGGGTCATGGCTTTTATCAGCAAATAAATCAGTAAATAAGTTTGAATAAAATATTATAGTTATTTGGAAATCAGTAAAGAAACAAAACCCATTTTGGATGGAAAGAAGAATGTGCGAGCTTCTCCATCAGGAAAATAAACATCAAGTTCTCAAGTACTATTAATACCAGTATAATTTGGAAATGATATTAATAAGAGCTTAGAAAAGTAACCAACCATAAATGATCTAAAAGGCTATCAGTAATATTGTTATTTTTTGCCAATAGCAACGTCCTCTAATGTTAATCTATTTCTAAATTCAACTTTTTTCATTTTCTTTCAGATGAGGTGATTCAGTTTACTGCAATCACCTGGTTGAGAGAGTTCATCACACTTTCAGGACGGACAATGTTGCCGTTCAATGCAGGAATTTTGAAAGCAATATTGCCTTGCATGGCCTATGAACAAGACAAGCAAAATATCCTTTTATTACTGTGGTGTCAATAATTCCACGATGTAATACAGCGGAATCCCGATTTTTCGAACCTCCAAGAGAAACTAAAATTGGTTTGAAAAATCGGGTAGTTCGAGAAATTGTCATGGTCTCCTTTGTTTAAACTTTATGCGATTGAATTGTTAATGAGTTTGAGAAGGTCATCTACCTTATTATACATGTATGACTTGGCTTTTTCAATCACCAATGGGTAAGAAGCAAGATTTCATTAAACCTTCTGCAAAATAATTTGGAAACCATAACTTGTCTTTTCAGTCACCCACAAATTACCAGTAGCCACTTGGTGCAGATATCTTGAAAAGACATTCTTGCATTCAAGAATGTACTGGGAGGAGTGTATAATTTCATGTATTTCTTGGCGGGGTTGGTAATTTTTTTAAAGACAAATATGTATAATGTAATGTAGGACCTGCAATAAGGTTTGGTTGGCTGATATCAGATGTACTAGCATTTTGCATGTACATGTATGCATTCCAGATGGCCATGATAAAATAATTCTTTTTCAACACTAGAAGAGAAATTTCATAACTCCACATGGCCATGTACTCGTAATATCCTCTATTTAATGGAGTAAGTATCACTTGAGTAAGAGATTGTACTGTCTTTAACAGTATCTATATATCAAAGAAGTTGTCAAAGCAGTCAATCAAAGCTTGATGCGATTGATTACAGAAGATGATGATAAAGATGTGGATAGTGACTCCATTTCCATGGATTGTGATAACGATTTTGTTGAACCTCGAACACAGTTAGATCTTGGCCCAGTGGTGAACGTACTGACCTGCCAGTTATCACACAAGTCAATACAAACAAGAATAGCTGTCTTGCGATGGATTTTACTTCTTCATATGAAGACTCCTAATAAGGTGAGTTGCTTGCTGCAGTCTGTACACGTACCTCAGTTTTACATTCCTGTTCAGTAATCTAGCTGCTGTAACAGTCATCCCACAAAACTCCAGATATTGATTATTAAAATTATTTAAAACGTTTGTGGGATTCACCAGTTGCAAGAGTTACATGTACATGTAAGGTTACATTAAGCTTTCTAAATACATTATATCTTGACATAAAATTAATAATAATATTATAAACACTGTTACCTGTGTATAAATGAGCCATGCCAACCACCGAAGAACAAATCAGTGTGGCTGGTACATGAAGGTTGAGTTTGAGTCAACGTTTGAGATACATTACTGTATAGCTGTTGTGCTGATTGAAGTCTTCAGATATACGACTGTGATGTCTGAACTGGATGTAATGAAAATGGTCCCAAGTATGTTTGAAAAGCAATCTCTAGCTTTCACAGCAATTGGATATTTCTGTCAAGTGGGACTCAAATCAGTGTATGATGTAAATTTAAGCTGCATTAATTAATAACATTATACACCATTTTGTAATAAATGTACATGATAATATTTTGTATAATTTTGTGGCAGATATTTGGTCAAATTGAGCAACTTTTTCCAGAACTCTTAAAGACTTTGTCTGATCCCTCAGATGAGGTAAGAAATGACCTGCATTAGTATTTGCTTGCAATTTTTTAATACATGAGGTGAACCTGAAGTACTTGTAACAAGGCTATTGCTATGTGTATGAGAAACTTAGCTCGTATCTATCCTACTGTAGGTGTTTTGAGGAATTTCTGAACCTCAGTGAACTATAAATAATTGGCTGTACAGTTTGTGAACAACCAATGAATAAGCAATTGTTTGTTGTCACACACTGACAGATGAGACAATAATGAGGCAATGAAAGACAGAGGCAATAATAATCGCTTCTGTCTTTAGTTATAATAATGGTATTTGTTGAAAAAATTATTGCTGGATAATCTTGCCCACAGTATTGTCTTTGGAGACTAATGACAATTTCATCCAGTCTGTTAGATAGGAAAGTTATGTGGTAAATGTATGATTTTGGTCATTGATGCAATGCTGCTGCTACTAGCAAATTATACATGTATAAATGGCACAATATTTAAATTTACTCCTGACCAGTGAAGAATTACTACTCCACTGCATATCAAAGTTTAGTTTCACTGCTGCAGTTTTTTTATATTTTTTTACAGGTGGTTCTTCTTGTCCTTGAAGCACTTGCAGAGATCTCAGCCTCCCCAGCTGGGCCACCAAGAAACAGTCCCTCACAGAGTATGTCAGAATCAAGCTCACCAGCCTCATCAGAGCAGACATCTGCACCACACAGGCAACTTAACAAATACTTTCATAAGTTTATGAACAATGTGATGTCCTTGTTTAGAACAGACAGAAAGCTGTTAGAGGAGAGAGGATCATTCATTTTAAGGTAATGTAATTTGTCCGTATACAGTACATGTACATTTACTCTGCATGTCATGTCTCAGGGCCTCTATTTTCCCTGAGGGTCCCTATCGATTCCAGCCTCATTGCTGAATGAGCTACCCTGGTAAAATGAAGTTACTTAGTGTACTTATTTACTTGTCATGTACTTGACATGACATAACAGTAAATGACATGTACATGCATTTAAAACATGACATTACATGACTTGGCAAAATGATACAAAAATAATATGACATGCTCTTAACATGACACAACATTACTTGAGGTGGCTCACAATGGTTTTCCAGCTTTTACTAGCCCTTCTTCTTTGATGGATGAGTACTTAGTACTGGTAACTCCTCTTCAGTTTACACGTACAGCTAACTACAAAGAGGGCATGAAAGAAATGCTCAAACATTGGTGAACAAGATAAGATTTTTTTGACAGAACAAGTTACCATCTGATGTCAACCATAATTTGTATACCAATGATTGGGCATTTTATTTAATCCCATTATAAGTATATCATTGACCGCAAAAGAGTTGTACAGTATTTTGCTGTTAGTGATTCATCAAAGATGAAGTGTACATGAAGAAAAATTCTGGAGAAAGTTGTGAGTCACCATAACATACCTGTAAGAATTAATTGACTCAAAATGACTTGAATGATATGATACATGTACATGTGTGCTGTGGTGGATCTGGGGTGGATCTTTGGGTAAAAAAGAAAAAATGCAGAAGGAAAAAAAGCCTGCAGGGCAAGCAAAAAAAACTGCCCCCCCCCCTCCCCCTGCCCCTTAGATCTGGATTTGCCACTGGAACAATGTATGTACTTGACATTGTGCATTAAGTGACCTGATATGCATATGACATGACATGGCATGTCATGTACTTAGTGTGCATTGTATGACATGTCCAAGTATTTATCACAATTTGACTTGTACCTTGACATGACATGTGCTACACATGACATGACATGACGTGTATTTCTCATGACATGGTGTGACATTTACTTGTCAGGGCATGACAAGCAAATTGGTCTTTGTTTTTTTTTGGTATACATGATTATTTCTTTGTTTGTCCTGAAACACAATACACATGTAACATATTAATACAAAACTGTTTTCTTTTTTCCAGGCAACTCTGTCTTCTGCTAAATGCAGAGGATATTTACAGAGCAATGTCAGAAATTCTTCTTCAAGAAGAGGACTTTCAGTTTGCCTCACTTATGGTCCGGTATTTGAACATGATTCTACTCACATCCAGTGAGTTGTTTGACCTCAGGGATCAACTAAGGGAGCTAGCAACAGCAGTAAGAAAATTGCAGTTAATTTTGTTTCAATTGGTTTCCTCTTGTTCCAGAGTAATGTTTCTTTAGAAAATATCCAAATTTTACGAGTAATTTTTACTTTGTTGTGCAATTTAATAAAGCCAGTGATGTTTGTTTGTTTGTTTGTTTAATTAGGAGAGCTGTTCATTGTTCTGTTGTTTATACCAGTCTTGGTGTCACAATCCTGTAGCAACAGTGTCCCTGTGTTTACTGACACAGAATTACCAACATGCATGTGAACTGCTGATGATCTTGTATCCTTGAAAAACACAAAATCAAGGTCAACTTTTGGATTTGCATATTCATAAGAATGTTGTCTACAACTTAAAATGCTGAGGGGTAATCTGATATGTATCCCAGTTATTACTGAACTACAGTAATGTGTAGCATACATCATAGTGTCCTGGTAGTTGTCTCTTGCTCACTCCGAGCAGTGTGGGTTTGAACACTGGTTGTTCTCAGTGGCAAGATCCCTGTCAACCTCTCCAAGAGTATATAATCTTATTGGATGTTTTGGCGTGTAGTATCCCAGTATATATTTACAAGTTGTGCCGTATTTTGACGAGCCTGGCGAGTCAAAATACAAAAAAGTAAAAGTATAAAGCGGTACTATACACCAAAACATGAGTAATAAGATATTTATTATCTAACTGCTGTAGTCAATAAGTTTATCAATGAAAGAGGGAGAGTGTGACAGTTTTGCATGCGTGCGCTGACCTGTACTGCAAACAGGTTTTCTACTGTACAAATAAATGTACAATATCGCTGTATAGTTCTACTTTTATTTGGGTGGTATTCACTGCAGTTGGATAATAAAAATGGATACAAGTGAGGTGCAAACCAGGAAATCCTGACAAGATGCTGGGAGTTTATTATTTTACAATGAGTTAGCGTCCCATGGCAGGGTGCAAAGAAAGTCAAAAGTTTTCAAAATTAATTTATTTTGTTAAATGCAGGAAGAGCTTGTCACAGTGACAAAATTCTAGGTACACAATTCTGTATGATTTCAGGAGTGTAAATCTCTTAGTATTTCTGCACAACACATTTTAATGGATAATCCTTGACTGTGTATTTATCAGTGGACATCTAGAAGTCAATGTTGAATTTCTTATACAGATTGATAAACTGGTTCAGCTCATAGAGTCTCCTATATTTACATGTGAGTGGTAGCAATAAAAGATATAAAACCAATTATAATAATATTGTTATTATTTTCTCTCTCAGTTGAAGTTATAGGTATTTATTCTATTATATAAAATTTTTAATTAACTTTCACTAGCCTGCAAACAGGCTCCCGGCGAGGATGGAAAAAATTTTTGGCGAGTGTGAAACAAGAATTTGGAGAGCAAAGCAATCGGGACAGGGACAGGGGAGCCTGTAGACTTTTTGATGTGCCTATCTGCTCTTGGTGATAAGCCTGTAACAAATCAGTCAATGAGGTTATTAGACCTGTCAAGAAGCTACATTTTCGGTACTTGCAAACAGTTCTAATTGAGCTAATCAAATAGCTGGGCTGGGCGTCATAATATAGAGTGCAAGTAAGCAACATGTTCACAGAATATTTCAAACACTTTGTCCCTCCAGAGCCAATACGTAGAGAGCTTAAAACGTATTTTGCAATACTGAAATGAGCCTAAAGAAATTATAACCACATGATAGAGGTGTCAAACTCTGCAAAGCGACAAGCAGATAACAGCAGAAAGTCAGGAAACCATGCCCTTGACCTCTAAAAAAATTGCTATAGCACTGCCAAACGGCTTCACTCCACTAGCTTCTACTTAAAATTCCTCGTCGTAACAGAGCATAAAGTACCCTTCAGAATCACTTGTGAAAAAACGAGAGGTCGGGAGACCGGAACTTAAAAGAGAACAGCAAATGCACTATTGTAACGAACCGTTGAAGTCGTATAATTTTACAAAGATCTGTCAAATATTCATCTCAAAGATTTCAACAATCAACGATTTAACCAATCATATCATGATACCAGGAGCTGGTATCATAGAACGGCAGCATCAGTACAATGTCTACAGGCTCCCTCGCTTCGTTTGGGCTCACTGGGAGCCTGTTCACAGGCCAACCTTTCACTAGAGATGTTAGCAAGTTTTATTTCTAATGAAATTCTCCTTTTTTTATTACAGTCTTACGTCTTCAACTCTTAGACACACAACACAACCATTTCCTTCTGAAGTCATTATATGGTTTGCTAATGCTTCTTCCACAAAGCGATGCATTTACAACTTTAAGAAACAGATTGGACTGTGTACCAAATGGAAGAGTGCTTTCTTCTGACATCAGGTAAGATATTCTGTGACAGGATGCCTATAGTATTATTTTTCTGAAGAAAGTAAGGTGGAACTGCACTTTGACAGGCTGGAAAAAGGAGCTCCTGATCAAAGGGTAACATTAGGTAAATTGCTGGAATCAAATCACTAAGACCTCTGTAAGTACAGTATGGTTACTTAATAGCATCAATTAAAAAGAACTTAATGGCAAGTTTGATTAACAAAATAAATTTATAGTATATCAAGTCCATTCTCTTGAGAAATTAGTGGCCTATAATATTGTACTTCAATGACTCTGGTTTCACATACATGTGCTATATTTAATAGTATGAAGTCACTAGAAGTCTATCTTGAATACTAGCTCACTTCTTTCCTGTCTCTATTTTATCAGGTGCTAAGCTATGGGAATAGGTCCTTTGCACGATCTGGTCACATGGTACAAAATCACACATGCTGGTGAGCAAGTTCCGCAGTGGGACTTCCAAAACAAAGGCAGGTCCAGATGGACTGGTACAAGTGGCATTGTTTTGGAAGTCCCACTGTGCAACTTGCTCACCAGCATGTGTGATTTTGTACCATGTGACAGGATCGTGCAAAGGGCCTATTTAATGACTTTTTACTCAGTATTTTGGTAGGGCACTCTTGGACCCAGAACCCAAGAGAAACCGTTATCCTGTGCTGCATACTTTATATACATCAACTACGTAGATAATAGTAGTGATAACAGCAATGATGATCATGATGTTGGTGACAATGATGACGACGACGATGATAATTAGTTTTTCTTATGGTTACAATTTTATTTTGCAGTAATAACCAAGGTGCACATGACTTCCCTCTGCGTGAACATGTACAGAATATAAACTTCAAGGAACTCTTACACCAGTTCAAGACTGTGCAGCAGAAACATTTTATAAACAAACATTCTCGCTCTCCACACCTTGCCAAGAATTTGTTAAGTGTCTAGTCACGTTCAAAACATAAAAAATATTAACTAAATTTTATGATAATTTTAAACATAAGATATTTTTTGAGTGTAAATTACATATTTACGAGCATGGCTTGATCAGAGAATTAAAAAGATATCTTCCAGTTTAAGAAGAAATAGAATAGAAGGAACTGTTATGCAAGACATTTGATAATAAAAGTGTATGGTTCACTGTTCTACAGTATGTATCACACAGGAGAAACATTTTTTATTGCTTTACCCTGCAATCTGTCAGAAAACAGTGAAATCTTTATGTACAATATTTGCGTCTACAGCATACAGGTACTGGAAAGTGCTTCTATCATTCTCTGATTGGGCAACAGGAATGTCAACTCTGAAGATTTGACAGGGCATGACACGATCAAGTCTACCAAGAATTTTTTTTTCAATACTTGTTGTGTTTTTTTGCATGTTGTAAGTTTGCATGATTGCCCTGTGCATCATTCTGCCTGAAATAATAGAGAGAGTAGCTGTTACAGTGTTTTTAATAATTCAGAGCAGATGCAGGATAAGACAGGAATCATCAATAAATCTTGGTACATGTACTTGTCATATTTCCTGTTTACTTGTAAAATATTTGTTATTTCTGAAATTTATAAATGCAAAAGAGAATTATGAGCATTTTCTGATAGTCAAGGGTACATGTATCTAATCTCACTTACGTGTATTAGATGAAATATTAAGAATTATAGCAAATAAAATTTTTTAGACAACTCCCTGACCTATGAAAAGCAAAGATATTATTATGTACATGTATGGTAACATAATAACATCATTCCATATATTTCTTGTTTTGTTGTGGCTAGAAGTACTGTGTGTCATAGAAAGATGCATTGTTTGAGATTAAAATTTCAATTTTCCGCAAGTTAATGTAGATGTGACCACATAAGCATATTTGGTATCAGTAGTACACATATATCAGTTGCATGGTTAGTGTGCTCGCCTCCAGATCAAGCAGTCCGGGTTCAGGCCCTGGCTGGGGACATTGTGTTGTGTTGTTGAACAAGACACTTTACTCTCACTGTGCTTTCTCCACTCAGATGTATAAATGGGTACTGGCAAATTAATGCTGGGGGTAACCCTGTGGTGGACTAGCATCCCATTCTGGGGGGAGTAGAAATAATTGCAGTCACTTCATGCTACTGAAACCAGAGATATGCATTGGCCTGATGGGCCACTTGGCTCATATGCAGGCTTTACCTTTTTACAGCAGTTGCAGGGTTTCTAACATAACTGAACTTTGATGTTTTAAGGGTTTCATTAAGGGTGTAACCTATAACACCTGTTATGGCTGAGTATGCTTGATTTTCCCTAAATGCTACAGGTAAAATTGCCAGTTGTTGATAGAATTCAGCCACAAAGTAAGAAGTTTGCTACGGGTGTGGAGACCGAGGCTACAGGTGACTCAAAACTTAATGACAGACCTGATGAGCAATGCATTATAGACGTAATTGTTTTTGCACACCTGTGCACAGCATTTTTCAAGTGTGGAAGGCATACAAAGTTCCTTTCATACAGCATGGGAAAGTGGTATTGTGTCACAATACTGCAGGGAGTAATTTAAAATTTTAGTTGAGAGCACTCAAGAAAATGATAGTGTCTCATTGTGGAGTTCAAACTAACACTCATTTCAAAATGCTCACTGGGACAAGTTTTTGCCTGTTGCTCCGTGAACATCGACTGTCTGTTACCCTGTAACTTTTCATGGTAGTGAGACGAAAGCTTTGGGTCATGAACATGTACTATGTTATCAGTGTATGTTGATCAGTTTGTTGATGATGTGATTTTCTGTCTTCATGGTGGTGTTTTCACATTGGCCAGCAGAAGTTGGTATTCCAAACAATAGACAATTTTTTGCCTAAGAAAAAATCTCAGGGAGAGAAACAAATTTCACTGTTTGGAAATTGTGACTGATGCTGACATGGCCTCCACGATGTCATGTGAAAATGCTCTGTGATGGTTCTTTGCCTTTGAGAAGTATTTACATTATGTACAATGAACATGTACATGTACAGCCTGTAGTTCAGTTTACTTGGCAAATACCACCAATGATATTGGCCAAAGATAAAAAACGTACTGACATACAAAGAAACAAAGGCAAAATAGGGTCTGATCATTATTTATTTACTTATTTCAAAATGTTTACACTGACTTTGATGTTATGACAAAAGACTGTAATGCCAGTTAAGGGGTTAAGTAATATTATTGATACCCTCAAAGAAAATTCAATCCTTCACTCTTTAAACTGTGTACTTGGAAAATGTGTGCTACCTGGCTGAAGAAAAGACAAATTCAATGCTTATGTCAGAAATCAAGACAGTAGGGTAAAAGCTATGTACATTTTCATTTGTGAATGTTCCATTTAATTTTGCAATAACATCAAAAAGACTGGTCCATTCATCAGTGATGTTCAGCAGCCATGACAAATCTTAATCCACAATAACCACAAGCATGAGGTCCATCTTGGTCCTTTAAGACAGTACATGGAAGAAAATAAAAAAAGAAAGGAAAAAAAGGAAGCTTAGAAACAAAAAATATATTTAATGATAAATTAGCCTCAGTTGACAGGGAGCTCTTGTTGCCTGGTTATTTCTTCTCTTGTGTGAGAGATGTGGAGATTTACATGTAACTCCTGAAATTCTACACCGGTTGATTATTTAAATTCACAGAGTCTCTTGTTTGTTGATGAGCATTTTTTAAACGTTTAATGATTTCAAGTAACAACCAAGAATACAAGGCACTACACTGTACATGGGCTTACTGTATGACTCTGTCAGAGTATGTCTCGATGAGGCTGAATCAACATTTCTAAATGCACATGGAACTTTAAAATTTGTTTTTGAACAGGATGAACAGAACGATAACTGTACTATGTTTATGCAATTGACAAAATGACAGAAGTAATGGCAAATGAATGTACGTATATTCTTGTACAAATAAATGCTAGTACTAAATACTTACATGTACATGCAATCAAAAAACTACTGTAACTGACACAATACAGCACAGTAAGATATACAATGTACAGGGTTCCCTGAATTAACTTTACCATCAGTCATTGAATTTCAGTTAACAGGCACACCAAGGTGGCAGCCAAATGGGTTTCTTAACTTTGTATCACAGCACTGTATTGCAGTAACACCCCTCACAGCTGCTATATAATTTAACTGTTAACACAGCATAAAATATGTGTTGCATAAATGTATTAATTTTCAAGTAAACGTGAACATTTTCCACAAAAATCCTTACCAAGTTAATGTAGACCTTTGGGTGTCCAAGAGCCCCTCCCCCTAAAATACAAACCAAAAAGTTAACTGGATGAATGTAATCTGTTTTCCTTACTTTGGAAATATACAATCCTTTGGGTAGTTTACAAGGACAAAACAAAGGAGACTGAGTTGATTGTTTCCTCTACAAAGGAAGCAAGAAGCACAACACTAAATTAACTCGAAATGAGGGCATGGATGGGTGTGCTGCAAAGAAAGAAAAGACCGCTTTGCTGTTCTCTTTTGTTACTCTTTAACATTGTTTGATATATAATAACAAATCTAATAAAAGAGATACCCCTGAAGAGGAAATGTTGAGGAAAGCTAATTTGTGCCCTGGAAAGTTAAAAGTCCTGACCTCCATCACACCATACATGGCGTCCATGGATTTCCTTTGGTGGTTCTTCATCAATTAGGTCAATTGCAAACTTTTCATTCACCTAAAAGTACACAAACATTTTCAGTCTAAATACACATACAGTGCACCTACTGCACAAGTGCTTTTTCTGATTAACATCCTTTCAAACCTTCATTTTACTGGAATTAATGTTGCTTAATGAGTGACTCTTGGGGAATTCTTGGTTTCTTAGGAAGAGAACTATGTCTTTCAAATAATTTATCGTGTGCACCCAGTGTTGGATGGGACTAGTTTTCAGACTTTTTAAGGGAAGTATTACCATGGTCAGACCTCCCATGACTGAACACCTTTGCAACTGCATTCATATGGTTGCTAAGTGCATAACGTGACCATAACAACAATGTCTAAGCATTCAAATGGTGTGAGCTAAATTGCATTTACAAAAGTGATTTCAAATGTGCCTCAGTGCATCATCAGCTTTAATCACAAAGTTTCTTCATTTTCTGGTTTTGCAGTTACTTGCAACATGCTGTTGTGCAACAATCCTGAGTCAGTATATTGTTAATTTTGGTACCTACAGTGTATAGAAGTCCAAAACCAACATCAATAATGATTATGCTCTTTGATATTATTAAGTTTATGTGTTTCTTTCAACTTTGATTAGTTCGTAACTATTTGGCTGAGTGAAGTTTACAAGCCAGTGATGGTTACATGCTGTAAAGTAAATGCATATACATGGGGTTGGCTGGGGTTTATAATGATGATTTTGGAAAACAAAATTGTTCGATGAGCTCGTAAAGAGTAATAAAATTGTAGTAATTGTTACAACATTATTCAATATTGGAAGACTTAAGCCTACCTCCTTTTGCCTGTCTGTAAAACGAGCAAGTCTGTAATCGTTTGAATCCCATTGCTACAAGTTCATAAGAATACAATATCACACAATCAATATGATATTAATCAACACAAGATCAGGAGAAAGATCGTTTTAAGTTTCTTAGAATGTATTGCTTATTGTTTTGTTTCATCGATTTCTTTCAAACCCTGAACTACCTGGCCAGTATGTGTCACTTTATCAGGAGCAGCGTAACTTCGTACAGAAGAATGAAGAGCTGCCACTGAACGGAGGTTATTTCTAACAACAAATCGTCGGAAACCAAGTCTTAAGGAGGCCGCCATCTTGGCCAATAGCAATCCCACAATTCAATTGGCACTTACAGTCTATGACGAGCTAGTTGGTCTGCGGTATACCTTCGTAGACAACAACATGTCGGACAGGAGAAGAGAGCGTAAGGCAAAGGGTGAAAAAAGTAAAACAAAAGAAGGGAAAAGAAAAAGAAAACGTAGTGAAAGTGATGAAATAGAACTGGCTAAACACTATGAAACATTGTAAGGACATATTTTCCTTAAATCGTTTCTGTATACTGCCCTGAAAGTTCTGCGATGCGTGCATGTTGGATTGCATTGTGGGCTTGGGGAAAGTTTCAATTTGTCAAGACTTCCTTTTGACTCAGGAATGTGCTTATCTTTGCAGCTATGAGCAGCCACCCCCTGGGATTATAAAGGTCAGTGGCGAATATCTTTGAAATCGTGCCTATGACATAGCTGATCAATGGTCATCAATCTAAAATTATTGCACCAGTCATTTGATACCCCTGCACCCCCCCCCCCCATTGGGGGATACCCGGGGCATTCACTTTTACTGTCAGTGAAATGCAGTGAAAGCCTCATCTTGCAGGGAAAGAAATTCAGGGTGAACTCCCTGCCCTCTAAACATCAAACACAATTCATTAACTAGATTATAATTTTTTTTTAACAACTAGAGCTTTCACGGGAGTTTTTTCATGCTACTGAGGTCAAGTCAAAGTTTGATATTAAGTGATTGAAATCATACCTTCTCCATCAGTTGTTCAGCCTCCATGTTTTATGTGAACAGGCAACTTGAACCCAGTCCTCTAAAAGAGGTTGTGAACTGCGAGTGAAATCCCTGCCAAGCCCCTGCTCAGCCCCTGCATTGTATAGTGAAGCAGTGTAAAAAGGTGCATTCCCCGACTATCGATCGGGGCACCTAATTCAAGTAAAAACGAGGTGGAAACCCCCAGATTGCCCTGGGTATCCCCCAATTGGGCTGTAGATAAAATTTAATTGCCGATTATAAACAATTTATTGTTCACGACTAAATATCTAGTCTGTGGAGGCCCTAAATAAAGTAAAAGCCCAGAAGTCAGTAATGTTCACCGTCATTTTTTTTTTTCAGTTTTTGACTGAAGCCCTGGAGAGTATTCTTTGACTATCATCTATGTTTGTCTGTTAGAGATTCTTACCCTCCCGATTTGATGTGTTGCCTCCCGCTCTCCTGATTCTTATCAAGTTCTCCTGATTTATCATAAAATTGTGAAAACAAGGGAAAAAATGCTAATCTTAAGTATTTTTTTTGTGATGTATTACACTTTCTTCTCATATTACCTCACCCAGTCTCTCACCACCTGTTGTGCAGACTCATCAGGTCAGCAGTCTTACTCCATTTAGCAGCTCCAAAATGTAGCAAAAAGCATTTGAGAAAACCTAAATATGCAAAATTTCCCGGTGGGCATGCCCCCGGACCCCACTAGAGGCTGCTGCCTCTGGTGCTAAAAGAGTCTCCCTATTTTCCTTCAAAAGGGGTTGGAATCTCTGGTTTGGAAACACCAAGTTATTCCAAAATCTAGCTGATGAATTTCCTGAGCTTGCACACACTATACCTTGTGCAGAATACTGTACTAAGTGTGTGAAGTTCTGATCTGACTTGGGATGATGACTTTTTGCCATCTAGAATGGAATTCATACGAAATGATTGCTTTGTGGGTCTCTTGTTATAATCCAGGAGAAAGACGAGCCCCCAGAGGACTGTATTCCTGATTTACCAGAAAACAAGGATGCAAGGGAATTTCTTGCTCACGCCCCTTCTAAAGGACTGTGGATGCCCCTTGGAAAGGAAGTTAAAGTTATGAAATGTGAGTTTAGCAACTGCCTAAAGTATTTTAAGGGTTAAAGTATATTTCAGGCCATTTCAACCTGAAACCACTTGAGCTGAAGCCTGCCACATTAGCCATAAGGCAAGTTAACATACACCCCAGAGTAACTAGATAATATGTTATACACAAGTGTTTGTCCCAGCCAGTGAAATGCCTTTATCTTATGACTTGTTAGTGTCAGCTTTTCAATTTATCATGTATATGGTCCCAGAGTGATGTGTTTATAATGCATGTGATTCTTTCAGGTTGGCGCTGCAAATCCTATGGCCACAGAACAGGTGACAGAGAATGTCCCATGTTTATCAGTGGCAACAAAGATATTGAAAAGTTCCGAATGGTGAGGTCCTAAAAGTAACAATATTTTTATCATCATTCTCATCATTAAGTGTTCAATACTTGTAAAAATTTCAGAACCCTCATCTAAAAAGTCCTTGGCAATGCTTTAAAATTCAAGCCTTGACTAAAGTTACCTAATGCAATGTGATTGATAATAATGATGGTGTTTTTCCTTTATGGGTAGATATAACCATAATAAATATTATGTTCAGAATGTGGCTGATGAGAGTAATCCTCACCCATATACAGTAAATCAGTACTAGTTTAGAGGTTCACAATTTAAACAACAAGACAGATGTAGACACACATTTCAAAGAAGCAAAGCAGGGGCTGCCACATTGTTAACAACTACACATTGTAGGCTGGCTACTCACTATCTACAACAGGATAGATGGTGAGTAGCATAGCTAGTAAAATGTGCATGTAATACATACTGTAAGAGTAATCTGGGCCATTTCAGCTTTTGCAGTTTCTTCATTCTTTTATTACAGTTGAACATTACAGCACATTTTACTTTCTTGTAATGATTATTTTAAAGCTTGATTTGTCATTCAGTGGTAGCTGTCTAATTCACTGAAAGTTAATTTTGTACTTGAGTACACAGGATTAAAAAAATAGACATTGAAAGTAAACAATGCTAAAAAAGAATTTCTTAGTTTATTCATATTTGGGTTTCTGTTAATCAATACCTGGTTTTGGATTGATCTCGCCTTGGCTGTAGAAATTTTCATACAGTTCTATGGCTCTACTTTTCATTACAGTGGAGCTCCTGCATGCTGAAGGCATGCAAGTGGAGCCCCGTAGCTTAGAAAATTTGATAAACTATCTGATCAAATTATCTCAAATATAATTATTTGGTTGTCACATGACTGTCCGTACGTACATACGTCCATACGTACATCTGTATGTATGCCCATTCATGTAAATCAATGTGAAATGCCACTCTGCAACAACCTAGTTCCCAGGGCTTTTCCCTTAGAGATCATGCTGGGTAGGTTCATTGTGTACATCTGTGATATTGGGCATCCATGTTATGTTCAATTGACACCTGTCAAAACTAGGTATCTGCTTACCAGTATCACATGACTGTATCACAGGCTCATTTTACATTGAGGTCACATGGTGTTTTGAAGTTGACTGCTGCCCAGGTACAAGTTTTTGATTGGATCGCAGGCTCAAGCCAGGTTAACTTATCGTAAGCGGGAGCTCTGCCAGGGTTCATATGGGTCCTGGAAAACCTGGAAAGTCCTGGAATTTTACTGCGGCATTTTCCAGGACTGGAAAGTCCTAGAAAAGGGCTACTGGTCCTGGAAAGTGCTGGAAATCTTTTAAACTGAAGTAAAAAATATGAAATGTATGGCAGACAGCAAGGAGAATTAAAATTGAGATCTTGGGAGTGAAAGGGTTGATGTGAATTTTAGAGTCCTGGAAAAGTCCTGGAAATTTGTTTCTGGAAAAGGGTACAAACCCTGTTCTGCTTTTAGGCTTGGCTAAATCTATGTCTTATTTTAATTGTCATCTTGCTTCTGTTTGGGAATCTGTACTGCATTTTTCTTGATGTATGAGGAAAAAGTAATGCAGCAAATGAATCAGTCTTAAATAAAAATATAATTATATATTTGTCTGTGGGCCACTACATGTACACAAAAATGTCTTCTTTTAGGCACATGAAGACCCAATGCATGAGTTCATCCAAGATAAAAAGAGAGCAGAAAAAGAAAGCAGGTAGGATTGTTAAATGCTGGTTAACAAGTAATGCTGTTTTGTAATTACTCCCACTGATCAGAGTAATTTCTGACTGAAAACTTCATGGCTGACTTAAACACATCAAAACTTTGCAGCAAAATTCTATAGCATTGAAAATTGTCAAAAAAGAAAACAATTGACCTTATGTATTCAGGAAGATTATGTGCAGCAACAAACGTTTTTCACAAAGACAAGCAGGTTCTACATCGTGATAGGCCTTTGTCCTTGAGCTGTAATGGCAAGAAAAATTTGAATTGAAAATAATTATATATGTTGTAAAGAGCTTTCCTGGACAGAAAGTGGTCGCAAAATTTTGTGTAAAACATGAATCAGTATTTCATCGCACAGCTGACAGAGAGGAAGAAAGAAGTGTGCCCTTGCTGTCATGCCATTGGCATGTGATACATAATGTCATGTCACTGCATAATGTCACACTATTAATGTCACACTAATGTCACGCCACCGAGCAAGGAGCAGAACCACACTTGAACTTAGTTGGAAATCTTGATCTTTCAGAATAGAACAACTCAAGGCATTACTTGATGAGTCCACAACAAGTGAAAGTGATTCAGATGAAAGCTGTGAGGATTCCAGTCATAAAGAAAAGAGAAAACGGCACAGAAAATTGAAGGCGCATAAAAAGAAAGAGAAAAAGAAACATAAACACAAACGTCGGAAATCATCAAAAAGCGCTGACAGTGACAGTGATTCAAGAAAAAATAATTCAAAGGAGAAGAGAAGTGCAAGATAAATTTCTTATTATCAAAATGAGGATAGAAGAAACTGGCAGAGTGATGGGGCTGAGATGTATTGGTACATGTACTGTACATATGTATGTAGCTCATTGAATCATACCAAAGAATGGCTTGAAAGGAGAAAACAAAAGCCAGATAACATAACTCTGGAAGAATGCTTTGTCATAAAGGATGTTGTCCTCCTTGACCTCCTTGTTACTATGCTAATGGATTTGGTTCTGCTTCCATGCCTTCACTTGTTTGGTTGTCTGTTGAGGTCAGATTTCATGAAGGGATCACGTGTACAGAGACAGTTGCTAGCTTTTCTGTCGAATGCTAGCAGGCCATCCTCAAGAGATGGCTGGTACTCATTGAGACTACTGGTTGGAGTTGAGAGGCACTGTGAAGATTAAGGTGCCTTGGCCAAGAACGCAACACAATTACTTTCTATGTAGGTACAGACAGTTAGGACAATAGTTATTACCTTGATTGGAAGAAAAAAAAAACCTGTTTTGATTGTAATCGTGTAAAAGATGTAGAATGGAGGCTCTACGGAATGTAATAATGTGCTCTAGCAACTTATTGAGAAGCAAACCAATCATGGCTGCTCTTCATGCCTCAAGGACAAAGCAAAACAACTGGATGACCAATGGTATTTTTAATGAATACACGTATTGATTACTACAACTTCTGTACCGTACTTCAATTCACCAAACTGATGAGGCAAACTAACACCTTTTGTACGCTATCAAGAGAGGATGATGTGATCACCCTCTCTTGACTCTAGCTAGCTAATGTCAAAATAGGCCAAACGCATTCATCATTGTGGTGGTCTCGTCACATCACACTCCTTTCTTCTTGACCATCTGAGGAGACTCTGCAAGATATTGTGGAAACTTGAATTAATATCACGCCACAGGCAACCAGTACATTCTCTATTTATATCATCAGGCCTGGTGAGGATGGATCATGATGGTGTTAAATCGGAAGGAAAATTCGCCTGCGCTACACTGCTGGTAGTTTTGCCTAAAAACTCCATGCTGTTGTGGTTATTGTTTCCTTCAAAAACGATATATTCCTCATCATGGTAAAATAAGTATCTTTGTTATTCTTTTTTTTTTTAATTAGTTTGGAAGAATTTCAGACACAAGAGTTCGAACTTTCATTACTTGCTGGTGTGATTGACCGTGCGTCTGCTCAGTAATAGATCACAAATGACGTCATAGATCATAAATTACGTCAAATTGTGGTAAGAACAAAAATGTGGCACTGGAGGCGATAACCGAGTTTGTCACTGATATCCCAACGTGTTTGTTTCCGTCATTTGGAAAAGCCGAAGGACGAGAGTGACTGAGTTCAACCTTGGTCCAAACCCTAAGACATGGTCATACCTTCATCACTGACTTGTAGATCAGAATTCACATCAGCCTCTGTGATCGTGTCATCGATTTCTTTCTTTGAGTAGCTCTTGTCACCAATGGTAAAGCCTTCGCCGGTGGTGTCAAATGTTTTAAAATAGTTCCCTGTGTCTTCTTGAGTGATTGGATCACCAATTTGACTGGCCATGTAGTCTTCAAATTCAGCATATTCCACCATTCCATTTCCTGAAAATTATCAGCAGTCAATGATGCAAATGAAAACAAAAGCGACTTTAATTCGGTACTACTGAATCCTCCTTATCTTCATTTGCGGTTGCCAATTACTTTGTTTAATTTGTCCAAGAATTCAGGCCTCTAGAGATCACCAACTACAGTATCCAGTAGTGATTTTTCAACACAGTGAATAGACCTTTCCCGCATTCCACTTCAGTGCCTATGAACTATAGCACCAGAGCAAAGTTTTGGGTGGACATTTTCATACATTTTCTGTATTTGCTGTATCTCACTCTGATCCTAGCCTCTTCCAGGCGTTCAGTTAAAGAGGCTACCCTGACCTTGACTGGGTGCCATTGTTAGTACTATTGTTTGTTGGAATGCGGGAAAGGTCTATTAAAGGACGAAATAAAAACAAAGCTCAAAATTCGCCGCTCCTGCTATCTAACTACTGTATCACACCTTCTTCGACCTTCCCAGCAGCTATATCCTCCACTCAACCGTGCCACCAAATAAAATTTTTGCTCTAGTAAACTTCAATTCTCTCTGCCACTCCACAAAATAAAGGTCATCTGTGACTAGACAAATTCCTTCCTCACTCCCACCCCACTAGAGATGGAGTTCAAGTGGTTACTAATTATAACCACTGTAATGCCTTTCCTGTAGAAATTAAACGGTAGAGCGGTATAAATCCGTTCCATCGCCTATGTAATAGTAGTATTTCAAGTTATATAGATATATATATATAGGATATGTTATTTTTTTAGAGATAGCATGTTACCATCACGGTCCACATCTTTGATCATATCTTTAGCATGGCCAGCTGAGTCCCCCTCTCCAGAGTTCTTCCTGGCCTCTATGAGCTCTTCCACTGTGATATGTCCATCACCATTTTTGTCAAACTTTTGGAAGCCTTGCATTTCTAACAAGTTAAAAATACGCATAAAGTGCCCATGACGTAAACAATAATTGCTGCTTATTTGAAAGGCTGTTTAAAGTAAAGAAGAATGGTGTCTTTATTTTTGGAATATCTTTTTACGTTTTAGAGATATTCACGTTTTTGTATTATGCAAATGAGGAAAGCGATGACGTCATAAATAGTCCCACTTAAACAATAAAATACTGAATAAAGAATATCTCTAGAAATATTGGAGCAGTGTTCTTCAAACTTGGCACCAGAAATGTACATTACAAAAGAAACAGAATGACCCTACTATGTTGTTGCCATAGCAACGATATTGGCTCCAGTCTCTTTCTGTGGAAAACCAAATATCCCCATTTGCAACCTTTTAAAGTGGGACAGAGTGTCTTGATCGGAACACACAAGGCTCCCATATTGTCTTCACTCTCTCCATTAGATCATTGGGAGTGAATGATCCTTGTTTAAGATAAAATCTGGGAATTTTAGTCTTAATTATAGCAGGACCAGCGGCATAACTGTTGTCATGGCAACGGCAGAACGGGTGTGATGTTTCATTTGTGATGTAAATTTCTGGTGCCAAGTTTAAAGAACACTGCTTTAATATTTCTAGAGACACTTCTTGATTGAGTGTTGTACTGTTTTAGTGGCACCACCTATGACGTCATCACTTTCCTCATTTGCAGAATACAAAAACGTAAATATCTCTAAAACGAAGGAACTATTTTTGGAATGATAGCAGTTTCATTACACATGAGAATTGTGAACGTTTTTATTTTTACTGCGATTTGAGTGCGTTTGAACAACACACGTTTTCGGGCATTATGTATTTTTTTTTCGAGCAATGAGGTCACCGTCTCCGTTTTCTTGCGCTTCGCGCCAGTAACATATATTTGCAATGCTTTAAGTTTTGATTGGTTCACTGGATTTGCATGCTTATGGACGCTGCTCATCAGATTAGACGACCTCGCGTGGACAAAAAAGACACAAATCCGTACTTATTCTGCTCCACCCCCCCGCCCCGCCCCCCACCACCTCTACAATTCCTAGACTAGCCTATCTCAGGCGCTCCCCAGTCTTCCTTCGAGAAGATGGAAAAAGCGGGCGGGATATCCCGCTAATTTTCTTAGGCCGCCTGCTTTTTCGATCATCAGCACTGACCGAGAGCCTGAAACGAGCTATTCCTAGACGTCATACCAGCAAGCAGGGCGTCAGTCGATCGCTGTCGTCCTGGTAAAAACTGAAAAAGAAGAGTCGTTTATGATTCCATACCACGTCTAAAATGCGATCACTAATCGCAGAAAAATTAACGCTAAATTGAAAAAAGTAATAGAGGATAACAAGGAAAAGGTTTTTCTGTTTTGATTTTGTTCTTGCGTACTTGACAAACTATGAAAGTGAAGAATGATCATCGCAGTTGATTTTCCAATTTAAGCAATCGGAAAGAAGAAGCCTGAAAAAATCAGGGCTTCAACGGGATTCGAACCCGTGACCTCCGCGATACCGGTGCGATGCTCTACCAACTGAGCTATGAAGCCACACATTGGGAGCGAGGTCAATCAATTGAGTTCATATCTTCCGTGAGGAGTGAAATGATGTGAAGTTTATATGAAATAATTCATATATGAACTGCGGTAGTAGATGAAAGTGACGAATGATCATCGCAGTTAATTTTCCAATTTAAGCAATCGGAAAGAAGAAGCCTGAAAAAATCAGGGCTTCAACGGGATTCGAATCCCGTTGAAGCCCTGATTTTTTTATTTCATATAAACTTCACATCATTTCACTCCTCACGGAAGATATGAACTCAATTAATTGACCTCGCTCCCAATGTGTGGCTTCATAGCTCAGTTGGTAGAGCATCGCACCGGTATCGCGGAGGTCACGGGTTCGAATCCCGTTGAAGCCCTGATTTTTTTCAGGCTTCTTCTTTCCGATTGCTTAAATTGGAAAATTAACTGCGATGATCATTCTTCACTTTCATCTACTACCGCAGTTCATATATGAATTATTTCATATAAACTTCACATCTTGACAAACTATGTTCACTTTGAACCCACTTGAGTGCTGATTGACGTTTTTTCTCTTTTTCTTTCCTTAGTTACCATATATTACATTCATTGACTAGTTTGTACAGCAGATAGATAACCTACATATATTAATTACTTTAAATCAACCTCCTTAATTCCTTATCTCGTACAAAAAGTTAGCTACTTAGTACCTACAAAAAAACCCTTATATAGACCGCTTGGTAGTTATCTTACTTGACAAGGGAAATAAATGCGCCCAAAGGCTCTCCTCAAAGTATGAGTGTTTATGTAGGAGGAAGAAAGTAGGAAGATGTGGAAAATGCTAAGAAAAGATAGGGAAATGATTCTTTTCACCATCATTAGATATCATTCACCTTCATTAGATTCTATTCACTATCATTTGACATCAGTCGCAATCATTAGACATCATGGAATCAACCTTGGAATCAGTATATTTCGTCAGATCGAAAATACACTTTGTAAAGGTCGATCATGCTTTGAAGCATCGAGAATAAAAGACCACACAGGTCGACACAGTGTGCAACGAGAGAATGATAGACCAGGGATTCTGGTAGCGATTGATTTACAGAAAACTTTCGAATTTTTAATATTTTAAACATTCTTTGGATCAGTTTGGCAGAAATCTAATTTTGGAACGTATTCGTTTTCATGCCGAAGACACGGACTTCCTATACAAAGTTAAATTAGCTAAGTATGTAATAGTTTTACTACAAGTGCTGATCGTATCGTTTTTGTGTAAATCGTAGTCCCATAAGGCGACCCTCTTTCGCCTTTACGCTTCATTCTTGCCTTCCAAAGACTTGCATATCATAGAAGACAAGACTTTAAAACTCACGGATTGGCGCATAAATAATGAAGGTAAAGTAAAATTAGCGCCTTTATCAAATAATGTGGTGTGTGGTTAAAAGGTAAGCTATTTGTAATTCTAAACTTGAGCTCTTTTCGAGATTTCAGTTTTGGTCTTTACGCAGATCTGGCCAGAAAACAGAAATATTTGCAGATGGACTTTAAGACCTCTGCGAGGTTAAAGTGCACACATCGATTAAAATACAGGAATTTTCTTTTCATTACCACAAGCCAAGAAGAAAAACAGAAAAAATAAATTTATATGTTATTCCTTTTTCACGAAAATTTAAAGAACTCTTAGCATGTGGAAGTGGCGAGCTCTTCTCTTACAGTACTCGGAAGAATTTGGATTGTTATTGACACGTTTAATTGAACTAAATTTATGAGTAATGTTCCTTAATTTCTATATCAGGTGACCTTATGAAAAATGTACTTGGCTAATTGTTCTATTCTGTTGTTTTATCCGAAGGATTACCATAATGATAAGATCAAGTGATCCGCTCTTATCAGTGATCTATATATAAGAAAGCTTGATATTTAATCTATAGGTTTGTTTACAGATTGAAAAATATATTGACGATTGTAATTAACAACCCTTGGAAACACTTTTTTCGACAAATTCAGGTGAAGTTGGCTTGTTGTAACTTTTACGTCGACCGTGAACTTTTTATTTATCGGCGAACTCAGTTTTCACGTACTGCCTCGTGCAAATGTAGTTTACAACCCAAACAATATGGAATGATAAGTACCCGTACATTCTTATCAAAAACAAAATCGACTTTCATGAAACATGTGGTCATCGATCGCAGAATAGTTAAGGTCGGAGATATAATTTCTCTTATTTCACGGAAAACTGGTCCGCGATGAAAAGGAAATTCTGATTGGTTCCTTGAACGGTCCACATTTTGGACTTATATGGACCGCTTAGATGGACCAATCACGAACTAGTATGGATGAATTGCTTTTTCAGAACACTGGACCAAAGAAATCAGTTTGCCGTCAAGTAGATATCTTTTCTCCTTCATATTTGGTGGGCAATTTCAGTTTGACCTTCACGAAAGCGACATGACCCGAAAATACTTGTCGAAAAAATACTAATTAAGAAAAAACACGACCGACCTGTCCACAATACGCACCTCACGCTACGTTGTAGTTCCATTACAGATACACATATTGGTACACTCTAGAAAACGGATACGATTCCACGAACCTTATTATCCCTTAGCCATTAGAATTTGACGAACCCCTATTAAAATAAAGTTCAACCTCTTGAAAGTTACAACTAAAATGAACGACATTGACAAACAAACAAAAAAAAAATCGATAAAGAAAAATAGAAAAAACGAAGACAAAAAACAAGCCAGAGTATTGACTCCCCACCTTTCCCCCAAAAATGGCTGGCTGTTTCAATTCCCCAGCTCTTTTGTAGTCTTCGTCTAAATGTTTCAGCACGGACCCGTTACACTTTTCTGTGCTGATGAAGAGTAACGCAGCAATTAAGATGCCAGCTTGCTTCATGAATCGCTTCATTGTCTCCGTCACTGAATTCTTGTGATGTTTGAGTTGAAGCTTTCAAACGAGTTGGCAAACTTCTCGATCTCGTCGTAAAATTTTACACCAACTGAAAATGCCGGCTGGCGCATTGTATTAATATTACTCCTCGGGTAACGTGGCCGTTTAGACAACGAAAGCCACTCACAGCGTAGAACGGGACAATACATTTCAAAGTTTGAGATTTCAACCAGTGATAACAAGCCTTTTTTTTTTCTAAAGATATGATAAATTATTGTAATACTGCTCTCCCTAATGACCCTGACTATTACTGTGAGATTACAATCTGTATGGACTACTTAAGACCTATAATAACACCCACACTTGTATATTTTTAGATAACATTAAAGACTTAAAAAAGTACTCTATGCAATCTTTCAGTATGCGAGTTTCGCGTACAATTGCAGAAATCTGCGCCCCAGTCACATAAGGTATAAACACGCCGGCGATTTTGTTACCAAAATAACGAAAACAACTGCTGTTAAAGCTTTAGGAAGCTCGCAAACAAACAAATCCCCGAAAGGTAGACACAAGAAGGAACATGTTGTAAGGTGGCAGCGGTATGATGTCAGAGCAGGTTCACATCTTATTGTGTCACAATGAAACAGCTCGCTGCAACAACGTTCCCTGCTATATTTTTTGCGTGTCGGTATGTTTGTCATTTTGCCCCTGCTATGTGTCCCTGCATCATGCCCCTCCATGCGTGAGCACCTAACGTTAGAGCTTACGAAGAGCTAACCAAGCCAGTCTAGACAGAGAAATGTTTTTTATTAGAATTTATTTCTGTTGATGAATAATTCCTTGGTATACAGAACAATAAATTTGCACTTCTTTCAGCACTTTTTTTTAGATTGATAGCATTCGAGATAGGTGAATCAATTTATAACCAAAATACTACTCTAAAATCAGCTGTCCTCAAACTCTTCAAGAGATCTGTGCCAAGCCCGTCCTATTGTTGCTACTTAGGCTCGTACAGCTTTCTACTTGCTGCGGACCATGTCGCAAAACTCTGTAAAGATAATGAGAAGATTGAAATGAATAACTCCGACTGACAAAAAGGCGAGAATTTGATTAACATTTTTTCTACTGAGTGGTCAGTGATGGGAGATAGGAGAAGATGTAGCGCTTAGTTGGCTTTTAGCCCTTCCCCAGGCTTCACCTCGTCTTCAGGGTCTTCCGTTCAACTCCAAAGTGACAATTGGATTTGGGAGTACAAGGTTGTAAGAGGACTGGCCGTGAATTAAAAGAAAGGCCCTGAAAGTGAGGTTGATTCGAGGCTCAGCCCAAGCCTCATCGGTGTCACGGTCGTACCTTGGTAGTTGACTTTTCCATCAGCATCTACATCAGCTTCTTTTATCATGTCATCGATTTCTTTCTTTGAGTAACTCTTTCCGCCAAACGTCTTCATCACCAGGGCCAGTTCATCGCTAGTGATAAAGCCATCCCCATTCGCGTCGAATTTTTTGAAGTAGTATCTCATGTCATCGGTGGTAATTGGTTCGCCAATTTGACTGGCCATCATGTCTTCAAACTCAGAAAATTCCACTTTCCCATTGCCTGGAAAGGGGATTAAAAAGGATCGTAGTAAACTCAAGGTTATATTGAGCTGAACAGAATTCAAGTTTTTAAGGCGCTGATACATAGCTGTATCATTCGATGCATTTTTTTCTTCCTTTTCATTGGCCGAGAGCCAACTACATGACCTGCAAATACTGCCTACAAATAATGGTCTGTTCATAGGTAGTACCGTTTAAATGTGTTTTGCTGCAAATAATATTCTACTCATGCGTAATTGTAACCATGATCTCTGGTGAAAAAATGGCAGATTGCTCCCCTGAGCTGTCAGCGAGTGATTTAAATGAGAAAACAAATTTGGTGATCGAACTCAGCTATCGCAAAATATCGTTATCTGTCAGTGTCTCGCAGATCATTTATTTGCCTCCCCTTCGGCCTCGGTAAATAATTGATCTGTTCTCCACTGATAAATCACGACATTTTGCTCAACCTCGTCCTATAACGGTTAATTATTTTTACACAGCGTAATCTACCTGTTACACGAGATACTGTTTCTAGCAAATTGTTACGTCTTTTACAAAAATGTGATAAAGCCTAACGTACACCTGCAAAGTGTAACAAGCTTTCTATGGAAAGACCACTTTCAATTCACCCTCCCCGCCTCCTCCCCCCCCCCCCCCCCCGCCACGACCTCATGCAACCCAGAGCACAACATATGTTTTATAAACTGAAGGCAGTACTAGAGAACTCTTGCTAGTTTGTGATACCGTTTCGGTCCACGGCTTTGATCATATCTTTAATTTCTTCATCTGACAGCTCCTGCCCAGCTTGCTTCATAGCTTTGCCGAGCTCCTCCACAGAAATCAACCCATCGCCATTTTTGTCAAATAGCTTGAAGGCTTGCGATATTTCTGATATGGGAAAAACAAATAACACTGCGTAATATACTCTTTCTCTTTTATAAGAATTAATGATTTATGAGAATATCGAGGCTGAAATTCGCGAAATTTTAAGAATATTTCAAGAATAAACCCGAGGCAGAGATTTTGAAAAAAAAATGTAATTTTGCGTGTTGAAAATTGAACACCATTATTTTCTTGTCCAGATACCAAATACATTCGAAAACTAAAATGTCATACGCTATAATCTAAGAATATTCTCAAGAATATTTTCAGCCTTAAATCCGCAGAAAAATAAGCATATTAAGCCTCGGCCGGAAAAAGAATATTCTTATAAAAAAAGGTGTAAAGTATGACCGTGGTTGCGAGATACGCGCGTGTTGAAGCGATTTTTGCAGAAATAAAGAAGTAGCGTGTGTGGAAATTAGTGACCATCTGGGCAAAGGAACATTAAGGAATATTAGCCGAGTTGCAAGGTGACAGCCACAAGATCTGCTGAAATAGTTGTTGTCTGAGTCTAGTTGCGCTAGAACGGTGCCTACTTTTGTTGGTGCGCACACGTTCTGCGCATCACGCAAGCCATGGTTTAGCTCCACGCGCCCGCTGGGCCATGGGGCTGACATTGACGCAATCAACTACGCTATCACGTACACGACAAAATGAAAGCAAAATTTTCCTACTGTGACCAAATCAAGTTTAATGAACCTGTACTTAAACCAGGAACACCAGAATAGCAGCATATCGCTAACCACTAACTGTTTACGTCTTCCAGCTGAAAACCTAACTGTTATCTGTAGAAAATTATACTGAAATCCAACTATAAACATGTACCTGCAGATGGCGTAGTGCGCGCGCAAGACAAGTGCGAGATACGCAAATGTCTCACTTACTGGGGAGGTGACAGGAAAAAATGTAACGGGCACCGTAAAAGTTTTCAAAAAAAGATCAATAACTTTAAAAAACGCGTGGTTACCCCTACATTTTATGTTATGAAATGGAAGTGGCAAGTCTATTCAACACGTGATTAGTTTCTGGTTGTGAGCAAAAGGTATTTAGACTGTATTTTAGCTGAACCAGAGGAAGGCTGTCAGATACGCTAAAAGCGCTTTTGCAACAATTTCGTCATTAAAAACATATCAAAAATGTTTTTTATTACCATTTGCCATGTAGTTTAAAGATCCTTTTAAATGTGTTTGCTTTTCTGTATGTAAAGGCGAATTCTATGGAAATCCGTGAAGAAATATCCTTTCCTTCTTTTTTCAGGAAAATGCTGATGTCAGCATTTTTGTTGAGATTCAAGGCTAATTATCTCGAAAAAATGCGTGGCTACCCCCATTTTTCTTTGTAGATTCCAGTAGCCCTTGCAAAGATCTACTTTTTCCGCGTGGTCCTAACCCGGCGCAAAAACCTTTGCAACTATTAGTAGGCACCGTCCTTAAACTCCAGTTACAGCAGCATGACGCTGAGCCTGTCCCCAGAGGTCTATTACAGATTTACCTTCCTCTGTTCACCCCCTGATTTGCCTCACTAGGGTATAGCCCTACATGAGAACAAGGCTGAGCAACTAAACAACTTGTCGCCACGACCGTGACGCGAGCTTGTCGCCATGGGAATATGCACATGTTGACTCACTCCCGCGGGCTCAGTCAATATATATATGGTTTGTTCTCTCTTACCTTCACGTTGATCTGGAGTCAATCGATTTGCCTGAATTACAAGAGAAAAAAAAACAATAATCAAATAATATAATTTCTATCGTGGTTAACGTTTCCACTTTAGATCAAATCTATCTCAAATTAATTTGTATTAATATATACCAAACCAGTGGTACACTCTTTTTGTATAAGAATATTTATTTTCTCTTGGAATATTGCTTTTCCTTTTTTTGCCGATTATAGGCTGAAAATATTCTTGTGAATATTCTTAGATTATAGCGTATGACATTTCTGTTTTCGAATGTATTTGGTGTCTGGATAGTGTTAAAGTAATTTTGGAGCCAGCAAGCCTTGTATAATAACTACTTGCAGAAATGCTATTAGCATCGAACATATAGAGTTGTTGTTCCTGCTGCTTTTTGACAAGTTTTGCCGTTTAGAGAAAGGAAGAATTTTATGCGGTTTAGTTTCTTAAATTTCACAAATTTCAGCCTCTATATAAAACAAATTCTTATAGCTAGTAGTAATCGTAGATTAAAGAGTGCGTTCGAGTATTGGAAGGTTTGGTATGTTAAAAAAACAAAAATTCTAGGGACAGAATTTTGTGCCTGAGCTGTTCGATAGGCGTGAAATTGGCCTCCCTCCAGCAGGAACGGAAACAAATTGATCGCAGAGCACGTGCATACGAGAGGGTTTGTTCTCGTTCATACATGTATTACGTAACATTACTTACGACCGGTCAGTATAAAACACGGATAGCAATCGGTGAGCCGCATTTAGTCCGCAGTCCGCGTTTCATACCCGAGTCCGTGTTTTATACCAAGTCCGAAATGCTTAGTCCGCTTTTTATACCTCAGTCAGTGTACTTGTTTTATACTCGGTCCGTAGTCCTCAGTCCCCAGTCCACAGTCCCCAGTCCACAGTCCACAGTCCACAGTCCACAGTTCACAGTTCGCAATCCGCAGTCCGCAGTCCGCAGTCCGCAGTCCTTGTTTTATATTGACCGGAACGCTACGATTCTGGACCATGCGATTGCGCAATAACGGGCGATAATGTATTTCAATTAATATTCTAATTTTTTGTTACGCGCCATTGTACATGCAAATCAGTATGTTTGGTATGTTTTGTTGAATCGATTTATTATTTTTTGATCAAACGATAAGGTCGCCTTACAGGCTATCTTACTGACTTGGAGACTTTCTTAATGAGTTAATTCGCTTAACCGATTCGTCCAACTCAACAACTATACCGCTTTGCAACGAAAAATCAAGGTTTACGTGTCAATAACAAAAATTGTACAAAAAAAATATACATTATAACATAAAATGTTTAAGCAAGCGACCGGAACGATGATCCTGCTGGTATACGTTGGATCAATAGTGATCTAATCGGCTTTACATATAAAATGAAGTATACAAAAGCAAAAACCGACACAACGTAGAATGATTTTTTGAAGGTGTACTATATTTCGGCTGGCCAAACCAGCCTTCTTCAGGTGCAATGGAAGATTTTACATTGGTGTGTGTTTTTATGTAGCCGATATTTACGTAATAGGGGAAATACGCAAAAGTAATTGATAGTGTAAATTGAAGATAAGCGTACGGTAAAATAAAATAACATGATAAAAGAACATAATAAAAGAAAACATATGGAAACAATTAATATGTTTCTTCGCGGATGTTCAGACCATTAGGATCAATTGTTCTGCCTTTTTGAATTAAAAAAGCTTCCCTGGCCGTACGGATAGTCTCGGTTAGAAACGATTTTTTCGATGGGGATTAATTGCATGTCGTTAGCAGTGTGGTTAGGAGAGGACAGTAGTCCTATCTAATTCCTATTGAGCCATCATGGACGAAATCTCTATGTACGCACGGCCGTGCATATAGAAGATGACGAATGCGTTTCAATTTAGCTGCAAAATTTCCGTCGAGTTTAGTGCAAGTTCCTTTTGTTTGAGTTTCGGCAAAGTGAAGATTATTCTGAACAATCCATAACTCTACTTCGAGCCTTTGACTTTTGCCAAGCTAAGATGTTTACTTAAACTTGAGTATTTTAATTTGTCTACATTTTCATTATAATTAATTCGAAGAAGCGAATTTCTCGTTGACAATTTTAGAAACCAGGTTAAGCGTTTTCGTTCAACCGTTGCTCAACTGATTGTGTCGTCTTTGGATCCTAATGGCCTTTGTTTTCCTTCACCGTGCATTGTGAGAACTTTGTAGTCAATCACAAATAAAATATGTTTTAGCGGCCAAGGTGTTGTCGCCCTGTTATAAAAGAATTGGTTCATGCTTTTAGCTGTGCGTATATCGAGTTATGGATGCACTTGGTAAGTTTGGAGAGCACTCAAGAAGCTAGAGTCGTTCTCGACTGTCACCTCGAGCAACTCTTACGCTTCTTTCGTGCTCTCCAAACTTCCCGCGTTCATCCATAACTCGATATACGCACGCTAAGCATGAACCAATTCTTAATTATTCAAATGTATCTCGTTTCACGTTGGTTGTGTATCTTCTCGGCCAATTTTGTTGAAATTCGCAAGATATTGTAGCACACACAAGTATCTGGGCACGATGTAAGGCCTCTGTTTTTCAAAGATACATCGGAAACGGATACAGAAATAACGTTTTATTCTTTATATGGGTTCTTTTGCGTCTGTAGGCCTTTGTAGCTTCGGTAATTTGCAAAACGCAACAAAGCACTCGCAATGATCGTACCTGACCTATTTTCCCTATCTTTGCTGATGCTTAATTGTGAGCTGGAAAATCCACACCGATTAAAAAGTTGGGAATACCTTCACTATCGTTCTCCAATTAAGAAATAAGCACTGATTTTTTTTTCTTGCTTTGGATGAGCGAAAAATCATTGTGCTTAGCAAAGATAATATCTGCATACGCCATTTAAAGGAGTATGCAAATTTTCAAGGGCTTGCTTCCATCGGGTTGTTTATGCATGTTCACGCACATGTACTAGTTATGGCAGTGTACTAAATGTTGATGAACCACTTACCATTTTGATTATTACTTGCTGTACTTTCAAGAAAAGAAAACGTTTTGCCTTGATTTGTCTGTGTAGTCGGGCGTTCTCCGAGATCAGACAGAGACAATGTTACTCTGCTCATGCATGTTAAAAAAACATGCTTGAGTGTGGCTCGCTGTGATTGGCTGTCACCTAGTGGTTAGTATAATTGCGTGCTAATTCGCTCTGCTCAAACTAACGTTAATCATTTTCCTCTTAAATGCAATACATTCAAAACAAACAACGCTGTTTGATGATTGGATGCTCAGGGACCTCAGGCATTCCAACCTCATGAGAGAGGAGATAAACGAACGGCAAACACGTCGGAAACTGGAACGCTAGAGAGAGAAAGAAGCACCTCGTGCTAATGAATTTATGGTGTCAAATAGGCAATCAAAAGTTGCCACAGATATTCCTGCAAAGAATTGCTTTAAACATACCAGCGGAAAATACTTTTCAAAGGTCTGGATGGGTTAACTGACAACTGACAAATGGAGAAAAAAATACCGTAATTGACAAATACCCGAAAATTTAACTGACAACAACAAGAACAACATTTATTACTTATATTGCGCTTTTTCTATAAAAATTAGATAAAATCAAGGCTTGATCAACCTTAATCTTGACAACAGACATCTTGGATAACTGTAGTTCTGTACCAATGATCAAAAACTCAATTTTGTCATCATTTAAGGACAGCGTATCATCCCTCATGGATACAATTTTCAGTCGCAGTCACAGCATCGATCAGCCTCACCGGAGTTATCAGCAGGATTGAACGAAATATATAGCTGTGTATCATATGCGCAGGTGTGAGGGATTCGCGTATATGATGAATAAGAGGGGGCCTAGGCACGAGCCCCGCGGGACCTCGCAGCCCAGGTTGAATTTCTCAGAAAGCGTTCCATTAATAGAGACCTGCTGCGTTCTTCCTGCTAAATAGGATTTAAACCATGATAAAGCCTTACCGCGCAGTTCAAGCTTGGACTACAGCCTGTGCAGAAGTATGCCATGGTCTACAGTATCAAACGCTGCGCTGAGATCTAACATGACAAGTAAGTTTATGTGACCTTTGTCCATATTCAGCAATGGATCGTTTTTAACGCTCAATAACGCAGTCAGTGTTGTGATTTGGCTGCCATATGATCTTGCATTTGGATAGCGACAGACTTTTCCACAATCTTGGACGTAAACTGCAAATTGCTCACAGGTCGAAAGTTTTTGTTGATAGGTTGAAGACCTGCTTTCTTGAGAAGAGGGTGTACTAAAGTATTCTTCCAATCCTCCACAAAGACGCGAGATTAAAGAGATAGGTTAATGATATTCGTAAGAACAGGGAACAACTCATCCAAACAAAAGGTCAGAATAGACGGTGATAAAGGATCAAGGGCGCGCGTTTTTATACTTGAAGAAGCAACTGACATTTGTAGTCAGATTTATTGACAACTGACAGAAGGCTTTAGTCATTGTCAATCGTTTGAAATTCACTGAAAAGAACCTTTTTCGGTGGGATTATTATTACTTTGACCTTGGTCATTTAATTTGTATAACCTTTAATAATTAGTATGGCAGCTTGATGACCGACCACAGCAAATTAGCAAACCTCTTTCTTCTTGGTGTTGTAGAAACTATTGCTGGTTAGCTACTGTGTTTTGGTTTGGTATCGTTTATTGTCTTTCAAATCTTTTCAGTGTTTCACGTCGTCTGGTGATTACACTATCCGCAACACCACGAAACCACATTTTCATAGTCTGCTTGTCGCAAGATGGCCGAGCGTGCTAGCGAAACAAAAACCATGCAAGATGAAATTAGCTCGAACGCAACGGCAAACCTCTCTACCAAGGCCACTTTGTTTGCAGGGTCCTTACATTCACTCTTATCTTAACCACTCTACAACAGCCACCTCTCCACAGCGGCAACGGCCACCAAAACGCGTCTCAACTGTCTATTAAAAATACCCTCACCTCTCGACAAGGAATGGCCATTTTTAACCCGGAGATTGCGTAAGCAATCCATAGGGTTTTAGTGGTGGTGCAGATTACGCAAATGATATGCAAATGATGTCCTTCCATCATCTGTAAACTCTTTGGAGTAATTCCGCTGACCAGTAGATAAAGCTCCAGAAATCACTGTATTAGTCAATAATGCAGGCACGTGTATCGTTTTACATTATTAGGTCTAGCTGCGATTGTTGCACTAAAAATGGAAACTTGTTTTGTTTGCTTTCTGGGTATAGTTCATTTAACATTTCTATTACAATTCTAATCTTAAATTAACAGTTAACTCAAAAAAAGACCTAATGTTGATTTTTGTAATGCGCATTGAGAACGTTTTAGATGACAAAGGTGAAGTTACTGGAAGCTGCTATTGTAAATTTCGGTTTCGAAGTTTGAAGTTTAGTAAAGATTGACAAGAGGCAATCCTCTCTGCATATCGATGGTACTACCACTGGATGGTTGAGCTCCAGCTGAAATTAAATTGCAGAAATCAAAGCAAACAGTTTCGTTGAGGCCAACGTAGCATTTGTCGAAAAAGTCTCTCATAAAAAACATCGCGGTCTTGCGAGCCTTTAAAAGGCTCATGATTACGCCAGATTATAAGTTTCAACCGCGGGCATGGAATCCACGGCGAGAAAATCCTGCTCAGTCTTCAGGACAAACTCACATAAATCGCATTGGCTGACGAATCCCGCACAGCGGGAGCGAGGAGAACTAGATAGAACTTCACGAACTGAAATCCAATCCGTTTATATCCAAGTGCAAATCGCTTTTTGAGCATTACAATTTTGGCCAAAGACAGAAATTTTTGGGTTTGATTCTGAGGTCATTTGAATTAACAAAAAATGGATTCGTGCTACAGTTGTACGGCGAATTTTACTGGAAAAAAGGTCAAATAGGACTCCTCTGTTCCCTGTGTACTAGCCACATTAAACGTCGGATTCCGAGAAGTTTGGAGTTTAAGAGACTATATGTCCCATATTTGTTAGCTAATTCGCATAATTGCTAGCCAATTTGAGATTAGGCTGAAGTACTTTTTATCTTTCCCCTTTGAAGCAAGGTTTCTTACGTGTTACTATGGTCAACACCCACGTTCCAATCTAGTGGACCTGAGTTAGATTCCGGGATTCGTCGGCTTTTTTTCCTCTTGTTTTTTTAAGCCACTGGTCTTTTTATTTTCTTGTTTAACCCTTTTTTGGTGAAGGACATCCACAAGTAGCTACACGTACTTATTTCAAGCTTGGAACCGATAAGGACACGGTTTTTGACGTTACGCGACCTTGCTGTTTTGCATAATGGACCTCAATTACATCCGATGGCTTAGAAGTTGTGCGTTTTTTAATTCATAATAAAAAAAATTCGATTTCTCTGAAGATCTTTTGCAGCTACCCTGCGAGCAGAGTCCGAGTTCGATCTCATTCGCAAACTATTCGCTTTCGATCTAACGGCGCTGAGTCGCGTAAAGCAGACTACGCTTTCGTCTTTAGGCGGGAAGAAAAATAAGTTGGGCAAGGTGACGAGAAGTTTACAAGGTAGGGTGGCTCAATCGAGAATGAGTAAATCGATTAGAGCAATGCAGGTCATGTAGTGGAGGTTTGCCAGTTCTTGTACTTCATGTAGTATGCATGAAAAGTTATTCCTTTTTTTTTTTTTTTTTTAAGACTGCTGTTATAACAAGTATAGGCAGAAGTCAATATGGTAATTCGTATAACTAGAATAACCCGTAAGCCACACATGTCAATCATCATCCAACGAGCAATCGACGGGTTTGCTCATAGAGCACTTTGATTTATTGTAAAAGGTCACAATTTGATCCGTACCGTACCTCACGTCGTTGGTCTCTGCTTTTGTTTGCCTGTTTTGTTGATATATTTTGAAAATGTGTTATGTATTTATACATGATGTCAAAATAAGCGTTTCTCTGTTTAGAAAACGATGCATTCCCGAAAAGGCGGGTGTCATATTACACCCCTACCTCCCCATAACGGCCACGTCTCTACAAGGGCCACTTTCGTTTGTCCCCAAGGTGGCCGTTGTGGAGAGGTCCCACTATACTCTCCATAAAAGGGGTAAACTAGGAGAGGTTTTAAACCGTGTAAGGCCTTGAGTAAATTATTTTTTAAAACAGCTTACTGATAACTGCAAATGGCCCAACATTAAACTGACAACTGACAAATAGACAAATTTTAAGCGGACAACTGACATTCGCAACGTCCCATCCAGACCCTCTAGTTCAGCCCCCAAAGAACCAAAAAAAAAAAAAAAAAAAAAAATGGCGATCCCCCTGAAAAAACAAAACAAAAAAAGATTAAAATAAATAAAAAATAAAAACAGAAATCTCTTTTCATCCACTTATTTAAAGGGATAGTTTCACTGTTCGGCACATGTGTAAGAGATGTATGTAGTCCATCCAATTCCATTGTTTCTGTAACAATCAGATGCGAGATAACTCGTGCGTCCAGTCCAGAATAAAACCGTTCGGCCGCATAATAAATTCGATGTTCAATACTGAATTCCACATGTTCTGTCTAAATCCGTTGACACCTTCCGTGAACTGATTTTGGGCATCAGTAATTCTGTCAACTTTCGTTTTAACCGGATGGCTATTTTGGGGATGTACCGGAAAAATAAACAAGAGCTGGGAGGTATAGATGAAGGCTTGATTTGATAAATATTTAACCGTAACGTAGCTAAGTTCTTTCTAAGCCCTATCCGTCCCAGAATGGGACGCATTGGTCCCATAATGGAGCATTGCACGACGTAAATCTAATTAAGGTCATTCTACTGAAATAGAACCTGCACTGAGATTTTTGTGAAACTTTGCCTATTGATTGTTTATATTATAGGAACTTAAATTTTGAAATAAAAAATGGGAGGTCCACATGTTCGTTTAGGAGCAACAACACCTTGTTTATACTCATATAAATCTTTATAATAGCATCATGACTGTAGTCACGATTGCTTGCTAAATTCACGTTTCCGACGATTGCTTTTTGTTCTACACTGAGAACTGGTCCATATTTATTTTACAGAGAGAAATCTATTACTCAATTCAAAACAACAGAAAAAAACGATAGGTCACCATACTCGTTTGCGAGAAAATGACGATTTACCTCTATGGCAAGGTCCAGCTGTAAAGAAAAAGCCGCCATTTTTTAATGCGCGCGCGCTAATCACGCGTGAAATTATGCGCAGTAGGTAAAGTCGCACACGCTTTTAACTGGTTTCGGATCTTCCGCTAACATAGAAATTTATTCCACCCAATGATCGAAACACGAAAAAGACGAATGTGATGAACCAAAGACGAACCGAAAACCAGAGACGCTCGCAGAACCCAATGACGCTACTAACTGAAATAAATTACACGCGAACCGAACTTATAGAGTATGCAAATGAACATAACATATACAAAAGGGCACAAAACAAAAGAAACTAATTACGCGAAACTTGACACCGAACGCGAAGCTAGAAGCACGAACAAATGTCACAAATTCTGGCGCCTACAGTAGGGATGCGCAATGCAATACTGGGGAATAACCTTAAACTGTCCTCCAAGAAGACAAACAAACAAACAAACAGACAAAGAAATATCCGATAGGTAGAACACACACAGGGGCATGTTGCTCCCAAGAACATGACGCGGCACCATGGTGTCTGAGCCGAGCTACACATTCCACGGAACAACTCGCTACATCAAAGACCTGTTACATTTTCTTGTGTCTGCACATTTGTGATTTTGCTCCTGCTACAAGTCCCTGCATCTATCATGTCCTTGCGCCCAGTCCCTCCGTGTGTGAGCACTTTAACTCTGGAGCTGGCCAATGCCGTTGACCCAGATATCAGAGAAAAATTGAGTACCTTGAGTCACCAATTTTAAACCTAAATGGTCCGTTTACCCTTCTCAAACTCATTAATAATTCATCAACTTGAAACAAAGAAAATCACAATCGTGAAGGAGGTTTGGATACCCGGTCTTAATTAACACAGATTTTGAAGATTTTACTTCTCCGTTTACCCCTTAGTTTTTGTTTCGATTGAGAAGATACCAAACACTCGTGGCAGTGTTTCATCGGCTATCCAAACACCTCGAATTTCGTCAAAAATACTCCATTGCGCGTCGTATTTTCAACTCTCTTCTCGGTATTTGGATATCCCGATGAAACACTGTCTCTCGTGTTTGATATATTACTTGCCCACTTTTACATTGTCCTATGACATAATCCCTCTTCTCTCCCCACCCTACACGTTCCACACTCAATTTCTAGTTGTTCTCAAATACAGCAATTGCAACACCAAGCCAGTTTAGAGCTGAGTGAAATACTTTATTGATGGATTATCTCTTCTGATGAATAATTTCGTGGTATACAGAACAGTGTGATTACACATCTTTTAGCCACTTTTATGGATTAATAGTTAAGTAAATAAGGTTAACGTAATGCACGGTCATTTGGAATAACAACATTTTTAACTCCACAAATCTATGACGAAAAAGAATGAGCTTTAAAGAATCCCTCTTCTGGTGTAGACAACAACAAGTTCCTCTCCGAGAGGTTAATCTTTGCCAATACCCAGCTTTTCTTTCGCTCGTTCAATTTACCAAAATTACATATAGCATTCGAGATAGTTGAATCAGTTTATCAACAGAGATACTACTCTGAAATCAGTCGTCGGTCCTCAAACCCTTCAAGTTTAGTGATCTGTGCCAAACCCGTCCTGTTCTGGCGACTTAAGCCTTCGACTTGCTGACCATCGCGCAAAACTCTGTAAAGATGAGAAGATCGAAATTAATAACTCCGACCAAAAGGTGAGAATTTGATTTTCAGACACTTTTCTTGCGGCGTACTGAGTGATACAAAAAGAAAGGAGGGTTTTCAACTTTTGTTCCTTTCATTGCTATATTTTCCCAAAAGGATTAGTCTGCCTGTAGAAATTTACTTTGATGCCTTATGTGCCACGAGGCACAAAGAAGCTAAGTGAAGTGAAGAAATTTACTATTTCCTTTCACGGGGAAAAGAGTGATTTTTTTCCGCGCGAAAGTAGACGTCGAGTAATTCCCCATTTCACTAGTCTGTTCAGCGTGACGCGACAAAAAAAAATAGTAAAAAATATCGGCGGCGCGAAATCTGGGGGTGAGAAACGACCCAGATCATGATTTCTCGTAATCTACACGTGAAAGAAAATATATCGATTTGTAGCTGCCTTTAAATAAATTTCGTAATTGGGTAAAACGTTTTCCTTTGATTTTTCAAGAGTTCTGGATATTCAAAATCACAAGTAATGAGAAAAACTGAAAAATTAAGATGTTGTCGGTGGCTCATCCGACGATGCCGGCCTTTAACCCCTGTCCAGGCTCAACTCCATCTTAAACATGTTCGGATCGAGTCTTTCGTTCAGCTCCAAGGTATAAGATAAGATGGCTGTTGGATTTGAGCACTTCATGCATAGACCAAGGCTGCGAGAGAGGAATTTTAATAACGTACCTTCGTAGCTGACTTTTCCATCAGCATCCACATCAGCTTCTTTTATCATGTCATCGATTTCTTTCTTTGAGTAGATCTTTCCGCCAAACGTCTTCATCACCAGGGCCAGTTCATCGCTAGTGATAAAGCCATCCCCATTCGCGTCGAATTTTTTGAAGTAGTATCTCATGTCATCGGTGGTAATTGGTTCGCCAATTTGACTGGCCATCATGTCTTCAAACTCAGAATATTCTACTTTTCCATTTTCTGAAAAGGTTTGAAAGCATTTAACGTTATTCATTTTCTAAACGGCTGTTGTATGTTTAATCTTCACGTAAGTGTAATTCAGTTGCACAGTGTTGAACAAGAAGCTGTAACACATGGAAATGCTTACGAGCTTGTCACGTCGTTCACGGAAATGTGGCGGAACTTAATGTGTGAAAAGTTGTAGCTTGGAACGTTAACTACAAATGCAAGCCATCTGTTGAAGGGAAACTTTCAGGATAACCCCTAGCATCTTATTATGTACATGTTCCTCAATAACACTGTCAACCTCGCTCGGAAAATTTCCCCTTCTCCCTCGCCTTTGAGAACCTGCCACCCTGGTTAATGAAACAGCTGTTCCTAACGCTCCAGTAACACAGAAAAAAAAATCGGCTTGGCAGTATATTTATACAAACCGTGGTAAATATCCACCACAAGGTTGTTTTCACTTACTGTTTCTGTCCACTGCTTTAATCATATCTTTAAGATCTTCAACTGACATCTCCTGCCCAGCTTGCTTCATAGCTTCTCCGAGCTCCTCTACAGATATCTGTCCATCACCGTTTTTGTCAAATAGCTTGAAGGCTGCCGCTATTTCTAAGACGAAGAAATAAAACGACGTAAAGCCAGGAAATGTTTTTTAATTCGTACTCGTGGTGCGGGGCAGGGCGAGGCAGGAGCTCTTTGTGCCCCTGATGTGTCTCCAAAAGTATTAATTCAGTTGCCATCAAACTTACATGGCATATTAAGCATGCACATGGGCTACTGGCATGCAATCATGTTCATTTCAGTAACAATCGCGTGTTAATCGCGACGTCACACCTACATAATGTCCCTCTTCAGAGAGTCTGTCATCTTGGACTTGAACAATTTTTAAGAAATGTCAGAACAGATCCAAAAACGAGGCTGCCGATAGAAGCTGTGGCACAATCTTGGGCCCAGAGTCTCTCCGGCTTAGTCAGCGGTTGGGTCGTGACCCAAACGCTGAGCTGTCGTCATAGGCATGCTCATCAGCAGTATCTCAGACTTTTAGAAATTGGACTGGTATTCAAGTTTTCTACAGAAACTAGCTGCTCTGTCTTTCCTTGCACGTCTTAGACTCTTACCTTCGCGTTCGGCTTCAGTCAGTCGTTTGGCCTGGGATGCAAAAAGTAAAAGAAAATAGCTCATAATACAATACAATTGTGAAGACTCTTATTCTTCGGCCAGTTAAACTTTAACAGAAATAATACACATGACAAATTCAAACAACGCATGTTGTAAAAGAAGAAACTTTGATTAATGAATATTCGTATGCTTCAACATACATTTTCAGAAATGACAGTTAAATAGAATTGTGATTGTGGGTAACCAAATCTCCACTTGGAATCAATGTAGATCTGTGTACAGGTCAGACCAATTTGTAAATTAGTTTTACAGAAAAAAATAAACAAACAAACAAACAAACGCGCGCTTGGTGCTACATTTATCTTAAGATATGTAAAGTACTCTAAAGGCGTTGACTTGTTTGTCAAACGAGATAGCCACCAGGAAAATTCTTTTTAATTTTGCCGCATTTTGCGAGCTATTTACGATATAAGAACTTTGCTTCGACCTTTAAGTATAAACTTTGCGCCGGAAATGAAGTTCTTAATATGCATGGAAACCACTTTACTTCAAACTTCGACAGGTTTGGCATGTCATTAACCATGATTTAGCTTTCAGGCGATGGAAACTTCATACGATAAAAAGCAATAGAAAAGTATAACTTACATGTGTTATATGTATACTCTTTTTTTTAGCATGACGTGGTCACATAAAGGCCTGATGTCTTAAGTAAAATTTAAAACGTTGTCTAGTTGTAGCGAACGAAAAAGGTTTGCTAGGCAGCTGACTCTGGCTTTTTGCTTAAATTATCATGATATTCATCTTGTACTTCATGTATATAAAATAAACCTTTTCAAATAAAAAAACCACATCGTCGAAAATGGAAACTTTACTGAAATGCTTTTAGCTTTTTAAATGTTTTTTTTTTCTCATTACCTAAGGTTTCAGTTGAACAGTTTTCGCTTAATTTATTCCACAGAGCATTTCTTTTGCGAAAGTCTTTACTCGACATTACCTGCTGTAATTATAGTGTTACAGAACAATATTGACATGTTTTCAACGGCATTTGTAGATTATTTCTTGAACAATACAAGCTTTGACATTTGGAGTTAGTCCACTGCAGCATAAGCTTAAGAAGTTTCGTGTCGACCGATATTGCTTGTACTTGTTGAAATTCATGAAATAAAATCATTTTAAGCCTCTTTATTTTACTTATATTCTACCGTGAATCTCCAATCAGGTATCGAAAATGCATGTGTTGTTTTCTAAAAAAACGCTGTAAGGATGACTTTTTTTTCATTAACTTTCAGAGATTTAGTTATCAATACGCAAACATTTCTCCACCAACAAACTTTATGAAAAATATTTTTCATCTTCGCTGGTTGAGTTGTTTTCTCAAGTTATATAAAGCGATATCTTTTAAACACACCTATTTAAGATAATCCCTATTTCGCAAAGAAAACAGGAATGAAAAATATGTTTGAGTATAAGATCAAGAGCGAGGCCTGAATATGGCGAAATTCACTGCCTCCCTCGACGTATGAAATACTGCGGTAACATTAATTATTTATCAACAATAACAAAAAAAATTGCGCAGCTTCGCTATTTTTTTTTCTTAATTACATCCTAACTTAATGAAAAGGGAGTGCCAAGATGGAAAATTTTGGCAAAACACAACCCGCACGGCGGGAACCACTTGCAAACCAATATACTTGTAGCAGGTATATCTTTTTCAAGTTCAAGTTGAGATTTCGTTAAAACTCAACTCATTTGTGTCTGAAAGGACTCCCTCTGCTTTTTTAAGGATTAATTTGTTAGAGCTAATGTATGTATTCAATGTACTTTAAGGTAAATAGCCAGGCTTTAAGGCGTAATTCGTTAACGCTGGGAACGGCGAAAGTGTAAAAACCAATTGTACGAATTCAACTTGGAAAAATTAAAAATACGATTTCAGAGATAAATACATCGGTTTAAAGTTCTTTTACTGAATTACTATAGAAATGAAAGTAGGTACTGACTGAGTTACATATATCATTCATGTAGATTCATTTGAAAAGAAAGGGGTGGTTTTTGTGGCACAAACTCAATTCGTTTGATATCTGAGGATATTGTATATATGGTAACGACTTGAGTGTTATTCTAGAATGGAATCAATTAAAAAAAGTAATTTCTCTCCTGAATTTACATTTTGTTAGATTTCAGCATCATCTCGCTTAACTGTTGAGACGTCACGCAAATTCTATTTTGAGCGCTACGATTTTTTTTTCGACAAAACAATATCAAGTTTTTTAAAAGAATATTCTCAATAATTTAATATTTGTGGTTTTAAGCGGGAGTGATCCCGAAGCTCGCGTCTCACACGTACATGCAGTAATGAAATGAATCTACTAGCTGCTGAACAGTGGTCTCAATATTATGATTATGCAGAAATACTCCGGCAGTTTTTCTTTCTTTGTCGAGCTTGTATATGCGCGGCAGCTCGATTTTGTCAAACGAGTTTCACGTGGAAAACCCATCGCTGGAAAGTTACCTCTTCCGAACCTTGTTGATAAAATGAACTTCATCATCGAGGCATCAGTGAGCAAAGATCCGGTGAACAAGCTAGTCTGATTCAAAAAACTAAATTTTTGATCAACGGAAAGCGCTGAAAATAAGACGTATCACCAAGGAAATCTTCACGCAACTTACCATTTTTGAACGGAGGAACGTTTACAAAGACGAGGTATTGTTCTGTTTCACTGTAGAGTGGTAAAACCGAAACTGAATTTCGCTCGACTTGCCTTGTCAGAATTCAATAGGAATAAATAGCCTACAGCCCTCGTTGGACAGTTTATAACAAATTATGCGTGAAAACAAAGGGCTTCCTGCTAAGGGAAAGATGCTAGAATATGCATGAATTTTCACCTGTGTTTGACGTACAGCTGTCACTTGGAAACTATATCTTTGCAATCCCAAACAAACGATATAGAGGAGGTTTCTTATTAATCCTACGATATCATGTCAGGTATAATTAATTAAAGCATTGAAACTGCCAACTAGTGGGCCAAAAACTTATCTCCAAACTGAATGACTTCAATACCGTGAAGCGGTTTTTGTAAATCGCGTTTCTGATCGTCAAGATCTTCAGATCACTTCGCGAAGAAGTTCGAAAACGCACGAACCAAACGCGAAGTAACGCGAGCGGCGGCGTTCTAAGTCAGAACGAAAATTCGTCAAGAACTGTGTGTTTTCGTTGTTCCCTGCATGCACAAATTTATATTTTGACAGGGATTTTATTGACCACGGTTTGGTGTATTACCTTGGGCAATGCATTGCCAAATTTATCTTATAACGGCTACAAAAATTTCATGAATTCGAACTTGAGTTATGTAAATTTGGAGAAGAGATGGATGTGCTCAAAATTTAATCGCAACAGAGTTTTTCTTGTGTAGCGAGAGTGGTTTCTACGGCAACATGGTAATTTCCGCTAATCTCTGTTACCAAACAATGAATATTGCCTTCCAAAGACGCTTTTTAGACTGAAAGCCTTAATAAATTCTAAGCGGGCAACATCCAACAAGGGTATTTGTAACATCTCACTCTAGCCTTGAAGGCAATAAATCTGTTACACTCGGACTAAAATTGGCAATGCGAAAACTCTGTTTCCAGTGTAAATTGATCGAAATATAGCCTTTTAACTGCTTTTCAGAAAAAATAACGACCTTTTATGACTTTTAAGGCAGATGTATCCAGAAAAAATAAATATTGTATGTGCACATATTCGACATTATCCGTGCTTAAAACTTAACCCAGTAAGCCTTGCCAACTTTCTCAGTTTCTTTACAGGAGTGTCAGTATAATTGGAGTTTAAATATTTCAAGTCCAGTGCCTTTAAATTTTTGATAGTAAAAGCAAGCATAAAAATGCTCTAAGAAAGAGGAGAAAATAAGATACATTATACATACAAAGTTGCTAGGCAAATAATTAACGAGAAAAAATTGAAAATGTTATTTGTGCATTGACTCTTACTCAAAAAGTTTTATCTTTAATCATTTGCAATGTTTTCTCGGCGAGAAAATAATGTAAACGGTTTGACACAAGGAGCTAAAATAGTGCATTTAAAGCGCAAAAAACACTCGTATCCTGGGAATTTTATGGCTGTAAATATTAAAGTTTTATTTTATCAGGGGACCATCATTCACAAATTGCGCTGGGACTGACATTAATGACCAGCGTATAATCATTAATTTTAACTTATACCATATTTCCAGCTGCCTTTTTCGCTGATTCCAAATCTTAATTAGCAAACGCTGACAAATGTAACCATCAAATGTTTTCATAAAATGAAATTTGAAGAGATAATGCGAAGAAAGATTCGCCCTGTCTGCGGTTTGACAGCCTTTCGGATTGTGTTGATCTTTGAGGCGCAGAAATTGGGAACAAAGAACTTATGAGCCGCCTTACTTTGAGCTTGCGGTTTAACCAATAACTCAATTTAAAACGAGTCTTCGCGTAAAACCTTTCATATGAAAATGTGCTTAATTTGCATGAAAATGAACCTGTAGTCAAAACGCATTTCATATGAATGGTTTCGCACGGAGACCTCGTTTTGACACAGAGGCAAGAGGCAGCTGGGAAATGGCCTATTTGCTCTAACCTGTTTCGGCTTTTTTCACAACCTCGTTCCCAGGAGTTTTCAACGTTGTTCTCAGGTTGAGAGAACCTGGGAACGACGTTGCTGTTCTCGCCGTCGCTTTGACTCTTATTACTCTTGTACGTACTGTATTTAGACAGCAAAGAAAAGAAAAAATAGAAAAAAATCCGTTCAGCGTTTAGACCTCTAAGAGGAAAATTACGCTATAGGATGGCCGGTGCTACAGCTTCGATACAGCTATATAAGTCAAGAAAGAGATGAATTCTTCATGTTGTACCGATTCTCCCAAAGTTTATAATAGGGGCCGAAGAGTTTTTTTGTTAAAATAAAACCCTTCCAGTCACCGTAGTTAATAGGGGGAAATAATTTTGAAAATTGGCAAAGTTCTTTGTTATATGTGGAAGAAGTGGCAATCAAGTATAAGAGTGATGGGGGAGGTATAGAGGATTTCTTTTCGCTGTAATTAGGATGGTGTCAACTCTTTTATTGATTCACTAAAAATTATTCCTCCGGGATGTTTTTTTTTTTTCAAGGAGACGTGTTTTGGAATTTGAATCGAATCTCAAATTGAAAAACCTAAGATTTTCTGGTCTTGTACGAGGTAGGTTTAATAGATTTGGTGAAGATGAGAGTAATTCTTGTGGATTTTGATTTCCTCATGGGTCGTTCACACGCCCTTTCATTTGCAGTGATCCTTTCTTTCCGCTTCCTCCAGTTTCCCTCCCTCTTCCCTTCCTAAGGAAGGCCCGGTGCTCAGGCTACCCGCTTTTCTCGTGCATGCTTTGCAGACCTATTTACTTTTACTCGCAATGCAGTATGGGTCAGTAAGTTTGCACGTGCGCAGTGGTGGTATTGAATATCAATATGGCGGACGGAAGACAGGTTACCGCGATTATCATTTTGACCTGGATTATACTCCTTCGAAATGCAGAAAATTCTTGATTTTACGTACGGACCTTTCTGGAAACGTTAGCACACCACTTACCTGCGATGGCTCAGTGCACGCAGAGCGCTTTTGAATTTATACAGAGCGCCTTTTGCCCTATGGTCGCTGTTATGTGCAGCGAAGATGCCGAAAAAGTCTGCCAGAAGAACAACTTGAGTTTTGTGGAAATGGTGCGTCCGTTTTGCCATCTAACAAGTGAAGGTAATTACATTAAGATAACAGTATCCTGAAGTCTTATCAGATTGCTCTGACTGCTTTGTTAGTAATTTATTAGTCGGATAAAATAAAATGCTAAACATATCCTTGCAAGTTGGTAATGTACAATAAAGCGGAAGCAATTAAGCTCGTAAGAACGTAAATTATTACGTTGATTCAGTAATAACTTTATTTTTATTTGTTGCTGCTTTCTCAAGCGCGCATCTTTAAGAATGCTATTTGTGCGTGCTGTGTAATCGTTATTATTTTAACGTTTAAACAGCAAGAATTCCGTTATGAATTCCGCTATGAAACAAAATGAAACAGATGGGCGCGATATCACACTGTAACTTTCAGAACAGTACAAGATATCTACTTGCGTTACTGTAGTTTATGAGCTACTGTACCTAAGCCTGTAGTTCGTAGCAGTAATCAAGAGAATTTCTTTTCATAGTAATAATGCAATGTTAAGCAGACCGGTCACAAGCTTAAGATTAAATCTTAAAATCATCAAATTTGATTTACCCTGTTAGGGGGGTGGGGGGTACAGCTTATGCATGTCTCCCATCTGAATTTTAAATTTTTTCATATGTTTCTGTTGCAATTTGTCCAGCAACTGATGTGATGCGCAAAGCAGGAGACCAAAACTGCTGAACAGAAAACTGATAAAGTTTATCCAGTGGTGAAAAGGTCTCTACTGATCTACATGTATAAATGATTTGACTTACTAAAGGACACAGAGCAGGAGTTTCAGTTATAAGTGTTTTGATTTCTCAACCAATTTATTAAATACAATGTAACTACTCTTTTACATATTGTGTCACAGTCAAAACTCTCCACAATGGCCATCTTGGAGACAGAGGACAGTGGCTGTTGTAGTAGACTACGAGAAGTCCCTCTTTTGCTTAGTCCATTGAGGGTGATGTGAAAGAAAACCGGGAGAAAAAATGGCCATGCGATCTCCTGGGGGCGAGAAGCATGTGAAGGAGGGACTACTGCCAAAAGCAGAGAGTTTGACTTTTTCACCACTGAGTGATTTTTGGGTGTAAATTTTCAATCTCATTACATGTATCTAATAGGATTCCTTATCTGGACCTCCTCTCATTATCGCCTGTTGTCACTAACTCCAGGAGATCAAGTTTGGTGACCTTTTGCAATAAGAAATGGGGTTTCTAGACAGTTTATATAAACACCATTTGTCAATCATTGACTATCTGTCCATTGTTGAGATGCTATTTTGGCAGTTGGGATGCAATTCAGTGGCCGTTGCTGTTGTGGAGAGGTGGCTGTTGTATAGAGGTTAAAATAAGAGTGAATATATGGACCTTTGGCCAGGACCAAAAAAGTGCCCATTATAGAGAGGTTAAAAATAAGAGTGAATGTATGGACCGTCAGCTCAGACAAAAAGAGTGGCCATTGTGATGGTTTGACTGTACTTATTAATGCTTTGATTTGTCAACTGACTTAAAATGACATGACTCCTGATTACTCATCATTGCATTTACGTCAACGGCTTGTACCAGTTCCGAGTTTCTACTGGCATTCTATCACAAATGCTGTTCTCTGATTGGCTAAGCTCTGATACTTGCCATTCTCTGATTGGCTACTAGTGTTCTATGACGAATGTCGTTCTCTGATTGCCAATTAGCGTAGCAGTGTGTGCTTGTTAACAGAATGACAGCCGCTTCTTTGTGTTTTCAAGGTGTCTGTGAAAATTATCTAGATAAAGTTCCGAAGGACTAGTAGATTTATACTGAAACAATAAGATTATTCGCGCTCAATTTCTATGTGTGATAGTTGACCTCAGGCTGTGCCCTCATCAACTATCACATGGTAGAAATCTCGAGCTCATAATCTAATTGCTTAATAAAACCACAATGTTAAAATGATCAGTGCACATATTTTCTTTGGGCCATTTTCCAGTAATTGCTATTGTTGACTACGTTACCATTGTTGACAATGTACATCTTATTATTTTACAGCTCATATCAGAGACCCTTCTGGTGTCATCCACTCTGTGAAAAACTGGCGCATACGACTGGTTGAAATGTCTGCCACGCACCCTCCTCAGCATGTTGTGAACAAACTATTGAGTGAAGTTGTGTCGAGAACACAGCCTCTTAACACTGACCCTAGCACCCTGACCCCAGAAGCTCAGGCAAGAGGTGGGTAGGAGAAATGTACATCAGAGCTGTACATTGTATTTAAAACTCTATCACCTCATTCATTTTACCACAAGAAATAATCTAGACATTTTCTTACAAGTAGATTGTACTTTGGCCTCATTGTGCTCATGTGAACAAGGTCCCAGAACCTGCACTTAGAGTGAAACCTCCTCTCTAAAAAAACTAGTTTTCCTCTACAACTGTCAGCTCTTTATGATGGAGCTGGGATTTTGTTGTTCTTGCTGTACTCAATATACAGCCTGATGTCAACAGGAGAGCTGTAAATTTCTGAGCCTCCCTGCAGAACCTGTAGACTGTCCTGCATTAAGGAGGGCTAATGCTGGCCAGCAGTTGTTTTCAGTTCAACTTAGCGTAAATTACATTTACCTAGCCACATAAAAACCTCTTAACCTTCTTTGATCACTGTGTATGTAATGTAGCCCCATGCAGTACATGAACATGATGAAGCTTTTGTTGTCTTTTTTTTTTTTCATTCTTTGACAGCTTCAGCACCTTGGTTTGAGGCCTTTCGAGATTGCTTCTTTCAGCTGGTGAAACCATCTGATCATGAATTCATTAGGCACTTTTTAGCTTGTATCCTTTTCACAGTTTGATTTAAATTGATGCTTCCTGTATTGGCCTTTAAATGAAAGGGGAATTTGGGTACTATAACTTACATCTAGTCCAGTTTCATAACTTAATGGAAGTTTTTAGTTAACCCCATCAAAAACTATGACTTGATATAATATAATTCTGTTTGAAGATGGTGATGGCAGTGGCAATGGTGTGGTGCACTCTGCTACATGTAACTGGATTGAAGGACATTTTGATTGATCAGCAACAGGGAGGACCATCCCAACAAAAGATATGACTGAGGCAATGTCCATAAACAATTTTTATTAATTATTTTCCTTGACAGCTGACTTTATTGAAGGTCTGATTGTTGTATCTTCACACCATCCTGACCCTATGAATGCTTTTGCTACCATGAGTTCACAGCAGATGGAACAGCAGTCTGAACAGCACGGCCACTTTAGGTGGTTTACCAATACTGTGTTTAAATATCATCTACTTTTACATGACGTCAGTGTTGGCGAGGAATCAAAGTAAGATCCTGTGGTTATGTAATTAGCTTAATTTATCTTTTTTACCATGATAATCATAATGACTTGTTTCTGATCCAAATGCAATTTGCAATAATTATAATGACTACTAGATACATACATGTCCGTAAAGTGACACTACAACAATTTGTATACACTAATATGCGAACATGGAAGTACAATACATGTAGTTAGCTAGTATTGAATCCAAGTCCAGATGTCCAGAGTTTGAGTCTGTTGTGGGTGCTGACATGTACAATATTTTGTCTTAGCCAGGATAAAATGCTCTTATTACTCTCACTTTATTATAAATGGGTCTGAAGTACATGTATTTCTGGGGCACCCTGCTAAAATTCCGTGAAGTTCTCTTGCAATATGAATTGTAAGCTATGTGCTGTTGATTTAAATAGCAAAGATACGTCTATCCCTGTGATGCATGGGAGGCAAGTTGATCAGTGCTGAGGGCTGGGGAAATGAACCTGGGCCGGGTTGTTCAAAGCCCGATTAAGCTAACCCAGGATTAGTGAGAATTTTGATTTCAGTTTTGTAACTTTTGTGTGCTGTTTTCTGTTTATATTGTTTGTCCTTCAGGTTTGAGTTTGAAAAATCTCAAACTACACAAAACACAAGCAGTGAAAAGAATTTTTATACAAGAAAAATGGATACATGTACTTCGATTAACTTTTAATCCTGGGTTAGCATTAACTGGCTCTCAAACAACTGGGCCCTGGTCAATTATTTATTGTTTAAATGTGTTCTCTTCAAAATGGTGGAAGTAAGATGGTTTCCCACCATTCAGTCACAGCATACGTAAATAAATGTGTTTTATTGATATATTATTTTCTGTCTTGCAGGGCAGAGGCTATTTACCAGAGTATGAAGTCTGTGTATGGTACACATGCTTGTCACATGTTACAGATCAACTCTGTTAATAACACAGGTTCCAATCCACTCCCTAACCTTCCTGATCCTTGGAGTCAGTTTATCATACCAACTAGTGAGGACACACTGGTAAGTTTCCTCATTGTACCTCCAACTCATTAGTGTATTGTCAGTGTTTCCTCCCTCCCACTCACTGACCAACATAGCAAGACATCCTGATTTTGTAGCTAACAAAACGGAGGATGTCACCACAAAATTCATACATTAAAATCATAGAGATGTCGCTCATGCACTGATTGAAAAGCCAAAGAATGGCCTTTTCCACAGAAAAGTTGCTGATGATTACCTGTGAAAGCAAAGTACAGTACATTGTACACTGTACTTCTATTTGCAAAGTACTGTACTGCACTGTTTGCATGGCTTTGTGAATGATGCAGAGAAAATACTGTGTCATTCAGTTGAAAAGGAACGAGTTGAAAAGGAATGATATTATTATATGCATGTACATGTACACGCAATGTGTACAGAAGTCTTGAAGTTGAACATGACTTTCAAATTTATTTAAGGTGTAATAAGAATCCAAGTAAAAGAGCAGGTAATCCTTTTGTCCTTCGCTCTTCCCCTCTCATCCTACTCTCTAACTTGAAAATGTGGCTTTGTTTCGGCAAGGACTGGGATGATGACGAAGTCGATGCAGATGCCCAGTCTGTGGAAGATGACCCTGAAAACTGTGCTGTTGATGAAAACTTTGACCCAGAGGCTGCAGTTAATGAAGAGACAGATGGAGGTCGAGTTCGTAGTAGCTCAGGTCCAATTCTGATTGGTCCACTGACGTTTGATGATGGCCCAGTACCTGAAGATGATGACCTGATGAATGAGAAACCAGAGAAAAATTTCGCTACAAAACAGAATGAAAAACACCACCATCATCTCGCAAGTCATTACCGCTACTTCTCCAGTCGGCAGTTCTCTGGAGGCACAAGGGGCATGACAACGCAAAGAAATCATGGATTGTGCTTGAGTCTGAGTGATCATGACAGGATCAAGATATTTGTTCATGAGTTGGGTTATAGAGGACTGTTACAGTATATTGAGAAGCTGATGAGATATCTTAATGATCAGGTGTTGTATTTTGATTTGTTGAACCACCTGGGTGAACAGAGTTTAGTTCATGAAATTGGTACTGTAGCTTTGACAAAGGGAGAGTAAAGTTCTCCTAATTTTCTTACCAAAGGAGCAAAAGATTGCTTCAAGTTAAATTCAATCTACATTGTACATGTAGACCTGTGCTACTATTTAGAACACATTTTCCATGCATACACTGTACACTAGTTTGTTACTGATCAGAGCAAATTAGAACCTGCCTGCAGACATGTTATTTTAGATAAGTACACCCCATCTCTTTTGTACATGTAAGTGTCCTTGCTGAACAATGGTTTAAAATTGCATGACTTGCCTGCCACCAGGAGAGGTGAACCTCTATAGAATACCTGGATCATTTTGTTTAAGAATGGTAAGAGCACTACAGATGAATTGAGGTACATGTAATTTGTAGCTAACTGTAATCTCCCAAGGATAATTTACTTACAGCTGTTAAATTACATGTTTTTGCATCTGTTTGAACATTCAGATTGTTTCCCGCAAGGGTCTCCATCGTTCTATCTTCAGTGCAACTAAGAAGTGGTTTGGTGGAGGAAAGCCAGCTGGACTAGCCTCTGGTCTGGTGCCAGGAATAATGTGAGCTGCAGAGAGATATGAAATGAAATTTATCTGCAAATATCTTAATAATTAATAAATATGCATATGTACATATTTAATACACATTTTGTTTATTGTTTGCTTTCAGCTATACCAATGACTCACCAGAGCTGTTTCAGCGCAAGCTGGGGGATCTGGCGTTTTTGGTGCAAAACTATGAGTTTGCCTATAACAGTTACCATACAGCCAAGAGAGACTTCAACCATGAGCATGCTTGGTTTTACTTTGCTGGAGCACTGGTAAGTTCATGAAGGGATCAATGGTGATCATAAGCACAGTGACTGGTCTGTTTTAGCACAGTCTATTCATACTGTATATCTTGTGTTATCATCAGTCCCAATATCTTCTGGATTTGGTGTTTGGATTCCACCTACATCTACATGTATGTTGCCCTACTGCATATCCTTTGATTTACCTTTCTATTAGGAAATGGCTGCCATATCAGCATTCATGGCTTCAAATCAACGTCCTTATCCCACCCACTACATGGAAACATCCATCACCACGTACCTCAATGCATGCAGGTATTGTTTAGTTAATGTGGAAGTGTTTTTTAATAACTTTTCAGATGGTTCAGTGGGGTTGAACTTTAATTCTGCTCAATGTTCACTGGCAGAAGTACTCCAAGTGATACAGAGCAAAATCCAACCCAAGATGACTAAAAAAAAACATTGATTCCTTAGCCTTTTATCAGATAAGAAAATTGTTCCAATCTGAGTTCAGCCATTATTTGATCATGTTTCTTGTGGTCTGAAGGTAACATATACATGTACCCTGTAATTTTGATTGTTACTAAGCCTCTGTGTATGACCAACTTACATTACATCACATACGTTACATACTTTATTTGATGTTAGTAGGTTGTTTGATAAGTAACTTTTGCCTGATCGTGCCACAGGTCATATTAGCACAAGGAATTATACCCAAATAAATTAACAATATGTGGAAGTTTGTACAGTGTACTTCAATTGGGAGATTCCACATGGGTGCAATACTTATCATTTGGGTTGGTGTCAACTTGTTTGCAGACAGCACCAGTTTGCGATTAGAGCCACACTCCTGAGTACTGAAACACTCAAGTCACGAAATATTTATCTTGATGCTGCTATGCAGTTCATGCGAATGACTGCTGAGGTAATGTACAAACTGCTCTATCAAGTAAACGTACATCTATTGGAGACACCTTTCAAAGGCCAGCATTTGTTTGAGGTGGATGCTTCCATTAGGCTGATACCTTTTAAATTTTACAATAACTGTCTAATTCCTTGCACGCTGATTGGCTCATTTTTATCATCAATAAGAGTACAGACGGATAAAATTTTAGTTTATGCAAGCTTTCAAGTTCAGCTTTCAGCTGTCAAACTGTCAACTTTTTAACCAATGAGATCTTATGGACTTTTTTAAGTAGCCAATCGAAAAGTGAGAAAAGCTATCGACAATGTTTGCATTATTTTGAATAAAATTCACCTAACCTTTGTTTATGGCAAGTTTGCGGCATCTCTTCCCCTCATTTATTTTCGGCATTTGACCATTTTGGGTTCTTGTTATTGTACCACCTCTCTTAGGTGGACTCCTCTCAAAAGGTACCTGCTACTTGCTCAAGGCATACAGCAGCCAACTCAAAGATAGAGGGCTAGTGTTTCTCTAAGGAAGATATTCATGAATGCCAGTACATGTACCTCACTAAGGTACATGTAGACACCTCACTAAGGCCTTTGTTTAAGACCTACCTGTATGGGGACACCTGGCCAAAAAAGTCACATCTCAAAGGTGGACATTTCTTCAAGGCAGATCAACAAACTTAAAGTCATATCTTAAGTTATGAGTTTAAAAGTGAAAGATGCCACTTTGAACTTTTTGGTTTGTTCCACAGGATTCTGATCTTCTTTGTGCTCTGTTCCTGGAACAAGCAGGACATTGTTTTCTTCACAGTGACCCACCCATGATCCGCAAGTATGCTTTTAACATGATTTTGGCAGGTCATCGCTATAGCAAATCAGCACAGGTAAGACAGTCACAACCTGTGTGATTGCAATACAGTACTGTAATTCTTGAAATGGATTTTCAAAGTACAGTATGTGTTACTACAGATGGCATTAAGGCTAACTATGGGTTATTGTTAATTTACATGAAAGCTGGGTAGAGGGTAGAACTTTGCACTTGTGATGAGTACATGATCTAATGACAGAAAGAAAAACTATAAAGCAGTTTTTGCAGCTGTCTTTTTTAATTTAAGTCTTCACCCAGTGCAAATGAAACTGACCAAACCAAAGCAAATGCAAATTACTGGTGACATTCAAGTGAAAAGTGCTGTAACAGTCATTTGGTTGTTGTTTCCCGTTATCAACAGAGAAAGCACTCTTTGAGATGTTATCGCCAAGCCCTTCACGTGTACAATGGAAAATCATGGCATCTTGCTCAGGTACATGATACTAATATATAGATTTAGGCCAGCCTAAAAGCGTAGCTCCTGGGCCGGGTTGTTCAAAGCCCAATTAAGCTAACCCAGAAAAAGGTAGAATTTTGATTTGAGTTTTGTAACTTTGCGGTGAGGTTTCTGTATATTGTTTGGCCTTCTGTTTTGAGTTTTAATAATCACTATATACACAAAACAAAACAGCAAAACACATTTGTATAGAAGAAAAAGTTATAATTCGATTAACTTTTAATCCTGGGTTAGCGTAAACTGGCTTCCGAGCAATCCTGCCCTGTTTCCATCAAGCTAACCCAATATGAGCCCGCGATCCAATCGATAACCAGCGCTTGGTCAGCGGTCAACTTCAAGAAAACACGTGAACTCGAGGAGCTGTAAACCTGAGCCCGCGATATGGTCACGTGATACTGGTCAGCGGATACCTTGTATTGACAGGTGTCAATTGATCATAACATGGATGTCCAATATCAAGGAAGTACACGGTAAACCACGGCTGCATGTCTCTGTCAACGTATTATTTGGAGTATGGCCGCCATGTTGGGCAACTCCGCCGTCGCCGTCGTCGTCGTCGTCGTGCGTACGCGCCCACGAGCAATACCGCTAGCCATGATAACCATGAGAAAATCAACTCATGCGTTTCCTTTTCTTTCCCGTATGAGTATGGGGCTCCGCTTGGCGGCCCTTCGGGCCGCCGGAGCTCCGCTATTATACTATAATACCAACAAAGACTCCTTTTAGTAATTTTCTTTCATCATATTTTGTCCAATCTATTGCTAATGGTAAAAGGAATGAATTGTCAGAATTGAGTATTGGTGACTGAAAAAATGAATTAATGGTGGCTCTGAACTCCGTGTAAAAATGTTTTTAAAACTTTGCCAAAAGATACATGTACATCTTATCCTGCTCATTAAAATTTGATAGCAAAAAATGGGGGTCACCAAGCTTGTTTTGGAGTTATTAAAAGTTAAAGTTAAGATTAAGGTTGTTGTTAGCAGGTCGTACTGTTGCTATGGTAACCCTATTGTGTCAGGAAAATGATAACATTGTGTTCACCAATGATTGGGCCTGATTGTAGTATCAACTGATAAAGAGGGGTAACAGTAACTCATCAAAATCTAGGCCTTGAAAAGTGCTGGAAACTGTTTTGAGCCACCTTAAAGTGCAGTATATCTGTCTGAAATACATGTAAAGTGCAAGGAAAAACTGACACAAACTGTCCGATTACACCCATGAGATGTATGCTGCCTGACCAGTTACGTGTATGTGCGTGATACGGATAGCCTGAATAGCAAGCGTTCCATTACAAAGAGCTTTTCCGCATTCTGACTGCGCGTAAATTGGAGTGAGAGCAAAAACTCGACCACCACCCCCCTGCTTCGCCGGGTTTTTGCTCTCGTTCCAATGTACGCACGGCCAGAATGCAGGAAAGCTCTTCATACGGGAACGCTTGCTATGCAGGCTGTGATACAGATAGTGAAGCTTACTGCTGGTATGTCCTATTTGCATGCCATCAGGCTTGCTGATAGCCAATCAGGTGTGAGATTATAAGGTGTTGTTTTGAATAAGACAATCTGAAACTAATTTCTGATCATGAATTCTGGTTTTTGCAGGACCACATTAACTTCACTCTTGGCCGTCAGTCATTTAACCTTCGCTTATTAGAGGATGCCCAAACATTCTTTAGACAACTGTTAGAATATGAAAGTCTCCAAGCACCAGAACAACAAGCTTCTTACCTCAGGGAATTTCTGTTTGTTTTCAAGGTATTTGGAATGTGTGAGAATGCTATTCAGGACAATTTGGTTAGCTTTTGTATATTACTATGTTTACTATCTTCTCATTAGCACGATAGTCATTTTATCAGAAATCAACATTAATCTGACAAACATACATTGTATAGTTGGGATAAATATATTTAATAATTAGACTGAGAGCCCAAGTTTTCTATGAGTGAATAGTCGACGAGATGTGGCCAAGTTGACTATCGCTCATAGAAAACGAGGGCGAGTAGTGTGCTTGTTTCAGTAGAACCTTAATGACATGTACAACACAAAACCTGCAATTTTGTGTATTTTTAAGCCTAAAATTAAGAAGCGGGGCGCATGATTATTGTCTATCAGCCAATGAGAAAACGACGAGAGAGCCATTCAGATTTGCGGATTTCTAATAGAAAACAGCTGACTGGTTTCTAATTAACAATTAGATTATGAGCTCGAGACTTCTATGAGGTGATAGTTGATGAAGCCGAAGGCCGAATCAATAATTTAATTGTTTTAGTAGAATTCTAACTGAAATTAACGCAAGTAACGGTTTCCAATTATTTTTGTACGCATTATTGAACTTTACGCTTTAACAAAATCGCACGTACTGAATTGTCCTTAGTAAATTTGCAGGTGTTTACGCTCGCGCACCCGTTAACTCAATAATTTCAAGCTTTTACGGTCAAAAAACCGTCATTATCCTTTTTTTCGTCTTCTCAGGAATTTAATTATCCATTTACATGTAAACTTTCTGCCAAAAATTCGGAAAAACGATAAAAACGTCGCATTTCGTGGACGACCGAGAGCCACTGCACTCTAATGCCTGATCGTATACGAGTAGCTCAGCCAATCAGATGGCAGCATTTGCATTAGTATACTGGTAGAATTTTACTTATATTAGATATTGATGGCATCATTTGATGTAAATGATGTAGGGCAAATGATTTATGGAGGCATAATGAACTAGAACTGACCAGCACAATTCCTTGAACATTGGCACCATAAACAATTCTGTGTGAGTTTTGCTCAAAGACATTCATTTGCCTAGAGACATTTCGCTTTTCCTTCCAGCAACTGAAAGACATCAGACAAAAGGAAAAAGTGCAGATGAGCAGACTTCCTGTGTTACCTTTACCCATGGTTGATCAGGATTTGACAAGGGTAATACCCTGCTATCAACATAGCAATCTTAAAGGTAAACACCCTGAGAGAAAAGTGGTGAACAGTGCACTTGAAACCAAGGACAACTTTTTTAATCAAACGTTTGGCGTGAATGATGAAATTGCAAAAAATAACAGCTGGGCTTCAGTTGGACATGCTTCTTTTGAGGATAAATTTGACCCAAAGCTGGCTCAGCGATGGATTCAACTCGAAGAGGAAGCTTACGAGAGTGTTAATAGAACTCCTTTGCCGCCTATATTTCGACCTCACGTACCGTGTTTAAGCTCAAAGACGGATAACAGCACAAGACCCCTGTGTGTTGTTAGAGGTATGTTTTATTACTTGTACTGAGTTGTAGTAAGCACTGATGTCTTGATAGGCTTACTGTCTAGTAAAAGGCCATCTCTGTTAGTACTGGGTAAAATGTAGTTACGTTACGTGCTCAATTAACGTTCAATATTCAACTCCGCTCACCAAAGTAAAGTGTGTTTAACAAGTGCTAGGTGTCAAACCAGCCAATATGTCGAAACAAACAAGATAATGGGTGCTTACCATTTGTCGGAATAAACCGATTGGCATAACCGTTGAATAACGATAAGGGTTTTTTTCCAAAATCAACAACCAACCGAGCGAGACGACGCTTACTATTTACAAATCGATTTCCCGTTATTGTTTGCGGCTGATGAGAGACTGGAAACTGGAAAATGTAGCAAATTCCGCCGTTCCATTCTGAACGGAAATGGAGGACTACCTCAGGAGGTAGTCTACAATTTCCGTACGGATTTCCCGGAAAATTTCCGTTCTATTCCACTTTTAACCGAAATTTGCGGATTTTTGGCTAAATGGTAAGCACCCAATGTGTCTGCAGTTACTTCCCAAATTCATTCTGTTGACATGGGTCAAGCCCAACCTTCTGTGCTATGTACAGATCTCTTATGACGTGCAGTGACATTTTGAGAATTGCTTTATGAATTTTCATAGGAGAGAACCATACAAGAAGTCGAAGTAACACAGTTAACTTTGAGTGGTCGATCAAAAATGACATATCAACATTGTTAAAGTATATTGTAATTTTATTCTACTCTTTCAGAAACTGTTGGAGTTGAAGTTGTCCTGCAAAATCCTTTGAAGATTCCACTGAATTTGACAAACCTGTTGTTACTGTGGGAATTCACTCCTGAAGACAACAGTGACAGCATCTCTAATGAGGTTAGCTCTGATTAGTTACTGCTGTTATAAGTCATCATTCTAAAGTTGACCGAAAACCAGAGTTTTATTTGGTAATTGTAAATTGTTTTATTCACCACATGATCTTCTTTTCACTGTAGTTTTCCCCAAGGGAAGATGTTGTCAAAACAGAAGTGATCAAGAGTTTTGATATTTGTGGAAACGAAACCAAAGCTGTAAGTAAAATAAACGTTATACATGTACTGGCTGATGGTTTGAGTAAAATGTTATTTTTGTTACGTGCATGTTTTTGATGTTTTACCCTGCCTCGCCATAGTTTTCTTTTTCGTCATGCTGTTTGCATGTACAGTAATGTATCTGTGTGCAAAATGCAGAGAACTAACTTTACTTAACATCGGTACACGGTTCACGTTGACAATACATTAAAATTCAGCTTGGCAGCGGGGCTTAGAGGACGAAAACAAAGGAAATTGAATGACCATGTTTATTCATTTCTTTTGTTTGTGTCCTGTAGGCCTCACCATCAAGCTGAATTTTAATATATCGAAAGTGGCCTGTTACTTGTAAATATTACTATACATATTCTTAATTTAACTGATACATTGCTTTTTGTACTGGTGCTGCGGGAGCTTTGTCGAGATCGCAAATGACATATCTGCAGCAGGTAAAATAAAGATTGCCCACACCAAACCACAATGGCTAAACAACAATTTCTGTTTTTCTATACAGGCCCATCTGACTGTAACCCCTTGCCAGACAGGCCAGCTTCACATCACAGCCATCAAATACAGCTTGACGAGCGTGGCCATTAATGGCCCAGTTGACGAGAAGTTCTCCGTCCCTGCTGCGGCAGCCTCTGCCATGACTACTGTCAGTATGCTGGGAAGGTTGGACCTGGTGCTGAAGGGTCCAAGACTGAACAACACCAAGGCAGAGAAGACAAGCGTGGTGCATGGCCTGGACAATCGTCTTAACCTGGATGTTGTGGCGCCTATGCCTTTACTTGAGGTGATGAGCTTCCTGGAAGTAATCCTCTTAAGCTTAAAAAAAATAATTAGGAATATATAGAGCAGTTGTAGATTTTGTTTTCTTACACAGCTTTAGTAATGGGACTGGGTGGTGCAACAATGCATGAGAGTGCTTGCCTCCCATCACTGTGCCTGGGTTTGAATCGAGGACCGCCGACCCAGCTTCATAAGTGGGTTGAGTTTGTTGTTGGTTTTAGGTCTTGTACCGAGGGATTCTCTCCTTGTTGTCCGGTTTTCCTCTCTCTCCAAACACTAACAATCCAAATTCTAAGTCTACAAAACCATTATTGTTGAGTTTCTCGTGCTTGATCTACGTGTAGGTATGACTTACATCTGTAAAGCTTCTAAGAATCATGCTAACCAGCCATCGTTTTCACAGGTTCGATTTTGTGGATTTCCAACCAAACTTCTCTGTAATGAGGTGGTGCAAACCACGGCTGAGTTCACGAACTGCAGTGAATGTCACCTTGAAAATCTCAACATCGCTACACCCAACCCTGAATTCTTCACCTTTGGAGGCGCGCGGGCGACACCGAGGGATAATCCAACTACTCAGAGCAGTGTAAAATGTAATTCTAATGTGAGTAACATCAGGAGAGTGTCTGAAGTTCCCATTTCAGGAGGTAGTCTTGCTCCTGGCTATACAACCAAGCTTCCAGTTTGGATCCACGGTCACCAGAAACCAGGAAAATTCAAACGCGAGGTGCTGTTTTATTACCAGTCAGCAGAAACTAAATTCCTGATGAGGTGAGGTGTTTCTTATTGTAGCTATTATCGAATCGTTTCAACCCTCTTTAGTGCACTGTCTACTACCATTATTGTTTAAGAGTCCTGGGAGTAGGTTGGAGGGGGGTTGCAGGGAACAGGTATTTTTTTTTTAAACTTCAAGGAAAACGAAAATTCGTTTGCACAATCGGGGGTAAATTTCAGTGTTCGACTTAAGTGAAGAAAGCGACTTTTGGTTCTAGTTACTAGGAGGTTCGAAAATCGATGGTTCGAGAAATCCGTGGATTCCACTTTATACCATACATGTACAATCAGATTAATACAGACTTCAATTTTGTCTACCTGCTCTTTCCTTCTTTTGATTGTGCAGTACATGTAGCAGCAATATATCCAACAGCTCGACTGTTTTTTAAAAGATTTACCGGTTTATAACACTTCCATTTGCATTGCTAAGGTCACATAAATCTTCTCCATATCTTAAGTTTTTGAGTACATAGGTATGACACGCTACATTGAAACATTTCATCTTGAAGGGTTAATCTGTTTGTGGTCCCAGAGGAAATTTGCGCGGACATGGCTGTATTGCCAATTAATCTCCTGTACTGTTCATTTTCTTTCAGTTATCGAGTTCTCCAACATGCTTTTGACATCACTACAAATAGCTCTGTCTCCGTGCGTGCTACTGCAAGAAGGAACAGGCACGCTGGTCTTGAAAACAGGTTTGTTTTGTTTTGTTTTGGTTTGGTTTGGTTTGTTTTGTTTGCCGTTTGTTTGTTTGTTTGGATTCAAACGGTATGACTACCTCTAAGGAAATCCTGTGAGCAAGTCTTGGCTTCAACTGTTTCTGTTCTTTTCCTCTGTGATTATATACACAATACCTCAAATGACTTAGGATTTTTTAAAAAAATAATCGTAAATGTTTATTTTCATCAACTGATTCAAAATGGCTGTATTTTCCGGAATGGGGTACAGTAATAATAGGCAAATGAACAGAGAAAAAAAAAGGAAGGAAGAAAGATAAAGAAATGAAGGAGCAGTTTATTGATTGATGCAAGGACATGCTTGCAGACATTTTTTGTCTGAAGCACTGACATGTTTAACTGATAAACACTATTCTCACTTGAATGAATTATTCCCTAGTTCTGAGGATCAAAATCAGCTGATTATTGCACTGGATGTGGAGAGTCTTGTACAGGTCAGTGAATTGTCATTTTACATAACTCATGTGTACTGTCTCTCGGGCAACCCCCCTCAGTAATGTGTCTCTTTTTCAGCTGTATTAATATTTCTCTATTGTTCTGTAGGGTGATGTTGCAAGAAAACATATCGAATTTTCGGTTGTTCAAGTGTCTTGTGCAAGTCGAAAATGGACTTTGCAGCCACTAAGCCATCATAAGACAGGTACACTCGAGCGTTTACCAATAGATGCGTCATTTAGGCGTACGTCGAAAGTCTTTCGAATGGACACCTTTCTTAACAAGCACAGACTTCTTTCTTGAGGTTAAAAGTAAACGGTCTGCTAGCGGGCAGTCACATGTACTGTTCCACACCCGGGTCAGCGTATTAACTACTTCTTAACCGAGGGTGAGCTCTCTGTTAACCGAGAGTGAGATATTTTGCCGTATGGACCTCGCTATGGCTCGGTCAATACGGCAAGGTCTCGGTCTGAGATTTTCCCGTTAAGACCGAACGTTCGAGGTTAATAAGTTTATTATATGGCTTTTTGCTTTGTTTTTGCAATCCCGTAATCAGCCGGTGGGTATCACGGGAGAATAATGCCCTACAATTAGCCAATCAGAGCGCACGTTATGTCGGCTACAAGAACAAGCCATATAATAAACACTTTTGATGACTGACTGTCAACTGCATTGAATAAGCGAGGATTCAGTAATACCGGCTGCCACCTTTTCCTTCGTAAACAAACGCCACCTTAAATAAGAAGTAATTTCAGCTCAGTAAATTCAGTGAAAATTGGTGACTCTTACCTGTAAAACCTGAATGAGACAGCAAGGTATTTTAGAACTGCGCTTCATAAATTTTATTTTCAAGCTCTAAAAGTATGTCAAAGGATATTCGCGTTATTTAAAAGTTAAAATTACTTGATTCTTTGTTATTACGTCAAACAGATGGTACAATTAAAGTAAGATATGGAGAGACAGTGATCGTCCAATTTAAAGCAACGAAGTACCAAGGTAACAGAATTGGTATCAATAAAATAATTACCAAACAGACGGGGAAAACGTTGACACTCGATGTTGGTTAGATACGCCACCAAATGTTCACAACTATGTCATGTCTTTGATCCGAATGGAAATACAGATATTTTCTCGTCAACTGTCTGTCTGTCTGTCTGTCTGTCTGTCTGTCTGTCTGTCTGTCCGTCTGCCTGCCTGCCTGTCTGCCTCCGTATTCGTCACATTAGTGTGTCTTCATTTTGTGATATACTATAACGTACATGTATTAACGTATTACTTATACGTAATTCTGTTTCTTTCCACAGGTGAAAGTAATTCTTCGGATGACGAACTCCGTTTCAGTCACGTGTCTTTTGTCGAGAATGAAGTAAGAATTCATTCAAGAATTTATAATAGGGAAAAATTCCTCTGTTGTTGTTGTTGTTTTGGTGTCACTTAATAACATTTCTCAGTTCGACAAATCAAACAGAAAGATCATGTGTCGTTATTCATGTAAGAAATAGTAGCCATACCCATAACTAGAGACTTACTGTCTCTCACACTCGAACAACACTGAAACGGCCACTAACAGCTAAACGGTTTCGTCGTGACCTTCCACCCGATCTGTACCCACCCCTGTAAAACGGCCGGTTAATTCTGTTGCCAGAATGGTCCTTGTAGGTAGGAACCACTCTAGAATAAAATTAAGGTGGTAAATGTTTCTGTAGCATAGTGAGCCGGCTAATTCTAAATGAGGCCACTTCAGATATTACTTTAATTATATGGTTATCTTTGACTGTATTATATTTCAAGGTTGCATTTTCTTTTTATATTTGTAGATCGCTGCCTCGTGCTCTCCAGCAGTTGACTTCTACTTCAGATCACAGGCTTGGGAGGAGCAAAGGAAACTCAACGAGAACCTTGAATCCGCGAGTGTCGATGACACATCGCAAGTGGACATTGGCTTAATTGTGTTCTGGCAGGTGAGAAAGCGTTAAAAACAAAGGAGAAACGCTCATGTACCCGGCAAAACCTCGCGAGTAAAAATCATGTCCATATCAACGGTGTTAAACTGGGGCTCGCGGAGATACGGAGGTAGCAAATACTCGTCGCGTCTAAGGAACAGCTGGTCTGAAAAGCGTAAGTCAAGGCATAAAAGGATATCTTGATATTCGGGAAAGTTCGCTTTGTCTTCGATCATGCTCGGTTTGGCGTCAAAAGTGTTCAAGGTGTATGCTATTTGCGTATAGTGCATCGTGCCAGCAAGTAGTGACCATTTTTCTCCTTATTTAACATCAGACTTCGTATATAGACAAGGACTTTCAGAAGCAAATTGTCAACGGTCAGAGCCACGTGAACATCAACCGACTAGCAGAAACAGTGTCAGCGGTCACACAACCTCTGGTAAGGAACTAGTATTTTTCCTTCCCTCCCTCTTTCTCTCTACCTCTTCTATCCTCTATCGCTCCCTCTCCCTGAGTCGCTCCCCTTTCCTCCCTCCTCCTTTCTCTTTAGCCACGTATCTGATAAACACATTCGCTTATTACATATCAGTGCTTTTGTGCTCACCTAGGTACCACAGGTGGATTCATCCTCAAACGAAATAGCTTTACCAAGTCCTTTGGATGGTGTGAGTAACAGAGAGCTGTTAGTCAAGTATTCTTTGCGGCATCCTGCATCGCTGCAAGTCGATTTCACCTCCAGCAGGTAAAATAGCATGCTAAGAGCTTGTTATTCGTTTTCATTCATGGTATCCTCAGCAATCTTCGGAATTCCTCTGCTGGTTTCCGGTAATCTTCGGAACACTTCCCGCAATCTTCGAGAGTCTTCCGATGACATTCGGCGATGCTACCCTTGAAGTGACATCGTATTGATTCGTTGATGGAATTAATTTTGTGCAAAGCCTTACCGCCCTAATATCGACCCAAATCCTATCCCAGTAAACACTGTCTCGTGCATAAAAAAAGAATTGACTACAGGCTGTTGTTTGCGCGGCGCAATCACAAAAAATTGGACTTACTGTGAAGATTTTGCAATTCTACAAACTTCTGCAATCATGTGTACTCGACGTCAAGATCAAGCCTTTGGTCGAATTCTCCTTTGTAACCTGGTGTTATCATTATTGATGGTTTCTTCGTATATTTTGGCCGGGGAGTTGACTGAAAAGCGATAATATCAGAAAGTATTTGTCTCTGTCAACAATCTTATTACTTGGGTCGTGGGAAGCGCTCCTTTTCACTGGGATGATTTCGCGATTTACCGACAAATTTCTTTTCCAGGTTGGCTTGTCTCGTTGTGGAACTTTTGTTGCATAACTGTTGTTCAACACCGGTTGACGTGTTTGTGGAGTTACTTCCCAGGTTTGTGCGCTGTACTTCATCAGCTCCTGTTTGCTCTGATTCATTTTGCAATCTTGATCGCTAAGAATTGAACTTCCTTTCTTTCCCTCTAGCGTTGGAAACTCTACAGTAGTGTCAGGAGAATCCAACAGTTCCCAAAACAGTGCACTTTCCTTTCACAAAGAAACCAACCTGGACCCCAGGTCATCGCCTAGCTCATTCACTTGGGTAGGACAAACATCGAGGAGATTTCAGCTTGACTCAAATGGAACTTCTTCATTGAAATTCGACGCTTTTGTCTCCCTCCCTGGAGTTTATAACATGAACAATCTGCGCGTTCTGGCGAGAATTTCCGACGATCACGAGCCAGGCGGCGCCATGAATTTTCAGAAGCCTTGTCCTCCAAGTTACGTTGTGGTTGAGAACACTTGTACAAATCGTAACGATCTCGCTTGATTGCGGGGCCAGTGTTAAATAGACGTTTTATGACAAGCTTTCAGTAAATTTCAAGGGGCAAATATTGCCGGGGCAAAATTTTTCAGAACGATAATATAAGTGACTGTGACACTGTAAATAATTAATACATGTAGTAAGAGTAACTTTTCAAGAGCTAGGAGATATTGCAAACCAATCAAAGAAACTGAAAAGACGATAGAAAAGTAAAATATTGCTTCAATCCACGTTCTGAATGCAGAACTGAAATTACAGGTGTTTTCCGATAGTTTTAATGATATATCCAATACGAACAAAGAATATATTTTTAATGAACTGTGCAAGTTGGCAGTATTTCATCAAATTCGAAGTTCATCGAGATGGTGATATCCACAGACTGGTGATAGAAATCTGGATTCTCACTATTTTAATTGGACACTTCTTCGACTGATGGAAGTGTTTGGGCAATCGGTCGGAAACCTGATTAGGACTGTAAAAAAAAAAAAAAAAAAAACTGGCTGATCCCGTGTTATCGTCAGAGGTGTTCCTGGGCTGCATATGATGTGGGCTTATGACGTAAAACTATATGTTCGAGTTCTTCATGTGTATCGTGACTAGCAAATCCTGCTTAGCCTCTTGTTCTTGAAAATAACAGCTTTTCTCTCATAGTGGTGGAAAGTGCGAGTGAACCCACCACTGTTTGCCTGTTGATTTAAGCACCTCGTGAGTGTACTGTTTTTAAGAAACCATGTCATCCACTCGATGGTCTGAAGTAAATTGCTTGTCTTAGTTTACTGTTTTGTCTTTAGTGTCTTCCATGTCAGAAATTGGCTCTTACGAAATCGTCATCGTCATTATCATCATCATCATCATCATCATCATCATCATCATCATGATCAAACCTTATTGCCCCCAGTGGGGCATGGGGCCGCAAATCGTCGGCAAGTCTAAAGTGGTCTTGTTTTATCTCGAGTCGCGCCATTTTGGAGAGTGAACATCAAGCTTTTAACACGATAGCTCCGGAGGGACAATGGATTTGAGCGTTAACAGTTTGTAAGGAACCTCTGAAAGATGCCAGAATCGTGCTGAACGTTCTCGTCACCAGAGCTGCGCGATTCCTTCAGTCGGCGTCTAGGCACTTAGTCTGGGGAGAAGAATGGACATTCTTTCTATTCTGAGTTGTTCACGCCATCATCTAAAACAAAACCTTATTTGAAGTCGTTTTTAATTACCGTTCGTGTTTCGTGTGTCTCAGGTTTCTTCCCTTGCTTTCTCAAAAATGAATTCATGCTCGCAATGTGTTGGTTATTCCATGAGGTTCGTTTTTGAATTTCCTTGAATTGTCATGCGAACGTATGGGAGCCAGTCTTCAAGCTAGTCAGAGCTGTCTTTGTTACTCAAGGCCAAAGTAACCTTAGAAACGATTACAGCGGTTTTCTGATGACTGTTGTGATATCGGTTAAGGCAATGACACCTTACCAATCAAAGCAAATGCAAATAACAATAAACCAATGAGAACTCGAGGCCATAACATGTAAAGAGTGCCTTGCGCGGGAAAACGTGCAACCGGTGCCTAGCGCGGGAAAACGCGCGGATGTGTTTGGTTTTGTTCCCGATTGGCATGGTTAAGAAAACGAAGTTTGTTTTGATAGGTTGAAGTCTGTTGCACTACACGTTTTGGACTAGTTTTGACAGTGGATGAAAACCGCTGGGTTGTATACATGTTGTCATACTTAGACGTCATATTGATGGACAATCTGCTCTCAGTTTTTTCCAAATAAGTGTTTACGTTTCTTTTTTTCTCAAGACTCCTGTCAACTAGAAATAAGTGTAAGTTTAAGAAAAAATAAAATTATATGGCTAAAGAAACACGGAGATATTTTATTGCGTTGCATTTCTGTGCAATAACCTATTACGTTGTTTTCAGCGAGTATTTTTAAATTATTGTATTAAGTTAACACCAAGAGGACATTCCTTCACTGGCATTTGCTAGCGTTAGATTCTAATATCTACCGTCATATATTCTCGAAAGAATCCTTTCTAGTACATCCATGGTTTCGTTATTTGCACACGAAGCTCTCATTGTGTCGCTAATAGCGACACTCGTTTCACTGGCTGGTTAGAGGTGCTAGGTAGACTCTTGTTTCAAAGGCGGAATCAACCGATTGCAATTATTTTACAATAGTGTGAATGCGGACAGAGAGGACTCTTCACATAAAGGCATTGTGTCCTGCAATTGAATGTTTCTCTTGTTTGAAGTCACCTTTGCCACCTGCCGTTTACAGATAAATAATTTATGGTAGCCAAGTTTATGGAGGCCCGTTCTGGTCAAAATTGTAGTAATAAAATTGCCCCACAAGTCAGTTTTTTCAGTCAATGTTTTACTTTTTATGAGCTTGCTGTGTATTTTCATCGGCGGTACAAATTACTTTTTCGAGGTGTTTGCTTATTTTTTTTAGCAGCCTGAATTATTTTAATTTAGTCAGGTCAAATTTTTTGTGGGTACTACGAATGAATTTTTTCACTCGTACTGCAAATTAGTTTTGACTGGTACTGCGAATTATTTTTTACTTGTGGTACTGAGAATTATTTTTTCATTGGCGCTGACAATTATTTTTCAAGGTATCGTGAATTTATTATTTGGCCTACAATACATTGCGGGCTTGCGATTGAGGGGGACTGGCTCGAGTGTTTTTGACTTACTAGGCGGCCATTTTGAAAATTGTGCGAGTGCTATCCAAAAGAATGCCCAAGGCGAAACATTGTCAGAGAAAGAAACGAAAGAGGTTTTCACCTTTTCTTACAAAATTTGAAAGGAGTCGTTAGTGTGTGCGCAAGTGATGAGGTTTTCTGGACCGAAGATTTAATAGAAGAGACTACGCAGCGGCTGCAAGACTCGTACACAACTCTAACCCTTATTGAGCATGACATGACTTCCCAAATGAGCGATCCCCTTCTTGAACATGTGCGTCGTTTGAAGAGCAATGTGTAATCTCTTCAAAGACTTCTCGTGTCTTGTGAAACTACTGCATCAAGTGCAGAGAATTCTGTTTCATTTTATCCTCAACCAAGTCCAAGGATGGAGGGTCAAGGACCTGGAAGACCGGCCTTGAACATAACGAAAGAACAAATAGAATATTTGCGTTCTATACATTTTTCATGGGAAAAAATAGCCCAGTTGCTTCACATAAGTGTATCAACGCTTCAAAGAAGACGAAGGGTGTTAGGTATAAGTGATAATTTTGAACAATATTCAGACATATCTGATGATGAGTTAGATCAAATCTACAAAGAAATAACTGCAGCTGATACAAATGTCAGCAATGGTGGATTTCTCACACCAAATATTGGTAGGAGACGATTTTTTGGAGCCTTGAGGAGTAGAGGGTTGCAAGTTCAACGCTGGAGGGTGAGCAACTGTTTACGACGGTTAGACCCTGTTAAGGCACTGCTTTAAGGTGGCGGTTGGTAATTTATCGTCGAAAGTATAACGTTCCAACACCCAACTCGCTGTGGCACTTTGACTCGGCCCACAAGCTTATCCGATGGAAACTTATAGTCCATGTTTGTATAGATGGATTTTCACGTTTGATTACCCATTGCAGGTGTTGTGACAATAACAAAGCTGAGACTGTATTAAGACTTTTTGAGGAGAGCACAAAAACCTATGGGTTGCCATCAAGAGCAAGATGTGATTATGGGATGGAGAATGTTCTTGTTGCCCAGTTCATGTTGGAAAGAAGAGGCTTAGACAGGGGAAGTATTATCACAGGATCATCTGTTCACAATTGCCGGGTAGAAAGAGCTCACAGGGATGTTTATGCTGGCGTCCTGTGTTTTTATGCAAAGTTATTTGACGAAATGGAAAAAACTGGTATTCTTGACCCTTTAAATGAACTGCATCTGTTTTGTCTTCATTACATATACTTACCAAGAATCAATAAATCTCTTGAAGAATTTGTTGATCAAATGAATCAAAAGCCAGTGTCAACAGAGCATAATATGTCCCCTCTCCAGCTGTGGACGAGTGGCATGCTGCAAAACATGAATTCTCAACACACTGCACTTACTGTAGATGAAATGGAACAGTATGGTGTTGACGCTGATGAATCAGTTACAGTGAGCGATGAAGACTACCAGGTACAGATTGATCCACCAACCTTTGTGCTCACAGAAGAGCAAAGGATGCAACTGCCAGATCCCTTTCAAAATGACCATAATCAAGGTCGGAACAATTACCTTAATAGTGCCGAGCTCATGACATTATTCCTTTTCAACGAGGAAGAAACTTAAGAATAGAAGTCACTGATGGAAAACCCTGTTGATGTGAGCTTTTATGTCTGCTTGCAATTTTGAAAACTAGGATTTCTGTGTCAAATAATAAAAAACTCCGTTTGTTGCTGCTTTTTGGAGGAAAGATTTGAACTCAACCTAGATTTTGACTAGACCTTAGAGAAGGTAAAGTGCATTACCCTAAGTTCACTCAGTCAGGTTATTACAAAACAGTCATTTTTTGTCCTTGGGACACTTTGCAAAATTGTATCCCATGATGAACAGAGGGAGAAGTCAGATGTATAAGAGTCACAATAGAAAACCTACTTTGAAAGATTAAAAAATCATCTTGTTAACACCCACACCCTCCACCTCCCCTCAAAACAACTTGGCTTTTGTACCCATTTTACGGTCACCATTCCATGTTTTCTAATGACAGGTCTGTAGTTCTTCATTCAAAGTGCACTCAATAGCTCCCACTTTCATTTTTCATTAACATTAAGAGTGGTAATGACCTGGATAAGTTGTTACACAGTTGCCTCTTTTATCTTCTTTCTGATTCTTTTGTTTGTTTGTTTGCCACAAACAAAACCCACACCAATGAACTAAAGTAGTGAACACCATCAGAATATGAGAATTGAAACCACTCAGGAAAACATTTTACAGTTCATCAGCCTGAGTTCTATAGCCTATTCCCTGTACTAAGAGTGGGTATTTCTCCCATATAAAGAATTTCCCTGAAAAAAGAGAAAAATGATACTTGGGTTGATAACATAAACATTTTATTAAAGGAAAGTAATGACAAAGTTAAGTAACAACGGGTATGAAAGTAAACTTTTGCTACCTCTTCCCATAGCTGTCACTAAAGTATTGAGGTACATGTATCAATAAGGCTGGAGAAAACACTATTTAGAGATCTCACTTGAATACATACAAAACTGATGCAAAGCACTATTACTAAACTCAACCAGTTGCAAAAGCTAAGTTGTTAAAATGGAAACCCAAGAATGAGGAATATCCTAGATTGAAGCAGGAATATCCTAGATTGAAAACCATTTTCTGTCAGTTAACTGAAAACTGTTCAAACTCAACATGGCCTGATGTTGTCATGAATAATATTACCATTGTTTAACATGGCCACGGAAACATTTGTGATTAACAACATCATGTTCAAGGGACAGACTTCTTTCAATCGAACTTGACTTCAAGGTTCAAGTTGTTGTAATGTAAAAACCTTCAAAACAAACTGTCACCTTTCTATAAATTAACTCTTGACAAAGCATAAGTTTCAATTCAAACTTGTAATCCTCATTTCTGAAAAGAGCCTTTTGGTAACAGATATAATAATGCTTAACTCTACAATAACATTATTGGAATCTGTTAAATAATTCCAAAGTATGTGTCACCAAAAGCATAGTCATACAGATTAAAGAGTATGTCATCTGAAGGAAGACTGACTGTGCTGCTTGGAGATGGGAGATGCAATGTATTAGTGCAAGTGTTTGAAGTAGGGAGGAAGCTCCCACTGCTGGATACAAATCTGATCTGCGGGGAAATGGAAAACCCCAATGCTGCCTCCTCATCTGCGCCACAAACAAATTGCAAAATGTGATTAAGGGTTAGGGTGGTGGATCCAGTAACCCTTCTCCCTGAAGCAACTTCTTTCACGTATTTGTAAAATGCGGCATATACTTCTTTTTCATACCTCTTAGTATTGGAACCCTCCTCTGCAAACTTTGGTTCCAACAAATGGACAAGATTCCTCACATTGAGTTTGCTAGAAGAGGGCCTGAAAAGGTATAAAAACAAAGGAAGCTTTGCCATCAGTTGCAGGACTCCAACTTTACGTAAACCATTTCGTAGGTTGACAATGCAGGGGGAATGCTCAGATGAATCATCAATAAGTTCTTGAAGTTGTTCCTCAGACAGAAAGCTGGGAATTTTCCCATTCTGTAGAACACTTAATCCCATTATTATACCAGATGTATAGTAACGTTCTGCAAAGTCCTCGATGAGTCCACTGTCAAACAATTTTTCTTTGATTTCTTTGAGAACTAACCTGAAAAACTCTTTTCTAGGTCCCCCCAAGTCCTGAGCTCCCTCTCCCATAAAATTTACCTCAAGTGGCAGCCTTAAGTTGTCAATTAATGCTACTTCAGCTAATGCATCTTGAAAAACATGGTCCCTATCTATTATTATAAAGTTGGTCTTTCCTTTTAGTTCTGTTGAAGGGTCAACTATGTCCAACTGCCTTCCATCTAAAATGTGTTCTTGGGCTTTCTTCAGGATGGCAACTGGTTTTGAAATCCCTTACATTCATCAATAATATTGACAGTAATGTTATCAATGATTCTCAAATAGTCAGCCTCACTGAGAGGCTCTCCATTATCTACAGGCTGTTCCTTATTAGCCGCAGGTTGTACTACATGTTGTTCTCCATTGCCTCCCTCTTGATCATCTACAGTTATGGCTGCATGTTGTTCTCCACTATCTCGCTCTTCATCATCTGCAGATTCGACTGCATGTGCCTGTTCCTCTGCATGTTCCTCTTCCTTATGTCTATTTGTATTTGGCCCTTCACAGTTCATAGATTGCACCTCATCTTGTACGATGATGCTCTCTTGATCTACTTCTGACATGAAATCATCCATACTCCTTTGAATACCACTGTCCACCTCATCAGGGTCATCTTCGACCAGTAAACGCACATACACAGCACCTGTAGAAGCAATGCTTTTCAGCAAAATGTTTCCATTGATCCTCACCGCTGAAGCCAATGTCGGTTTCACTAGCACTCCAGAGATATTCTTCACGAATTCGAACTCAATGTATTTGCATTCCTCTGGAAACTGTGCTTTCACTTTATTGTAAAGGGTTTTTTCATTCCACCCTTTGTCAATTGTAAATCCACTTATAACACGATTTCTACGCTGGAGACTGACCTTTTCCTGGCGAGTTGTTGGTGTTTTTTCACACTGTAAACCCACAATAATAATGTCTGATGGCAAACTCATTCGATGGACGGCCAACCCTTTGTGTCGAATTAGAGCGGCCTCTACCGCTCGAAGTAGGAGCAGAACTACGATGAGTTGTTCCTTGCATACTCGGGAATCTTCGGTGCAGTTCACTTACCAAACTTCCTGAACTTCTAGAAGAAGATCCCGATTCTGATCCTGACGGAAGGGCACTAGAAGCAGAACCAGAAGATAATGGACTCGAAGAGGAAGAACTTCGCTGATTACTTGCTGCCGCAGTGTGAGTGGAGTTCACTAGCTGAGAAATTCGACTGATTTCTGTTATAGCATTATTGGCTATCTCACGTATCTGCCGTTGAACAGATTTATCCATCTCCAAATATTTTCAATACAATTAAAAGATGAAACCTCAAAGATGGCGCGAAGAAATCGAGCGGGAAAGTACTCGAGCCAGTCCCCCTCAAATCGCAAGCCCGCAATGTATTGTAGGCCAAATAATAAATTCACGATACCTTGAAAAATAATTGTCAGCGCCAATGAAAAAATAATTCTCAGTACCACAAGTAAAAAATAATTCGCAGTACCAGTCAAAACTAATTTGCAGTACGAGTGAAAAAATTCGTTCGTAGTACCCACAAAAAATTTAACCTGACTAAATTAAAATAATTCAGGCTGCTAAAAAAAAAAAAAGCAACCACCTCGAAAAAGAAATTTGTACCGCCGATGAAAATACACAGCAAGCTCATAAAAAGTAAAATATTGACTGAAAAAACTGACTTGTGGGGCAATTTTATTACTACAATTTTGACCAGAACGGGCCTCCATACAAGTTGCTCTAATTCCGCCGAAAATGTCGCTGCTAAGTTAGGAAAGCGTAGCTTATGGACCTTCCTTAACCTGTAAATACCTTTCAGTACCTTTCGCAGTGTTTCGTCAATAAATACAAATTCCAGTCGTTCGTCCTCAGAGCCTCGAAACCCGGCGTGCACATGCTTACTTGTAAGTTTTGAAAACAAGATTAAGGAGGATTATGTTGTGAAACACTTCAAAGAAAACCACCAAAACTTTTTCGCGCTTGCTCCTTTGTCAACGTTCTTGAAGTACGGTGACAATTTTAAAAATTGCCAATTTATTTTTAAAAGCGCTCACGAGCAAATCTTCCTTTGTTTTCTCTTCCTATCAAGTAATGCACCAATCAATAAATGAAACACACCACTTGAGGATCATTGGTTTCAAGTGAAGTTTGGGAAAACAAAGCGTCTAGATATCTTGGTGTCGAAACTAATTTTGTGCCGTTTTTAATCTTGTGTAATGACGTTTGACTTGCATGACAGTTAATTCCTGGAAATTAATAATTTAAGATCTTTGTGGTATAATTCAAACAGAATAACTTTAAATGTCTTTCGTCAGCAAGAAGATTGCCTTGCACTGTCAGAACTCAAATTTTCGCCTAGAAAAGAGATACGCTTCTTCACGGCTGCTGGTTAAATTGATTTCTTTGAAGCTGTTAATGTTTTGTCTTGTTAAGTGAATAATTCACTGGCTAACATTGTAAGTAGCTGAAATCTTCAGAAAGAATCTATAAATGACATCGAATATTTCAGCGAATTTCACCAACACTTCAGAAGTACTCGAACACCCAACACTTTCAGCCAGAATTGTCAGTGGACTTACTCTCGCTGTAATCGGCCTGACTGGTGGATTTGGCAACTCGAGGGTCCTTTTTACTTTCGTCAAGATGCCAACCTTGTTTAGCAAGACCACAAGACTTATTTTGATGGCCCTGGCCTCCGTTGATCTAACTGGATATCTTGTAAATATTCCTCTGGCGTTTGCCTCACTAGTAATTCGTGCTAATCCCGATAAACTCTACACCGCATCGCTTGCGCGTATCATGGTGACATACTGTCTGCTGTGATGCAGCTATTTCTGTTTTGTCTTAATCGGCTGTGACATGAATGATACTTTTAGAAAGATGACAAGGCGTGGAACGCTTCTTACAGTGCGGCGAATTCAAGCTGCGTTGGTCCTCTTGTTAGTTTCGACGTTGGGCGTTGGCATTTTTGTTCACTCTTTGCGCGAGAAAGATCCGTTTGTCCTTCAAGCGCGACAGTCATCGGGCGCAAAATACAATTTTGGGGTTATCCTGAAAATAGCAGTTTTTGTCGCCGGGATGCTGTCGTTTTTGTCCATTGTACACTCGTTTCAACGCTTACAAGCCATTCTTAAGCGGCATAACAGAGTAATGAGCGAGCTTCATGGTTTAAATCGGCGATCAGATAAAACAGAAGAAATGTTCGCGTGTTTCATTGTAGGGTACATTCCACTGTTTGCGGTGAATATTCTGCAACATCAGGGAAAATTGCATTCAATGGATCCTATTGCTGTGACCAAAGCGATATTTTTAATGACCTATGCGACAAATTTTTTAGTTTACGGGCGAAATTTACGAGTTTTCTTTCGAACATTTTGCTCTGTTTGTTGTCCTTGTCTGAGACAGGAGTCTCACTCGAGGGGTCCCTCGAGAGTCATTGACCTTAAAAATTTAAAACGTACAAACTGCGAGATGGTATGTCCTTGCCAGAATCAGCTTCAGGTGGAAAAGAAAAACAAACAAAAGAAAAACGGAACCGCATGGACACAAGAAAATATTTAAGTTGCATCGCTTTATCTCTCTTGGTCTTAGCACAATAAGTATCGACATAAGTGGCTTCAGGGTTAGTTTGCAAGGTGCTAACAATACATCGCGTTACATAGCAACCCACTGACCAAAAAAAAAGTCGACTGTGGGCCCAGTCAGTTCCTGTATGTCTTCGTAGCGGTCAAATGCAAAAATGCAACACCACTTCCGGATTTCGTGGCCTCAAAGTTTGGAAGAGACTTTTGTTAGAAAACGTTCTAGCAGCGGTAAATCCAATTGCAGTTCACAATAATTACATTCTTTAAGCATATGCGGCGTACTATACTAAGGTAAACTTTCCAGCAGCAGTCTTCACTTTAGGCTTGAAGGATTTCGAAAATTTGAAATGTTAAAGGACGGAAGGCGAGAACGATGTGGTAAATGCGCACGCGCAATGCATTTGAGCGCTGTGGACTGCGTGTCCATATTCTATTGCCGTAAGTACGCGTGCAAACAAATGTTTTAGCGATCGGGAACTGGGCCAATAGTAAGCAACAGAAAGCGCGCGAAACAGAACGTTAAATCAAACACCGAGGGAAATTTGAAAACCTGTTACCTGTCAATAGTCCATACTCCATTAGTTTTATTCGAATGTTACGTCGACTTAAATGCTGACGTTTTCGCACGTAATAAACGAATCCAAGGCAACAAGAAGTTTGTTCATTTTGGAAACTTGTTGACACGGTTTGTGCGCGTTGCAAACAGCAGTTGTACAACACATATTTCTGAGGTTATTTTTATACATTGTTATCAGAGTTTGACTACGCAAGATGTGCGGGTCGCTACTGTCAAAGTTTAAATCTGCAAACAAGATCGATCCAGCAATGATGATTTTTACGGAGCCGCGACAAGCCGCGAGTAAAATGGAGCTTGCCAACCAAGACGCGGCATGTTTTCAGGACCGAGAGTTCTGGAAAGACGAAGAACAACAGGGTGAATCCAGTGTCCATTCTTTGGCGGCAGTCCGGAGCAAAAGTTCACTCAGCGAGGACAGTTCAAGCCAGTCTGATGATTCCTCGCAAGAGGAAATAGAAGCTGCCATGCGCGCATTGGCCAACGAAAGAGTCAGTGCGCCACCCGTGCGAAGCAATAGGAATAACAGGCTTCGCGCTGCAGACCGTAATCGGCAACTAGTGGATACTGCGTTTGAAATCCTCGCATTCCAAGCTTATGGCAATTCTTCAAGTTCCAATACTGTCCGCGCTGTTCAGCCACTCAGCTCAACTGACTCCACAAAGGTGCAAACCGCAGTCGCTTTCGACATTCCTGTTGGAGAGAAGAAGACGGTCTACCCACCTGCTAGAGTTCCTCGACGGTTTAGAAAGCGGAAGGTGGCGCCTGAACACACTTTGGAGGATATGAAAGAGAAAATGAGCGCTGCTGAGGAGAGGAAACTAAAGGAATTACAGCGCATCCGAGAGTGCGCGCGCAGCAGGGCTGGAGTTAGTCGACCACACCCCGCGGAGACGTCCGCCCAAGCTACTGCAGCCAAAATTGCAGCTAAGCAGGCGGCAGCCGACAGCAAGCGGAATGAGGAGATGGAGAAGAAGAAACAAGCAGGGAACAGAGCGTCACGGAATAGAAGCAGGATTGCCGCGGCTGAAGCCTTTGCTAAGACGCAACTTCAGTCCTCTACTAAACGGAAGGTGGACGAGACCGAGAAAAGAAAGCAGGAACGTCAGCAGAAGATTGACAAACAGAATAAACTGCGAGGAAAATACGCCAAGAAAATCAAAGACAGAGTAAGATTTCTTCAATGTTACTTTTTAGTCAGGAATTGTCCAAATAGCTAATCTGCGAATATTTAACAATTATTCCATGAAACCGCGTTGGATATGAAGTGATAAATAACCAACGAGTGCGTAGCGCGAGTTGGTTATGATCACTTCATATCCAACAAGGTCGAATGGAATAATTGTTTTAGTATATTCTTAATCGGGTTTTTGCCGCCGATTTTTATTTCAACAATTTTACAGAGCGGAAAATTTTTAAACTTGGCGCACTGTTTTCCATATAAGGTAAAACTCCGACTAATGGCTCATAGTCGGAGTTTTTGAGCCAATCAGAGAGCTAGAAATGCAATAGTCGGAGCTGAGAATATACTAATTTGTTTTAGATCCGTTATGATGTGTGACTCAGGAATAAAATGTGAATGTTAACTTACAATTTAGATGTCTATTTTTCAACCCGACCATCTATTTCAAACTGAAACGTCAAGGTACTTTTCTTGAAATGTTTTCTTTCAATTTGTAGATGGCACGAAGGCTAAAAGAGGAGGAAGACGAAATCCGCGCTGATCTTCAAGAATTAGAAACCTACCACGCGTCAGACGACAGCGATAGCGAGTCCTGGGGAGACAAGCAAGAGAAGGCTGTCGTGTACGAGTGGGAGGATTTCTTCACTGATTAGAGTGTTCCAGTGGCGGATCCAGGGGGCGCAAAACGTTTCTCAACCCCTCTCCCACCCCTATCACCCTATACCCCATATTACCCTCCCCATTAAACACCTCTGGATCCGTCACTGCATTTCTGTTTCTTCCGACTCGTCAACTGAAATGACGTTTGAAACATTGTTTCATTTGTATTATTCTCAAGGATATTTTGTAATCAGAGAAATTCAAAAAAAGGAGTTTCCACTTTCCTGTTTTGATGGAGATATGAACTTAACTTTTCGCTCGTGTTTACTTGTCCGTTTGGCCTCTATAATGTTTTGCTTCACTGTAGACGGTGGCAAACAATAACTGACACTCTCATCGCAAAAACTGGCCAGAAAATATTGGAAATCTCATTGCTAATCTTGACATCATCTTGTTTGTACCTTTGGGTTTACTAACTTTAAAGTTCAAGTCCCATTGAATAAAAAGAAAAAATCATCTCTTCTTGAGATGTTCTAAAGGCTCACTCAGGTTTCACAGTCTGCACACAATTTTATCATAGCTGGCATATACTCCAATGTAAGTGATTGTTCATTGTAAGAAGTGGAAATGTTTCTCGCGCCTCTCAATCCGCGATACGCCATTTTCGAGTTGCCTTTTGCCTCTGTTTCAATTCGAGTCTTCGTAAGCAGCTATTCTTTTTATATGTATATTTTTAGATTTCTTATATAGCTTTTAGATTTTTGCCTACTTTATAGTTTATTTGACTAATTATTCATTTTTCTATTTTACGCAGGACCCATGTCAATAGCAGTTTTTATAACTGAAATAGTCATCCTGCATAAATATATTTATTTATTACTATTTCATTATTAAAATGTGTTCCGCCTACGCGTTTATTCTCATGTAGATCAAACTAGGACTCGTTTTGAAACAGAGGAACAAGATAACGCGTACTGAATGGCCTTTCATTTTATTCTTTGACTTGTGTCTTTAGAACAAACCCCAGCTGACATTTATTTAGCCAATTATACATTATTTTCGGGGGAACATGAATCGTGCAAAACCTTTCCAGAACCTTCATTCGAACCTTGCCGGGATTATCTTTCTCCTCTCTTCCCGTTTGGAACGGAAAGTCTGAAAATTCTTTACCAGTCGCTCATTCCACTTGCAGTTTCGCTCCCATCAATGAAAGCAACCTGAAACCGAATAGTAAATGGTAAGCGCCATCGCCTTTTCGGTTGGTTTGCTAATATATATAAAAAGAAAACTGCCATTATCATATCGGCACTGTGCTCTTTAGTCCAGTATGGTGTTTATTGCTTGCTTTGTTAAGTCTATCAGTTACTCTGTTCCAGTTTTTTTTTTTTTTTCACCCTAGCTCCCAGCTTCCGACGGACTTGAACTAAAGGTACTCGTGCGCGATATCACGCCAGTTTTGCAGGCTAAGGCTGAGCAGTGACTGTGGACTTACTTTCCTGAGTAGCACATGGCAATCGAGAAACTTCTCTTTCCGCATGATTCATGCCCAAGAAGCAGACAATCATCAGAGCATAAAGACGGCAGTTTTGAATTTTACGTCTGGCAGTGTAATTGCAGAAAGTGAAATTGACGACATATGTATCAAATAATGACGAGAATGACTGAAAATGTAGTACATGTCAAAACTTGAGGCTTGCGTTACCAACCTCATTTCGTACTTGTTTTATTTCGCATCTAATTTGGTTGCACTGGAACAAAGGTCTAATTTTTTTAATCAGACAACTTTGAGCAAATACTCTGACAGCTGAGACGAAAGTTCGTCATGAGTAAGTTAAGGGCTTCGCTTGTCTTAACATGATTGACATGCCGTTGCTTTCTGTACAAACAATCTGTTCCGCTGATGCATAAATTATAAAAAAATTATAACTGGAGACTGAGAGGTGTGCCCGTTGTTTGTTTCGACTGACGTGTTAACCTCCTTCGTTCGACGATATTTCTTGGTTAAATTTTCTAATCAAGAAAAGGAGAGTAATATAGAAATTACTAGAGGATCGTTTAGCTTTGTCATCGCCACGATTTCTTAGTTTGCTGCGTGATTTGGTTACGTTTCCAAAAGGTAAGTTGTTAGAGATTTAGATATTCAATCAAGTTTCGTTTAGAATGCCCCTAATAGGTTTAAATTTTATACTATCCAGGGCCGTTTTTTTTTTTTTTTTCATTGCACTAAAAGTGAAACGGAACGAAGGGTAGAGAGTAGTTGAAACGCTAGTGCGAAATATTTAGGGCAGGCTCATATGGGTTGTTGATCAAAGGAACCAAATAATTCGCTATCAGTAAAGGTTACCCGGCACAAACCGGGTAACGAATCGATCGATGCTACCTAGATGGTGGATAGTGATTTATCTGATTTGAAAGAGTTCCCGGTACGTTGAGCAACTAGGGCCTGAAAGCGAAGGAACGTATAGAAAATCGAATGGTTATATGAAGCGGGTCCAAATTGGATCAGGGAAAATTTAAAAAGAAAAATGTTTGAAAATAATTGACCTAGCAGAAGGGGTCGCTAAGAGCAACTGATTTTTTTCTTTAATAAAAACTCATGCAGCCAGTTCTACAGTTTCAAACACGAAACAGCTCACCAAAGATAAAAGCCCGGCTGAGCGACATGCAAAAAGTCGAGGCGGGAAATCACACGATCGAATTTGACTCCTAGCGTTTTAGTTTTGGGACGTCATTTCTCCGCCATTGTTATTCTTTTATCGACTTGGAGAACCTTTCAATTGAAAGTGTTTGATATATTGCTTGAATATTGCACTTGCAGTTTTGATAGTCACTTAAATTCTCGCCTACACTTGAATGGGCATTAAGGAACACCAATGTTTTTGATTTAATTAATGCGATCTACCACCCCGAAGGCAATATAACTAATTCAGTTTAAATCCTAAGGTATCAATGAAGTGACCGAGTTTGTCAACAAGTAGTTGCCGCAAAAATTGAAAACGAGAGAATAAGTCTTCAGAAATAAGCATACGCGAAATTGTGCTCGGTGGCCTTTTTCTCCTCAAAAACATACAGAAGTGCTGTTAAATTTTGTTATTCGTTGAAACATATTGGCCCTGTATTAAATTCAGTGAAACAGCGAACAATATACAACATTCAAGCTCATTTTTGCTACATCGCGCCTTTTCCTTATTTTAATTACTGTGTAGACATGGTGGAGTTGAAGTGAACACGTGGTTGACTCGAGGTTGACTCGTGACTCGAGGTTGACTTGGGCTCGGGTTTGGCTCGTGTAACTATGCAAGAGTGAGCGATCCACGAATTAACACCTTCTCGCCAAGTTTAAGTTGATAATCTGACTTTGTATTCTAGATAACAAAACAAGATGGTGTCTCTAAATACAGGCTACGTGAAGTCCGTTCAGGGAATTCTTAAAATCTTGGAAATTGTAAGTATACTTTCAATAATTATACTAGAACGCAAAGCGTGACTTTAGTCCGTCTGCTAACTTTTAAAGGTATTTTTAGATTGGTTGTTACTGTCTCGCTAGGTTTTTCTCTGATCTCGTCAGTTTTCTGACTCAACACGTCAATAGCCGAGGAATAAAGCTTTTAATTTGCACGTAGAGTGCAAGCTAAAACCTAGAAACCTGAATGGCGCAGCTCCTTTAACATCTCTCTCTTCACAACCCTTTGTTTACACAGCCACCCTAGTTATATGTTCTTTCAATTGGTACCATTGCCGTTATTGAGAGCTAACCGTAAACAAGCTAGCTAACCTGAGCTGACTGCTGTTCATGCTAACCAGAACGCTATTCAAGTTACGAGGAGCGCTATTCAGCTGGCAAACCACTGCTACTGTTAGGAGCATTGCGAGTTACCCCAAGTGTCACTTACAAGAGGCCTTTTGTAACAGCTGGTCACATAACCGTTTCTTTCTAAACGTTTTGCTACAGCTATATGAATTTCAGAACTGGAAAGAGCATGCTTTAAATAGCCAAATCAGCAATTTTCAGACCAATGCCTTGCAAGGTTGAGATTTAATGACGATTTGAATATTGCAAAAATTAGAAGGTTTTGTATGGAAGCGAGAAAGATTCCTCCCCCCCCCCCCCACCCTCCCCTCGTCCACAAACTTTTTTCGTTAGTAAACACTACAAAAGAAGAGAGCTGCTGGCATAAAATAGTAGGAAGAATTGAAAGTTCTGGGCTCTTACTAGTAAACTGAAAGGCCGAGATTAAAAACTGACAATATTACAGTTATTATTACAGGGATTTGTATGGATTTCCACTGGAGCGTGACTGGAGTGCAAAGCGTCTTCTATCCATTCGAATCCTTCTAGTTTCTAACGTCCATAAAATTCCCTCTTAAAGGATATAAACCTGAAGATTCGCACGTAAGCCAGGAGCCAAGGTGCCTGATGTTAGCTGTTGTAAATGTTCTTTCCATTTCTGATCACATAACGGCATATCCAATGACTAAATCAGCGTGTTCTTAAAAAGCACGTGACGTGACCAACTGTTGCAAAAAGCCTATAGCCTAGTTAACCACAGTGTTATTTTACATTGATTCGTTCATTGACATATGATTCGTAACTTATAGACCCATTTGACTCATAAATCAGTGGACATCTCCAACCATCCGGTGCTTGACTATATTCCAACAGTGACAAACATTTCATATTAGAGAACTTAATTAAGTAAACCACGACGGCAACGACAACGAGAACGCCACCAAACAAAAGGTTTAAGAGCAGAACAATGACTGTGCACGTGCGTTATAAATCTTTGTACATTTCTTAGCCGTCCTCTTAACATCAACAGGGTCCTTAAGCAAAACACGACGACAACGGCAACGAGAACGCCACCAAACGAAAAGTTTAACGAGCAGAACAATGGCTTTGCACGTGCGTTATAAATCTTTGTATATTATATTTCTTAGCTGTCCTCTGCAAAACAGCAAAGTGAAATGACTGAGTTCTGCATATTTTGGAGAACACGAACGTTCACGGCGGAGGCTAATTTTTATTACTTTCATTTGGAATTGAACGCTGGCGTTACACATATGAGCAAGTTCTGAGATCAATAGGCGCACTGAACAGATCTAGATGATTGCGAAATTCGAAGGTACAATATAAATTCATATTTTACTAGGCGTTGTCCTAGGGGTCGCCGTTGTCATTGCTTAAGCTCTCTATTGTTACCGAACCACTTGTATACCATACCCGTGAAACATTCTGCTCATATCAACAGATTACCATCTGCGCGGCGTATTCGTGTCTGGCTGATTTTGACCGCGACATAGTTGTAATCGGAGGCAAATATGAAGGACGCTACGATTTCTTCATGGCAGTGTTTGTCATCGGCTGGGCTGTTGTTTTGTTTGTGTTCTTTGTTTTCCTCCTTACTCTCGAAGGTAAATTAACGACGGAAAAGAACTGGAACATCATGGTAAGTATACTGCTGTAATTTGTATGGTGATTATATCGGCAAAGAAAATAGCCCAAAGAAAATACTCGCGCTGACTGGTTAAAAATCGTTGACTTGCGCCCGCGTCAACTATCACGCATAAAAATCTAGAGCGAATAATCTTTTTGTGTTAGTATAAATCTACTGGTCGTTCAAAACATTATCTAAATCCTCTTCGTAGACACTTCGAAAATGCAAAAAGCGGCCGCCAGTTCGTTAACAAACGCACACTTCTAGGCTACTCACTATCTACAACAGAATAAATAGTGAGTAGCGTAGCCAATCAGCGAGCAACATTCGTGATAGAACGCCAGTACATTTATACGAAAACTCGATAGCAACACGGTACACGGTTTTCTATTTCTTATAATTAGGAGAAGTGAAATGAGGAATGGCTGGGCGTGCATAGATAGGGAGGCAAATGCGCATGTTTGAAATTCTCAATTTCAGTACCTGTTGTTTCTATCTCCCATGCATTCCTTAGTTGCTCTTGGTTGTGACGCAATAATTGTCTCGTAGACTTTCCAGCAGCTTTCGCGCCTTTTCGTCTCAGTCGGGTAGCGAATCACAGTGCTTGATTTGGTTTATCTCGCCCATAATAATTATTGCTACTGACCGAAAATACGAAGGAAAGCCTCAGTAAAAAGCGCGCGGCCAACTTTTAACCTGTTTACCATTAATTGAATAAAAGTGCGCGAACAATTGCACAGACATGCACATTGTCCATCGTGGAACTACATAGTAGAGGACGATATGTGTAATTCACTCACACCTTCGCTTGCTCTCTCTAAACAGCTGAGGTGAAAGCGGTGTAAATCCTTAAAGGATCTCCGTCACGGTTTGCGCATCTCGAAAAGTTTAGCCTAAATTGATCATGTTCGTCGTTTACAATCCCTGCTAATCTTTTCCATCCCTAACCATCCTTGTTCCTTTATGGTTTATAATTATGTCTTCGGCGTTTTTCTTTGTTAGTAAATTACTATTTTTAGGTTACTTTCAGTTTAAAGGCAATTTCGTACGTGGCCCAAATAACTCAACATGCCGTGACTGAACTCCTTTAAAGAACACTGGTAAACTGTAAAGAGTAATTTTTTTTCTATCTCACTCTTGATAACCTCGCACTTCGAAGATATATCTATCTGTACGTGATAATAAAGTGCCGTTTGTGCGATACATACGTATAGAGGATATTACATGCCCGCGCGCGTGGACACGAATTTTATCTTCGAGTGTTCAACTCGATATCTCACGAGTGAGCGCAGCAGATTTAATTTTCCCAAGATTTTCGACCACCTTCCGAAGATTTCCGAAGATTTTCCAAAATTGTTTCGAAGGCCAGACGAACGCTTCCGAACATTTTCCGAAGATTACCGAAGATTGCCGAAGACGACCGAAGAAGATCCGAATATGTTTCGATCATACATCAACAAATTTAAGTGTAGTTAAAGGGACAAAAGAAAAATGTTGTCAAAAGGGAATGATATCTTCACAGTGTGAAAGATAAAAATAGTATCTTCACTGCGCGCGATGAAGATATGATTTTTTAGTAAAAGGAAAAATCCTGGTATTTCACCGGTGTTTATATAATAAATATAAACTAAAAATGGGGTAAGGGTAACACTATTTACTGATTGACAGAATTCTAGTGAAGTCATGAACTCTTTTTGATTTATCTGTTGTTAGCTTCTGGTGTTTTCCGCGTTATTTGCCTTGCTGTTTATTATCTCATCTTCGCTCATGGCGGACTTCCTTGATGATCTTTACGATGCTCGCTGGCACAAGGTTAGCTGGTTGAAGCGACGCACAAACGTTCTGACCGTGTCCGTGGTAAGTGCATGCGCGAAAGTTTAAACAGGATTTTGCCCACTCTGGAGAAAGGGTCTACAGCCATTTTGAATTAGATGTCGAGGAAGACTTGGTCTTCTCCTCAGATCCCCTGTGCGATATGGCTGCCAAAAACGAAGAACGTACCTTTCGTTCATTGAAATTTTCTTAGTGCATACTATGGAACTCTTTGGAACAATACATAACAGTTCCAAAAAGAAATAAGGTACATAGTAATATATACGCCCCTGATCTGTATTTGTTGAAAACGTGATGATTTGCTCAAAGCTGGCGGTCTTGTCGAGCCTAACCAAGGTTTCAACAAGACGCTTTATTCTCAAGGTGGTTCAATTCCGACTCATCCAAAAATATAGAGAGGAAAACATGATTGTCTCATCTCTTGTATTCTTGATTTTTTTTTTCTAGTTTTTTGGCTTCGTTTCTGCTGCTCTTCTTCTGGTGGATACTGTTCTAGTGTTCATGAAAGTCAAGGGTTGAACAGAAGTATTTCCGAGAGTCGTTATTAACTGACAATATTTCTCAAATAGATTAAGATATTAATTAGTGAATAATCAGTTAACATCATGGGTAGCCGTGTACGTAGTTATGTAGTAACCTGTTCAGTTTTATAATTTAATTTAAATTTTTAAGGGGACAACGTTCTCGACATCTCATAGGATTTTCTGATTTAGTCGTGGACCGAACTTGGAGTACCTGTAATTGTTAGTTGGTTCTTGTGTTAGTTCTGTGACCTTCCATGGCTGTCTAACAGTCAAGACCTGCTGACACATATATCGCCTTGTACTTAGTTTTATTGTCCGTTTAAAATTTGTCTAGGTTCCCTATAGCTAGCTTTTAACAGTTGTTCTCATGAACATGTTTCGGTAGTCTTGCTGACCTGGGTTGAAACCCCCGCCTCCGGCGGGGGGGGGGGGGGGGGGGAGGACGAGGGTACTCTAGAAAGTTTTTTTACGGGGAACCTCCGCCCCGAGGTTCAACCCCTCACCCTTTGTATGCCAGTTTGACAGAGAAGCTACCTCTTTCGTATGCCTTTTATTGAAAAAAAGTACTCCATTTACATGTATTCTTGAGATAAAAACACTGCATCCTTTTCCAAACTCTTCGATTGAAGTCAATGAGTCAATACTACGTGACAACATCAGGCATTGCCAGAAGAAATGTTAAACAAAAAGCAAGTATTATTTGTTCAGTTCGGGTCTTGACGGGAGTCAAGATACTCCGATTTCCCTACACTTTCAATTACCTCAACTTGTGAAATCCCTACTCTTTTATATACCTGGAGTCCGAGAAAGGTGCCCCTTTGGTGCGGAGCTTCCCCGTATAGGCTGTTATAGAGAGTCCCCCCGGGGGATTGAAACCTCTACGAAAATGTTCGTTATGGTTCGATTTCCTTAAAAAATTACCTTTCCCATCGTTTTCATTGCTTGATCATCAACTATTTGGCTTCGTTCCTAGTTCTGTCTAGTTTTTGTCTAATTAGTTAAGTTAGGGTGGTCCTTGGTTCCCAAGGTCAGTGAACCCAAACATGTCCACCATTTAGGTATTTAGCTGGAAACCTTCACGCTTGTATTTACCAGTAGAACAAAATGGACCGTAATGTCATGGATGTTCCTAAAAATGTTCCGTATAACGCTTTTAGGCTGCCTGGGACCCGTTTCTCGAAAGCCCCGGAAACTTTTCGGGCCCGAAAAGCCATTTTTAGTTTATCTGTATCTAAAAACAGCTAGGTGTATGCGCCTGAAACTTCTTGTATGAAGAGAACCTCTGTTCATATGATTTAGAATATGTGAATAAAACAGCTCTGTAATCAAAAGGTTTGAGATTTTGCTACGGCTTTCCGGCTGCGAAAACGTTTCGGGACCTTCGAGAAACGGGCTCCTGGTTCGAGAAGTATGGAATTATCTTTACTTTGTCCGATAGTAAGTTTTCGAAAAAAAAAAATCGAAAACAGCGTAATGTAAGGTAACATTAATTAACATTAGCTATTGTTATATAGCTGGCGTTTTCCCCGCTACAGCACGCCCATTCATTGGCTAGTTCATGGTCACATGACATCTAAAAATGAAACTGTTTATCACCAAATGCCATGAGCGGGCAACATTGCTCAAACTGTGACGTCAGTTGACTGTTACCCGCGAAATGTTGACCGCTGTTGCACGTCATTTGTCAATAAAGAGGTCGATTATTTGTTTTCCACCGGTTTGACCCATTTGTTTTGCTATGTAACAAATCACTTAATGACTGGTCCCTTGCGGAGCAGTGAATTTTGTTTCCCTCGAATCTCAGTGTTTCCCTCGACTTCGTCTTCGTCTCGGGAAACATTGAGATTCTCGGGAAACAACATTCACTGTTCCCCTCGGGACCAGTCATTAAGTGTTACGTGAAGAGGGTCAATATTAATTATTGTAGTTTTAATTTCACAGGACTGTATTCTTTACCAAACTTGAAAATTTGAGTTCGTTTGGTTAAAGACCAAAGGAAGACATTGTGCTTGAGATATTACTACTGGTTATGTGACTTTTTGTCAAACTACTGACTCGAGAAATAAAACTCTTACGCTTTCTCTTTAGTTACTTTCAGGATATCTTTTTATCCCTTCGAATAACAAACTTTGGCCAAAAAATACCGTTTTTAACCGTTTAGTCAGTGTTTTGGCTGCCATGACGCTAAATAAGCCTAATGTTTGCTAAAAAAGCTTTTTTTTTTACCAAAAGGAGAGATTTTTCGAGGATTAGGTACAAAATTGAGCAATATTTCAATTCTGGGAATGCGCATAAGCTAAAATTGATGACCTCACAAGTGGTACAAAGAGCACGACCATTTAGTGGCCGTATATGGCTACTTGGGCGTCAAAGGGTTAAACGGAACATCAGCTCTATGAACTAGGGGGAACGTCGGCAGAGGGGAGGGTGGATTGAACTGGAAAGGAGTTGCATAAATGATCTATTTAATACCCAAACATGACGTACATTTTTAATGACTCGCAGAAATGGCAGAAAAACACAACCGGGTTAATAAGAACTTGAGCCGGGGGATTGCCTTATGAACAATACCTATATGGTGGATTAACTCTATATCTCAGTCACCTTCCAGCTCTGATTGTTTTTCGAGACTGCAGAATATCCTGTTTCCTGTTCAATAGCAGTCACATTTGCCAGTTTTTAAATTACGTTTTACACTCTCGTTTCTTTCTCGCACAACGCCAAGTAGAAGATGTGTTAGAGCTTTCATCTTGTAAAGAAAGCCGAGTCAGATGCTGAATTTATATGTTTGTTGATTTCCGAACAATCTTAACGATTTAAAGATGTACGTCGACCACTTCTGAACCTGTTCGAGATTGTTAGAAGCTGTCGCAAAATTTCCGAAGAATTCGCGGAGCAGTTCCGATCGCAGAATAACTCGAGGCTAAGCTTCAGATAGTGTTCAATAATTAACGGAAGGAGCGCATTACTTTATATCGATGTTTCAAATAATGCTCTGACGTTTCCTTGAAAACTCGGCAACAACTATGATAAACATCTGCAGTACATTGTAATGAAGGTATAGAAATGTGAACCAAATAGTTCATTTACCCCATGTGAAACTTGTAAATCCTAAATTCCCTGTGGACCTTGATTTTCACTATGCTAATCAGTTTCGTCTGCTCCTGCACGCTTTTTACAAAGAAAATTTAAATATTTTGTTGGCTGACCGTCGAGCAGTGAACGTTTTGGTAAAATGTGTGACGGAGAATTTTAAAGAAACCCTGGCAGATTAATGTAACTTGGAGAACAATAATTTGTTCTGCTGTACCAAAAAAAGGTAGCGCGATTTATATGCTTTCATATTCCTCGTCGAGTGCAATTTGTATGTGAAATTCACGCGGATAGAGAGGAAACGGCGACTCAATATAGCGTGGTATTTACTGGAAGTTTTATGAGCAGAAGCAAGAAGGATATTAGTCAAAAGGTAAAGTAATCATTCAATATAGCGGTCTCAGTTATCTGTATCGTTTATAAACTAAAATAACTTGGGATGTGGTCGGCAAGCTAGCTTTCAAGAAATTGGAGGGGAAGGGACTGAGGGGGACGAAGGCAGTACAGAGGGGTCGTCAGACAAGATCTGAGTTATAGAGGAGACTCAGAAGGTGGGCGAGGGATTAAGAAGGACCGGGATAACGAGATTGCAGGTGCAAAGTGTACTCATGAATATAAATTTAGTGTTTGAATCAGCCAAGTTCAAGTCTTTTCTTCTGGTTATTTATTTATTTATTTTTTTTGCCCGTCTCTAACCTCTACAAAGGTTCATGAACTGGAGGAAGTACAAAACTGAGCATGATGCATCCAGATATATATAGTCCCCTTGCGCAGCAAGTCAGTCATTTTTTCTTATTTAAATAACCTATTTAGTACAGCCATCCCGTTAATACGGCCAGATATTTGTGGCCTGTTGCTGAGTGACCAGATTAATGGGGTTCCACTAGAAGTATTAACACCTGGTGGGATTTACTTTGTTGAAGCACTAGAAATGTACCACATATACCGGAATCAATACGAATGTAAAATTTGTAAAAGTTTAATAATTCTAGTTAGGCAACTGACTTGGACAAAACGAAAAATACCAATGAGTGATCTAGAGGATGACACATTTTAGCTCACAGTGAAATAACAGTTATTTTTCACCCCATGTAAGGGAATCCAAGATGGTCTTGGATTCCGGATTCTACCTCAGTGGATTCCAGATTGCAAAAGTTGTTGGATTCCAGATATTATTTTCTAGTACTGCTTATCTTCGTATTTCGTTTCCTGTGAATGACCTGATAGGCGTATTTTTTTTCTTGCAGGACTTTTGTAGGAAACGAACGCGGTCGCGTTTCTTCTACCGAATTGCACATTTTTATGCCAAAAAAATGATTCTATATTAAGTTCATTTATTCAACGAGTCTTTCCTTAAATTAGGCACTGTTGGATGGTGTTGTGTGACTATGTGGTATTGTGTTCTATTTAAGAATCTACTTCCTCTCTTCGGAAACTCATCTGAGAGAAGCGAGGGGAAATACTTACAGTAGAGGTCACTTCCGTCCCCTCGTGTAATTAATAACAAAATATCTTGATAACAGCTTAAGTGTGGGCGTGGTTTAAATTCTCTAATATTCTCCTCAAAATGTGTTTTTGAAGAGTTAATTCGAAGTGATCTTTTCTCCTTTCCAGAGCTCCCTTGGAGAGGGGGAGATAGAAAAAGAAGTAAGATTTAATACAGGGACGATGGGAAGAGCAAAAACGGCAACCAAAACTGCTTCTCTCAGGATGACCCCGAAATTGTGTTTTGCCCCCGATGATTGTCGCGCTTGAAGGACAACAGATCTTTTGTTCGCAAATAGTGCAAGAAAATGCCAACGCCCAACGTCGAAACTAACACGTTGCTTTTATCTTTCTAAAAGTATCGTTCATGTCACAGCCGATAAAAACAAAACAGAAATAGCTGCACCACAGCAGACAGTATGTTATGATGATATACGCGAGTTATGCGGAGTAGAGTTTATCGCGATTAGCACGAATTACTAGTGCAGCAAACACCAGAGGAATATTTACAAGACATCCAGTTAGATCAACAGAGGCCAGGGCCACCAAAATAAGTCTTGTGGTCTTGCTAAACAAGGTTGGCATCTTGATGATGGTAAAAAGGGCCCTTGAGGTGCCAAATCCACCAATCAGGCCGATCACAGCGAGAGTAAGCCCACTGACAATTCTAGCTGAAAGTGTTAGGTGTTCGAGTACTTTTGAAGTGTTGGTAAAATTGTTAGATTCTTTCTGAAGATTTCAGCTACTTATAATATCAGCCAGTGAATTATTCACTGGTCTTAACAAGACAAAACTTTAACAGGGTTCAGGAAATCAATTTAGTAAGCAGCCGTTAGAAAGCGTTTCTTGTTTTGTAAGCCGAAACTTGAGTTCTGACAGTACAAAGGAATAATCTTGCTGACGAAATACATTTAGAGTTCTTCTACTCGGATTGTACCACATAGATCTAATAAATTATTTATTCTCAGGAATTAACTGTCATGCAAATCACACGTCATTACACAAGTTTAAAAACGGCACAAAATTAAATTTCCGCGCTGGAAAGTGGTTTGCAAGTGGTTTGCATTACTAATTGATTGGTGTTATACTTGATAGGAAGAGAAAGGAATGGAACATTTGTTCATGAGTGCTTCAAGAAATTGTCAGAATTAAGGAAATCAACATAACTAGGAAGCGTATCTTGTTTGTAAGCTAAAATTTGAGTTCTGACAGTACAAGGTAATCTTCTTGCTGACGAAATACATTCAAGTTCTTCAAAATTTGCAACCACACGTTAGTACGCAACAATCAAAATTATTATTAGTATTGTTATCCACTTCTACGGTGAAGTGAAGCTAAAATGGCAAAGTGGCCAAATGGAGAAGTAAACAGTCAAGCGAAAAGTTTAGTTCATATCTCCACCAAAACAAGAAAATGGAGATATTTCTTTGATTGTTTCAAACGTCATTTTAGTTAACGAGTCCGGAGAAGGGGATATAAAAGAGAGCAGAAATGCAGTGACGGATCCAGAGATAATGTATGTAACATATGTAATTTTATATATCCACGGAGCACCAAGGAGTTCACAAGAACTCGTTCAGAAATGCTCGTGCATTCCAGGATCGCATTGGGATTTGAAAATGTTGTTTTTTGAGGAGAGGGGAAAACCGGAGTACCCGGAGAAAAACCTCTCGGAGCAGAGTAGAAAACCAACAACAAACTCAACCAACATATAACGCCGTGTCCGGAAATCGAACCCGGGACACATTCGTGGGAGGCGAGCGCTCTCACCACTGCACCATCCCTGCTTCCCTTAAATAAAGGGGAGCAGCGATAGCGCAGTATAAAGGGGGAAGGGTGATAGGGGTATAGGGTGATAGCGGTGGGGTAGGGGTGAAAAACGTTCAACGCCCCCTGGATCCGCCACTGGAACGCCCTAATTGGTGAAGAAATCCTCCCACTCGTACACGACAGCCTTGTCTTGTTTGTCTCCCCAGGACTCGCTATCGCTGTCGTCTGACGCGTGGTAGGTTTCTAATTCTTGAAGATCAGCGCGGATTTCGTCTTCCTCCTGTTTTAGCCTTCGTGCCATCTACAAATTGGAAGAAAACATCTTAAGAACCGCACCTTGACCTTTCAGTTTAAAATAGATGGGCTGAAAACAATAGACATCTAATTTTTAGTTAAAATTATCATTTTATTACTGAGTCACACATCTGACGGATCAAAAAAATGTTAGCAAATTAGTTAATTAGATTATTCTTGACTAAAGAGTAACATTGAAGAAAGCTTACTCTGTCTTTGATTTTCTTGGCGTATTTTCCTCGCAGTTTATTCTGCCTGTCAATCTTCTGCTGACGTTTCTCCTTCCTTTTCACGGTCTCGTCCACCTTCCGTTTGATAGAGGATTGAAGTTGCGTCTTAGCAAAGGCTTGAGCCGCGGCAATCCTGCTTCTATTCCGTGACGCTCTGTTCCCCGCTTGCTTCTTCTTGTCCATTTCCTCATTCCGCTTGCTGTCGGCTGCTGCCTGCTTAGCTGCAATTTTGGCTGCAGTAGCTTGGGCGGACGTCTCCGCGGGGTGTGGTCGGCTAACTCCAGCCCTGCTGCGCGCGCACTCTCGGATGCGCTGTAATTCCTTTAGTTTCCTCTCCTCAGCAGCGCGCATTTTCTCTTTCATATCCTGCAAGGTGGGTTCAGGCGCGACCTTCCGCTTTCTAAGCCGTCGAGGAACTCTAGCAGGCGGGAAGACAGTCTTCTTGTCTCCAACAGGAATGTCGAAAGCGACTGCGGTTTGCACCTTTTGTGGGAGAGTGGAGTCAGTTGAGCTGAGTGGCTGGACAGCGCGGACAGTATTGGAACTTGAAGAATTGCCGTAAGCTTGGAATGCGAGAATTTCAAACGCAATATCCACTAGTTGCCGATTACGGTCTGCAGCACGAAGCCTGTTATTCATATTGCTTCGCACGGGTGGCGCACTGACTCTTTCGTTGGCCAATGCGTGCAAGGCAGCTTCTATTTCTTCTTGCGAGGAATCATCAGACTGGCTTGAACTGTCCTCGCTGAGTGAACTTTTACTCCGGACTGCCGCCAAAGAATGGACACTGGATTCACCCTGTTGTTCTTCGTCTTTCCAGAACTCTCGGTCCTGAAAACATGCCGCGCCTTGGTTGGCAAGCTCCATTTTACTCACGACTCGTCGCGGCTCCGTAAAAATCATCATTGCTGGATCGATCTTGTTGTTTGCAGATTTAAACTTTGACAGCAGCGACCCACACATCTTGCGCAATCCAAGTTTGATAACAATGTATAAAAAAACCTCAGAAATATTTGTTGTACAACTACTGTTTGCAACGCGCACAAAAACCGTGTCAACAAGTTTCCAAAATGAACAAACTTCTTGTTGCCTCGGATTCGTTTATTACGTGCGAAGACGTCAGCATTTAATTTGACGAATCATGCGAATAAAATTAAGGGCTTTTCAATTTTTTTTTCGGTGATTGATTTGACATTGTCAACTTCACTGGTAGGAAATGTGCGTTTTTCGCACGCTTTCTCTTGCTTACCATTGGTCAACTTCCGATTACTAAAACACTTGTTACAACAAGAACATAAGGCAACAGAATCGAACATGAACTTATAGTCCACAGGGGTCGAACGCACTGCGCGCGCGCAGTTACAACTTTTGTCGTTTCCGCTTAATCGGAAGGAAAAATTAACTTGATATCGTATGTCGCACATGCATGGAGAATGAAATTTTTGTGGCTCGCAATTGCTTATACCGTAGAATTCCGAAAATAACGGCTCCCCGAAAGTAACGTTAATTTTTTCCCTTCCTATTGAACCCCGAAAGTAATGGTTCCCCCGAAAATAGCGGCCCACCCAAAAGTAGCGGCCCTTTGAAGAAGTCACTAAAAGAGGAAGTCTCTGTTCTCAACCGCGGGTCATGCGGCCGGATGGAACAGCCTTACCGCAGGACTGAACATTGACTTGAAGAGCTATCTGTGATTTAATTTATTCCGAAATTGACTGAATTTTAGAGTCAAATGATTTACTGTAGGGTAATCAGTTGCATTGCGATATAATGCGACCATTACACTTTCGATTCGCTCACAGCACCAACCGGTTTTTTCTTGTTTATACGGCTGCTTTGTTTATGTGGGTAGTTGGTAACATACATAAACGGAACGTTTAATTTCTTTTGTTACAAGTCCGCTTTGTCTGAAACGAGTTACTGTACAAACGTTTTTTAGCCATCCGAAAAGTAACGGCTACACGTAAGTAACGGCTACTCGAAAGTAGCGGCCCCTTTTGGCCGCTAAATCCGAAAATAACGGGGGCCGCTACTTTCGGAATTCTACGGTATAACGGTTTCTTGCTTATGAATTTCCTTTCAAAGTCATGCAAACTTCGAGGCTGCGATCGTTGCATCAACCTCGCATAAATAGTAAATTCATGTGTCTGTCCTTTTATTGACGATGAAAATTAGCCAATGAGCGAACGAAAATTTCTGCGGTTATCCGGTAAAAAAATTGATCGATTAAAAGTTATCAATATTTTTAATTTTAATTTTAATTTCGGGTGAATGCAAACTGTTTTGAAATTTCAATAGCTTGGTCGTGCCTTAAAATGTTAGTTAAAAAGCTTTACCAAAGGAAAACCAAAATCATAATTAAAAAATGACGGGGAAAAAAGAGAAATGCAAACAAACAACACATCAGATCGAGGCCCCGACCTGAGCGAAGAAATCCACTGGCAAACCAAACAACTGTAACGCTAGATCAAGTGTACAGGATATATTTTCACTTCCGTTAATTTTTCGAATAAAATTCGATCTGGCCCGATTCGACGCCTAATGACAATTTATTTTTGTAATTTATACCTGTTTGCTTACTTTCGGAAAGTGGGCATTTTGTGCTAGTTTTTAATCTTCTCATTGTGATCCCTAGATTTTTCTTATCTTAGGGTGACAATTAGGTTTTTGGGGCATCATTATTTACAACCGTCTATCACTGAAAAGGGTTACCTAAAACTCTAGATTGTTGCACAGTTTTATAGAATTCCATGTCTTCCTTTTAAGGAACTTTAACGCCGCTCTGTGTTTCAGAATAAGACAATTTTAAGCTCAAGGACGTGCGCACGAAAATTTTTCATTCGATAGATCTTTTTTAAAATTTTTACTGCGGTCAGATAATGAGTTGCTTGTGTAAGAAATGCAAAAAAGAAAAAAACAGGCTATGCTCTCATGCCAGCCTATGTAGAGGCTGCTCTTATGCTAAAACCAAAACGTAAAGTAAACACAATGCAAGCGTTACACTTTACACGTTACACCGTAGCATTACGAATGCAATTCGATTTGGCTTGATGCCCTGATCTTTCCCATGGTGGCCGTATATGTATACAGTGAAATATTGATCATAGACCTAACAATTAATTTGTGAGTTATACCTGTTTGCTTATTCGCGGAAAATGCGCCTTAGAGGTTAGTATTTAATCCACTCATTGTCATCTTTAGATTTTTCTGGGAGCCTGTTATTTGTTGTCAAATTGGATTTGAACGCAGCCGAGTTGCGTGAACAGAGGGCTTGGACACTAACAAAATAAAATGCTAAAAACAGCCGCACTGTCAAATGCTTGAGTCTTTAAGGTCTGCATCCCAGTCCTCTTAAAAAAAACTAAATAAATAAAATAAGGTGTCTTGAACCTGTACAGCGTGGTCGAAACTCGTATTTCCAAAATCAAAACCACCAAATGCCGTCAATGGTCGTCAATGCATCGTCAGATTTGTATCTGTCTTTCATAGCCAAAATTGATTAACCCGCAGGTTGCCTGAACCATATCCATCTGCCTGTCTATCTACCTCCCACAGGAATCTTACATTAGGAACGCAAAAAATGGTTACACAGGAATGTCTTACACAGGAAAGGACCGAACTCACAACATTACCTCGTGTCCACGTGACTTTGGTCACATGGACACGAGACAAAAACAATCAAAACTTTCCACTGCGCACTTTTTATTTTCCCCTCCCAAATCTCCGCGCGTTGTATGTTGCTGTTCTCGCCTTCTCGCAAGCACAGCTCATTTAAAATCAACCAATTTGGCTTCCTAACATGCACACTATGACCGGCGTAGATTTTGGTGGGAACGATCGAAGTGCTAACTAGTTTTTCTAAACTAGAAAAATGTCGAAATTTATTTCAGAAATGTGAAAAAGCCAGCAAAGCCCCTTATGGGGTTTACACGGTTTTATTACGAAAATAATTCCTTACAGTTTTCAGGGTGTTTTCAGTACCCTTGGGAAGTGTGAAAGCTTTGGGATGGAAGAAACTTTTACTTCCCGTTAATGTGTGCATGATCTTTAATACTAGTTCCAGACAAAAATATTACAAATAGTATTTATAAGCTTAAATAAGTCTTACGTATTTCAGCTCAGTAACGCTTTCATATAAGTTACATGTTAAATTAAACCAAGCTTAGTTAAACTAGCCCTACAGTCCACAACTTACCTGACTTTGTCAGATTGTGTTACCCTTGAAGATATCCAAATCCCTCCCACGGAGGGCTTTTTAGCATGACCCCCCCATAGCTGGTAAAGCGGACCCTCTACCAACTATGTGCCCCCCCCCCCCCCAACCCAAACCCAAAAGAAATTCTAGTTTTGGTTCATATTTTCCATTACAATTGGCTTATGAGACCATCGCTCCTCTTAGAATTTCCATTAACCTTCAGCCCCTTGGCAATGGGGTCATTGAGGATATTTCCTGGAACCATGCATACATTCTGTAAGAGTGTTTATCTAGGTATTGGGTCATCATTCATTCCTTGAGACTGCATGTGCAATCTTGTTATCGATAGATGTGGGAGGTTGGAGAGCATGAAAACAGTGAAAGAATTAATAGAAGAGTAGCTGATTCAGAGCAGTGCTAAGTGTAGCCTTCAGGTTTACTGAGCAGAGAGGAGAGTGAGGTACTAAAGTAATTCGAACGTTTTACGACATCATTTCTATGGTCTATATGATTGCTATGTACTTAAGCTATGCCATATATTTACAAACACTGCTCAAGGCTATCATTTTGCAGGTAAAAATAAAGATGTCTATGCCACCCCTTCTAACCGAATGAAGACTTCTCTTGAGTTTTCATGTGACATGAAACTGTGAACCATCCCTTTCACAAAGAACTTGTTTTGTTAATTTATTGATTTTAATATATAAATAAATAAATAAATAAATAAAGTGTCTTTATTGTTCAAAGATAAAAAGTACACATCTTATGTTACATTTAAATATAACAATGTTAATGGGCTACAATATGTCTCTAAATAAGATAGATATTTACATAGAAACAAATACAAAAATCGAATACAAAAAGTACACTATTTACAAAGCTACATTGTACTTAAAACTATCCTATATGTACAAACAGCGGATAATTTAACATGTTAAGCTTGTAAAGCCAGGCTGTTAACATGATATGTGTAATTCTCCTTTGAGTTAATATCATCCACCAGATAGCTGTCTTTTGATTGTTTTTCTCCTCCAGGTTGAAAAAAATCTCATCCATCAAGTACAGTACTCTTTGACCAGAAGGCATATACAAAAGAATGCAGTCAGATAGGTATCTGCCCAACTTCATTCTGTATTTAACAAAAAGATACATTACTGCTGACAGAGCAGCAATAATTAAACAAATTTTTGTGAAGTTGTTAATTGAACCCTGAAGGGATATGGTCTGGTCCCGTGATAGCAATCCGGAGTCATTAACTGACGAAGAAAAACTTTTATACCTTTATTTCTGACAGAGACTATTTCAATTTAGTTGTTTACCAAAAGTAAAATAATAAAGTAAGAAACCTGATTATTTTGTTCATCAATCTAGTAACAAATACTAAAAAAAGTTCAATAAGGGACACCTGAATATGTACATGGTTTAGTTCCATGAAATTCTCCCCAGAGGTTCTTGATTTTTGTTTACAATCCAGAACAACTGTTTAAAAAAGTTCAATAAAGGATGCATGAATAGTGGCGTGGTCAGTTTCACCAAATTTGCCACCAGAGTGTCTTCATAATAGATCTAGTTGATCTCTCTGGAAGCTTTTGGGAAAATTGTAGATATGATTTTTGATGCAAAGATTCAGGTGCTATATCCAAGTGGCCAGCACAAAATTGTTTAAGAACAGCTGGACTGTAATGCCCTGCCAGTGGATCTTGAGCTTTGTACAAGAGATAGATGCGTGTAAGAACTGGTCCACAAGGGAGCTGGTTCCACCCTGCAAATTCTCTTCCTGAGTTTTGATCTGTGAAGCATAGACTGGTCCACATCCAAATTGCGGGCACAAGATGAAAATTCTGTTTAGGAACAATTCGGACTGTCTGCATGCGCTGAATGGATCTTGAGCTTTGTGCAAGAGATACTGGGTGTAAGAACTGGCCCAAAAGGGAGCTGGTTCCACCCTACAAATTCTCTTCCTGAGTTTCTTGATCTGTGAAGCATAGACTGGTGCTACCTCCAAATTACCGGCACAAGATGAAATTCTGTTTAGGAATAATTGGACTGTCTACGTGCACTGAATGGATCTTGAGCTTTGTACAAGAGATATTCGGTTTAAGAACTGGCCCAAAAGGGAGCTGGTTCCGCCCCGCAAATTCTCTTCCTGAGTTTTGATCTGTGAAGCATAGACTGGTCCACATCCAAATTGCGGGCACAAGATGAAAATTCTGTTTAGGAACAATTCGGACTTTCTGCATGCGCTGAATGGATCTTGAGCTTTGTGCAAGAGATACTGGGTGCAAGAACTGGCCCACAAGGGAGCTGGTTCCACCCTACAAATTCTCTTCCTGAGTTTCTTGATCTGTGAGGCATAGACTGGTCCTACATCCAAATTACCGGCACAAGATGAAATCCTGTTTAGGAACAATTGGACTGTCTACGTGCTGAATGGATCGTAAGCTTTGTACAAGACATTGGTGCTAGAAGTGACTTGCAAAGGAGTTGATTCTATCAAAGACATTCTCTCCAGATGGGCCTAGTGATCCTACATAACAGCATTAATCATATTATAAAAACCTGTCAGTTCTGAATTTGGACTGTCAGTATGATTAAAACTGATTTTGAATGATAGCTTAAGTATTGACTGAAAAAAAAAGAGGAATACGCCTTCTAAATGTAAATAACTTTTTTAACTTCCACAGGTGTTAAGATCAGAGGTATTCAACTTAGCCAAAATGTTGAACACAAGAATCTATTGTTAATCACCAAAATACAGGTAAGCTCCCTAAAGTGACTTCAGGTTGACTGAAAATAGGTCTGCTTTGTGTACATGTGGAACAGCCTTAATTATCATTTACCCACATTTGGTTTTGTTAAAATTCTTCAGACAGTTAAATTGATGTTTGGAAATATTTTCAAAATTTCCTGTGTTGGAAATTTATCATGCTGTAAGTTTGAAATCTAAAGCTCCATGTAAGGAATTTTAATGTTACATGTTTTTGCCAACTTGACACAAAATTTTTCTTTGAGTTATTTTTTTATGAAGACTCTGGCTTGTAATCTTATTGCAGACTAGCTAGAAACTAACTAGGCAGAGTTTTTATTCAATTACAAATCAATTTTTTTTCAGTAGAAATATTTTTTACTCAGGACAAAAATTATTTCCCAGTACAAAAAAGAACTGCCTTTTGTTTCACAAGAGCGCAAAGGTGCAGTTGTGGCTGAGATGAAATACCCGCGGTAAATCTTGAAGTCAATTGCCACTCGGCAGTAAAGGGCAATAATACAGCGACAAAAATACATCCTATAATTTACATTGAATAAACAAATGATATTTTGTGTTGGATTTTTGTCCTGATAAGAAAAACGTACCTCCAGACTAAATGTATTACTATGTTTTTACGGATATAAATATTATTGTACTGACTGTAGTAATTTTCGGTCTGTAACAAACTTTTGTTTTATAATGAATATTTTACAGTAATAATACTGAACAAATTCCTATCAGTCAGTTAAAAACCAAATCATAGTCCAACACCTTTATTTTGTGTTTGAGGCATTTTGACATTTTACATTGATTATTTGTGTTTTAGATTTTTTTTTAAAAGTAGTATTTTGCGGTTTAGTTAAATTACTGTTGCAACAAACAGTAATGGCAAGTAAAAGCAGATTTGTTTTCCTCATACTATCTACATTTTATTTGTGTTTAGTCTTGCCCTTTTATTTTAAAATGGCAACTTGATAACTAAGTCAGATAAGGATAAAACATTTAGTTTTGCTAGGTATCAACAACGAGCATCTTCGAAGTTTGAGAAGATGGTTTTCCAAGGTGTCCTGCACGCTGTTGGAAAAGCTCCTTGAGCTAAGATATGTTGTGAACATGTTTACTGCTGTGCACGTGGATTTGAGTGTGGGTGAAGTATCCTAAGTTTATCAAATTTCAGATGTCTGACAAAATAGTTTAGACTGGATCAGTCAATGGGACAAAATTAGTGATCGCCATTTGCCGTTTTATTGTGAGATTTACTCATTAAGTCATTATGTTGTCCCTCTGCCAGTTAAAGAAGAGAATCTCAACTTATCAACTGAAGGCAGATTTCCAGTCATATTTCTAGTTAGGATCTCGCGTCAGGGGTATGCAACAGATGTGCTCCTTAAAATATCCAGACGAGATAGCTGGCTAGGATACCTGGGGGCTCTTGTCCTCATTAATCTAACCCTGACTCTTGTTTCCTGTAGGTTGTATGACACAACACCCCCCGCCCCCACCACACGGAAGGTGTAGAATCACCCCCTAGTGCGCTTAGTGTGTGTAAATTCTCTGTTGATGTCTGCTGGTTGGGAAATTTTGACAAGATTATTTTGGAAGCGGGGAAATTTCAGGTAGCTAACCGTAACCACGCTTACAGATCTTTACCGGGCTTGAAATCCTGTTCACACATGTCAAAGAAAATTTATATTGCCTCGAGTACTCGCACGGTGACTGTTCGAAAAGCGTTTGGTTGGTTTACGTTTTTTAAGCATTCGAAGTTATTGAATTGGAAGTCGTAGTTGTTACACATCATGTAGTTTTGGAATACGTGTAAAACTGCTCTTTTGGCGAGAAATATTGGAAGACAGGAATGCAGAGAGTTGGGTGTAAGACTTGACCTGCCATTCAAAAGAGTTGAGTTCGCTAAGCAATACTCGTAGACCCGTGTATTTCTCTATCCGTGTGACAGACTGACCCCACAAGTACATAAAAGCGGTGCAAAATAGAAACTTACCCTGGTTTGAGTCTGGACTGTCTGCATGATTCAAATTGGTATTAAGCTATAGAGTTAGTGTAGATACGCCAGTTGAAAAGTGAATTAACACTCTGTTGAAATGATTTTGTTAACTTCTACAGGTTTAACAGTCAAGGTGACCAAAGATGTTCAAACGCGACAATCTTTCATCGGGGAGTTTCCAGAATATAGGTAGGCTTCTTTACCAACTTCAGCAAGACCAAAAATAGGTTCAAAATGCGGGTCCCTCATGTTTTAAGTTGCATTTTTATTTGAGAATTTTCAAACCACATGTTAAGGCCTCTCTGTAGACTTGTGCACAGTGTTCTGGTTTTGATATTACCCATACATAAAAATTTTTAACGCGCTTTTATAAGCTGGTTTTGAAGCCATGTCGGCGTTATTTCCAGTCCATATAAATAAATTGAATGTGGCCACTTTCTGAACATGAAGTATATATTGCCAGATATTCTTTGCCTTTTTTCCTTCGCTTTAGAAGGTTGAATTTTACACCATAGAATTTATAGACATTTTTTAGGTACGGAAGGTTCGATCAATTTATTTCAGTTTATAAAAAGAAAAAAAGTTGTTCTGTTGGTCAGGACCGGGATTCGAACCTGCGACTCTCTGAAATACTATACGCTTCTTACCAAGAAACGCGCACCAATCCACTGCGCCAACCGGCTTTGACACAGTTGGGGAAGAAAAATTGACTGCCAATGCATACCAGTTTTAACAGCGCGCACAATGGTCAGCGGGAGAAACGAAAGAAGCGCACACAATGTTACTTTTGTACTGAACGTTTTCTTAGAGAAATTTTATCTTGCGACCATTCATTGAAAAAGATCTTGCTCATCTAGACACAAACGTTAAATTTCAAGGCTTGCTTTGAAGTATGTAAAATGTGGAACATGCAAGTCATTATAAATTTGTCAAATTTATATCTGTCGCAACCTTAGATAATAAAACGAATTTTACCATCAACATATTAACGGTGATAGGGAAAATAACGGTTGAGTTGTTTGTTTATGCTTTAGTAATTCTAAAGTTTAGTTTATTGCAGTGACTGTCAGTGAAATCGCACGTTATGCTAAAGAAAACGTAATAAATGTGTTTACCACAACCAGCGAACGGCACGATTTGCATCGTATTTGCGTTCATTCTTGCCAGCGCCGTTTATTTTCTTTATTTTTCTTTTCGGATAACAGTGAAATATTTTTATTTCCTTTTGTTTCGTTTAAGGCATCAACAGCGAACAGTTTTAAAGTTTGAGAGGACGGCTTCGGAAACCTTCTTGCTCGCTATCGGGAAAGTTCCTTTGGTATTTGTCTGTGAGCGTGAGGTAAGTCGTATTGTTAACTTGTTTAATCTGGATTTGAATATTTGAGTTATGCTTAATTTGACCTCGTTAATACCAAACCATTTAGTTAATTCTAGCTTATATCAAATTTAAAATCGCTGGCAAAAAAACTTAAGCTTCAGTTAAAAAAGCAAGGGTCAATGAGCAACTACTTGCTGTTTTGTTATGAGATTTATCCAAATCAGTAAATATTGAGAAGCATTCACACCAATAAAACTCGACAAGGATTAGTATTTTAAGTGCCAAAACTTCAACAGAGATGCAAACAAATTTCGCTACGACTAGTTTTTAGTAAATATTGTTTGGTTAGTTCCGCTACATTGATGTCTTTCCACTATTTGAACAAGTCTAAGTTGTTACAAATTATGTTTTTTTTGGAATAATATTCCTGGATACTAGCTTTTTAGCTAAGCGTACCGATCACGATAAATATATTGATTGATTGATTGATTGGATACCTGTTTTAAGTCTTTTAATGGGAGATACTTTATGTGTAAAGATCTTGTTCTCTTCTTTTTTAGGTGCCATAGAAATGACAAACATCAAGAAAGGGCAAAGATAAAAGTCGATCTAGGAAAGAGCGCGAAATCTGATGTGGAAAACCACCACCTCCCCGCCAGCCACCACTAACTAGCATTTGTTTTATACTTTATAGCGAGAATTTTGAGTTCCCATCGTTTGGTATCATACTCTTGGCTAAAATGTTTCTAAGTCTTTTGGCGGGAAGGAAGGCAAAAATTTATGTCGAACACCGCCACCTCCCCGCCACCTCCACTAACTAGCATTTTTTTTTTTATACTTTATAACAAGGATTTAGAGTCCTCATCCTTGTGGTACTGTAGCCTCAAATACGCATGCGTACTAGGTTAGCGTCTTAGCTGTAAGAAGTCCAGTATACTGTGTGCGGTAACTGTAAGTAACTGATAACTTCGTCTTGTGTAACCCGAAGTTTAAACCCGAAGTTCAAACTTCGGGTTACACTAAACGAAGTTATCAGTTACTTACAGTTACCACACACAGCATACTCGACTTTCTTACAACTAAGACACTCACCTAGTACGCATGCGTATTAGAGGCCACTGTACCACAAGGATGGTAGTTCTCAACTCTTGCTCCACATCATCGCATCTTCCAAGATTGAAAATTTTCTTTGCTGTGACTCGTCATTTGTGAGGAATCTGCAAGAGAGTCTTGCGAGCAAAGCTTTCAGTAAACTGACACAAGTTTGTAGAATCATAATTTATTTTGTGATATTATTACAAAGAAAATACAATAAAAGGTTTCAAACATTTTCTGAGTGCATATCTTCCAGTGTCCATATCATTTGCGTGCAATAATAACAATAAATAACAGTGTACTCGTTATTTATAAAAGTCCGTAACTCTTCGTCATATGTCCGCCGCTACATTCTCAAGGTGTGATCAAAATAAGACTTAAGTTTAAGAACTGTTGTGTTGTGTAACGGCAATATTAACAAAATCCAGTAACGATTTACTCTGCCGTTTAGTGTAACAACACTCGATTGCCTTTACCTGTAGTTGTGGAGCTAGACTATAAGCTAAATGAACGTGATATATTTTTTTCAAAACCCACGAGAAAGGTGACAAAATTACATAATGGCCAATATTTTTCTTTGACTACTACAAAGAATAGTTCGACTCAACTTTCAGAGGTTTTATAAGTCACTCTTTCAGTTTACAACTGCCACTAAATAAACTTCTTTTTTCAACGATTACAGCAAAAATTACGCACGAAAGATTGAACGATATTAACCTAGCCGAGCTGTGCGTGAGCAACAACAGAAACGTGAATTAAAATGATAAAAGAATGACAGTGAGTCGATAGAATTATCATACGTATTGTTATTGAAATAAAAAATTTGAATGACTTTGAATTTCGCAGGTTTTCTGTATCATAAACAGTCACGTCTGTTGTGAAAATATGCATCGGTAAACTTCCGTCTCGCGTTGAAAACCAAAATACTTTAAGGAAAGAAAAATGCAAAGCCATTGCCTACTCGACATTATAAAAACAGCACGAAAATGAAATTTGTATTTTTTTCTTTTACACAGAGCCAATGAAACTTAAACAGGAAAAATACACGCGACATCAATGTTTTAACCAGGCTAAAATGAAAGCCCTATTTTTCAATCCGTGCATGCAAACAAGTTGCATTTTAGTTCGTCATTGTAAGGACTACCTTCTCTTACGTAAACAAACGATAATTTCTTCCTTAGCTTATCATCACTATTACATGTTGCGAAAAAAAGCACTGACAAAATCCGATTTTTCCAAAGATTGATACAAACTGAGTATTTAACAAAATTATAACGAAAAATGTGATACGTCTCTTAGTACTGATAAGGAGTTACGTCAGAAACATGTGAAATCAAGAATCTACAGATTTGAAATGTTATCGGTCTAAATCTTCCCCAGTCCTATCCATCCTCATTTCTGTTTTGTTCTCGTAAACGTTTGCCGTCCCTTGACAGTAGCAAAATATTATTTTTCAAGTTCAAGGTTTCAACTTCTCTAAAAAGAAATAGTTTCTGCTCCACAGCACGGTTACAAAAAAGATATTTCTCAGAAGGGATATCTAACCTGTCACTTGTACATACAGTAGATATATTAACGTATCGGCTTGTAGCTTTAAAACATACGTGGTGTATGATCAATCCAAAATGACATCATCAACAGCTCGTCCAGGCCTTACTGCTTTTCTTGACTGAATACCTGAAATAAATGAAAACAAATTCTCAGTATTCAGTTACAGCAATATCGCCTATTATGATTTCACCAGCAATTTACATTGTATATTCATTACAACCAAAAAATTGAAGCAACAATAAGGAACACTTAGGAAACACCAATAAAACTTAAATATTGAGGGATAACAGTTTAACATAAAGGGCGGCGCACACACGTGACCTCTGAGACTAAGCTTGAGGGACTCCAGTAAAACACTTCCTTTCTAGAACCTCTCTTTCCATTCGTCCGCTTTGAATACTACCTCTATTAATTAAGTATTTTCACTGTTAGGGGCGTTATGTTCTAGCTCTAGCTCTAAAAACTAGTGAAGAAACTGCAGGACCGGGAGACAGTGAGCGACTGTGATCCTATGAATAAATTGAAAGGTGCTGGGCTCTGCTTGTTCGCTTTATTTAAAAGAAAAAAAAAACTGAAATAAGTAACTCAATGCCTTTTATTTTCGTAAAATTTAGAATTCATATTAAGTAAACAAAACTGGCCGGCTGAACCTCCGCCAGAAGATCGTGTACCAGATTCATTTACGAGAACAAAATACGCGCGTTTAATTTTGACCAACGTTTAACCTGGGGACAGGAGGAGGGAGAGGTTTCAGGGGTGCACAAAATACTCGAATGGACTTCAAAACCACCGTACTACAACAGCGTTAACACCCCCTTCCCAAATGGCCAAATGTCATATTTCACGTTTCTATGGCGACCTTGTGTTCCAAGGCACTTTGACCGAAATTTGGTGTTATAAGCTTGTTTTTCTGTTTTAGCGCAATATTGGTTTGTATGATTAGTTTATTTCAAAATCTTAAAGGGTTTTGCATTCTTAGATCTTTATTTGGAGACATTCAAAAAATATGAACAGGCTATCAAGATTGGTCATGATTGGTTGTCTTTGAAAGTTACTGACGAATCATAGCTCAAGCTATATTATTTGATAAACTATTTGCAACGGTATTTCACGTGTTTACTGCGTGGTGTAGTGGAGATCATTGTCGCACCTCAATCCACACAGCCACAAGTTCGATTACAGCTCGGAACCTTTTTTTCCTTTTCTTTTTTTACTGGACGCACTTTTTGAATGTTTATATACACAGCAGGCAAGGGTTATAAGCATAGCAACAGCAACAACAGCAACAACAAAATACACCTGATAACTGTCCTTGGTTAACTACATAGAAATTTCTCCGACCTGGTGCACTGTGAATGCATTCTTAAATATCCGCATCTGATTTCTGTTACAGAAAGTACAGCCGAACCTCTCCACAAAGGCCACCTTGGGGACAGAGGAAAGTGGCTGTTATAGAGAGGTGGCCGCCGCTATGGGAAGGCAAGGGTGTAACATGACACCTATTTTTTTCCAGGGTTGCAACATATTTATTTCTATAAAATGCTCATTGTAGCATATAAATACGTAACGGAATCAAAATGTATCAATGAAACAAAAACCAAACTGGAACATAGACCAACGACGCGCGGTACGATCAAGTTTCGTGCCCGTTCAAGTTTCGTGCCCGTTCACAATAAAAAATGGTGTTTCGTACACATCAGTCGACAGTCGTTGATTAATTGGCCGTTATCGAGAAGTTATTTTGGCAGTAGGGACGCGCTTTAGTGGTCGTTGCCGTTGTGGAGAGGGGCCGTTCGGTTGTGGGGTAATTGGACTGTCCGCCGGGAACAAAAAAGTGGCCGTTGTAGGGAGGTGGTCGTTAGTGGATGTTTGACGGTAAACTTTTTAAGGGAACGTCCACTTTGGAGATTTTTTATGGATAATCTACGTTGAAAAGCGAGCAAATCACGTGCGTTGTGGTCAGATGAATCAAAGTATCGATAACTAGGTGCATACTTCGTTGATGCGTTGGAACTCCTGTCATATCGGTAGTCATTCCATTGTCAGGGTATCAGTATGTTTCTTTTGCGTCATTACTCACCGTTACATTCAAACTCTGGTAGTCTTTCCACTGCGATATCCAATCAAGCGTTTCCGTGCCAAGTCAATCACACCAATAATCCTCTCGGTTCACGCCATCAACCTTCTATCAGTCACGCTATCAACCGCCGGTGTGAGGCCGTTACCGCCTGCAATGATCGTCTGCGCGTGTACGTAATGTCAGTCAAGCTTTCAACTTTCTGCGTGTAACGTCAATCACGCCATCAACTCCACCCCTGCATCATTCACCTAAGCGAGATAATTGGAAACTACTCAGTTAAATTCTCACTCGATATCTGGGTTTACATTAGTCTACGTTACCAGACGGAAATTTAACCCTGTAAAGATATGTAGCGTCTACAACGCTTAACGCAAAATAGGTTTACACAAACTTCAAAATTCTTCAAAACAGAAAATCCGCGTTTGTATCAGCCCACGAAACTCCTCGGAAAAAAAACTTAAGCGAACAGACAGAACTTGAATGGCATCACAATTGACAAACCCAACACTTTAGTCAAGAAAAGCTGCAATTTTGGTAAAAGCAAGAGAACAGCGTTCACAATGCAACGTATTCGATTTATCCTGGACAGACTAAACATTACGAGGCGTAACCATCAAAATTCAACCAAACAGTAGCTGTTCGTCGCAAATGGCAGTCACCTTAACTTGCGCGAGCACGAGCGCGCGCGTGTCGTGTTAAAAACATCACAATAGTCACTCGACGTACGTAGACACATTCAGTTGAAAAACACTGTGCAAGTTGCGCGTTAAATTTTCTCCTGGTATTTTACTCTCAAATTTGTGAGTATGGGTGTTTTACGATTCGTAAGGCGTTTAAATTGTTGTAGTTGCGGTGAAAGAAAAGTCAAGTCCAGGTGAGAATCTTTAAAGACGCTTGTTGAGTTTTGTTTCTTTCAGTCTTCGTTGACGGATTCTTCTTGTTAATCCACAGAAGAAAAATGGAAAAAGAACTCTGCGATTTGCATGAAGCAATTAGAAGAATTGAAGAAGATATTCAGACCACAGGGTAAGAATTCTAGTAGTTTTGTTTTTGTCATTAAACACATCCACTTCCTCGTCAAATTCCCTAAAAATGTTACAAAGTGCACTCAAACGTTAAGCGCAGGAATACCAGTTTGGCAAAAACTGTGCTGTAAAATAACTCAGTCTGTAAACTGGCATGCTAACTGTTTCCATGTTTGCACACAGAAGCACTGTAGAGGTGGGCAAGCAGCGAGAAAGAGCTGCAGAAGGAAAACAAAAGACGACGAAAAGTACAGGAAGTCATCCGATGGCTCAAGTAGAACTCTCTGAGGGTAGTCTGGACCGAGCATTAGAAGAGCACATAATGTTGATGTCTGAGATCATGTGAGTATCAAGGACTAGAAACACAAAAGGGCTTGAATAATGCTGCAAATCAACAGTGTTTCCTCTTACAGTACTCAGTTACTAAGATATTCTGCGCTTTAAGGGACGAGAGGAGAAGTAAAAACAACATTTGTAAGCCTCAACCACGTCTCTCCTGGGGCCGGAACCGTTTTGTTTACCATGCCATTAATGATTGGAACACTTAACCAGATGAAATTAAAAAAACAGTTCCAACGTTCAAAATTATTAACTTTAACTTTGTGAAAATTACGTAGAATAGCTACGTTTTTAGATTTTTAGCTTTAAACTCTTTAGTATGCAGCGCCCCTCTGAAAACTACATAAGTGACGTGGGCTACCTTTTAAAATTGAGAAATGGATTGATTGATAGATTGATTGATAGATTGATTGATAGATTGATTGATAGATTGACTGATAGATTGATTGATAGTTAGATAGATTGATTAATAGATTGGTTGATTCATTGATAGATAGATAGATAGATAGATAGATAGATAGATAGATAGATAGATAGATAGATAGATAGATAGATAGATAGATAGATAGATTGACTGTAAAATTCATATTGAATCAGTTCCAGAAAGAAATGAGTACACTGTTAGTGATGCATGTACATAAATGGTATTGGAATATTTTCAGTCAGTTTGCCCACAAGAAAATTATATACCACTCCCCTCCTTTTCAAAAATAAATTTACATAAAGGGTATGACATTACATGATGCCCCCTGCCTTTAAAGCCCCTCTCCTTCTCATAATTACATGTATTGCACAGCCTGAGAAAATGTTAGGACATGTAGCAAGAAAATGCGTTTTATTGTCAAGTTCTAAATGTTGAAAAACTTGCTTCTCTTCACAGTGAATGCAGCACTCGTAAAACAGAGCTAGAGGAAAAACTGCAAGCCATAAAAAGGATGGCAAATTTCTTTTCGAATGATCTGCGGTACAAGGATCTGATGGAAAAAGCCAAAAAATGTCAGGAAAATCTGCGTCGAGTGCGCTCACAGAATGACATGAACAAGGCAGTGCCCCAGCCGCCCCTGTTTCCCATTCTAGACTTCAATAGCAATGAGTTTCCAATATGGGAGGCTTCTGAAGAATTAAGCTGTGATAAGGTCGTCACAGAGACAGAAAACTGGGAAGAATGCACTGCAATCATGGAAATTCTCTTTGATGACGTCACCCCAGGGACAGAGAATTTGGAAGAAACTGCCAAAATCTCCAAAACCTTCCTTGATGAGATCATTCCAGAGATACAGAATTTGGAAGAAACTGCCATAATTACACAAACATTTCTTGTCATCCCAGAGACAAAGAATGTGGAAGAAACTGCCAAAGTCTCGAAAACCTTCCTTGATGAGGTCATTCCAGAGACAGAGAATTTGGAAGAAACTGCCATAATGACACAAACATTTCTTGTCATCCTAGAGACAAAGAATGTGGAAGAAACTGCCACAATCTCGAAAACCTACCTTGATAAGGTCATTCCAGAGACAGAGGATTTGGAAGAAACTGCCATGGTAACACAAACATTTCTCGTCATCCCAGAGACAGAGAATGTGGAAGAAACTGCCAAAGTCTCGAAAGCCTTCCTTGATGAAGTCATTCCAGAGACAGAGAATTTGGAAGAAACTGCCATGGTTACACAAACATTTTTTGTCATCCCAGAGACAAAGAATGTGGAAGAAACTGCCATGGTTACACAAACATTTCTCGTCATCCCAGAGACAGAGAATGTGGAAGAAACTACCAAAGTCTCGAAAGCCTTCCTTGAGGAGGTCATTCCAGAGACAGAGAATTTGGAAGAAACTGCCATGGTTACACAAACATTTCTTGTCATCCCAGAGACAAAGAACGTGGAAGAAACTGGCACAAGCTCGAAAACCTTTCTTGATGAGGTCATTCCAGAGACAGAGAATTTGGAAGAAACTGCCATGGTTACACAAACATTTCTTGTCATCCAAGAGACAGAAAATGTGGAAGAAACTGCCAAAGTCTCGAAAGCCTTCCTTGATGAGGTCATTCCAGAGACAGAGAATTTGGAAGAAACTGCCATGGTTACACAAACATTTCTTGTCATTCCAGAGACAAAGAATGTGGAAGAAACTGCCACAATCTCAAAAACCTTCCTTGATGAAGTCATTCCAGAGACAGAGAATTTGGAGGAAACTGCCATGGTCACACAAACATTTCTCGTTATCCCAGAGACAGAGAATGTGGATGAAACTGCCAAAGTCTCGAAAGCCTTCCTTGAGGAGGTCATTCCAGACACAGAGAATTTGGAAGAAACTGCAGTAATTACTAAAACATTTCTTGTCATCCCAGAGACAGAGAATGTGGAAGAAACTGCCAAAATCTCGAAAGCCTTTCTTGATGAGGTCAATCCAGAGACAGAGAATTGGGAAGAAAATGCTACAAGGACTGACACTTTCTATAATGTGGTCATCCCACAGACAGAGCATTTGGAAGAAATTGCCTCAATGATGGACACTTTCTATGATGTGGTCATCCCAAAGACAGAGAATTGGGAAGAAAATGCCACAATGATGGACACTTTCTATGATGTGGTCCTTCCACAGACAGAGAATTGGGAAGAAAATGCTACAAGGATGGACACTTGCTGTAATGTGGGCATCCCACAGACAGAGAATTTGGAAGAAATTGCCTCAATGATGGACACTTTCTATGATGTGGGCATCCCAAAGACAGAGAATTGGGAAGAAAATGCCACAATGATGGACACTTTCTATGATGTGGTCATCGCACAGACAGAGAACTGGAAAGAAAATGCCACAATGATGGACACTTTCTATGATGTGGTCATCCCACAGACAGAGAATTGGGAAGAAAATGCCACAATGATGGACACTTTCTATGATGTGGTCATTCCACAGACAGAGAATTGGGAAGAAAATGCTACAAGGATGGACACTTTCTATAATGTGGCCATCCCACAGACAGAGAATTGGGAAGAAAATGCTGTAATTATGAAAACTATTCTTTAAAAAATGATGTGTTGACGAGTGAAAAAGTGTGTGTGTTTTGTTGGATTTGCACTTATGCATTATCAGATGTACTGAAAACTATTAGAACTTGTTGCCTTGCTTGACTTTCACAGCTCATGAAGCATTGAGTCATAAGTTGCTGTGAAAGAATTTCTTTTGTAAAATAAATTTTATTACCAGACATCAATGTTTGAGACCTGCAAATTTTGGCTAAAATTTTGTGAGACACACGCTTTCAAAGGGCCAGTCACCACCCCTCATAGCTACCTTTTTGGTGTAAAATGGAGTTAGGCTTAAGTGAACCTACGAAAGTCTGAAATACTACTCAACACTATTATTGAATGTGCAAGAAAGATTCTCCAATATACACACCACCCTGTATGATCAAATACCACTTCAACATTTTAAAAAGACCAGCAAGAAATGGTTTCCTGTTGGCTGAGCTTCTCACAAACTAAATGGGGACTAAGATTGAGTTAGGAAATCAGGGAACACACCTATATAATCATGCCAATAAGGTGTTGTTGCATTCTTGTGGCACAGAGAAATGCCATACAGTAAGTAAGAAACAGGGTAAAATATTTGTGGACTGGTCAGACACATGACTGAGATAAGTTAAGGTTAGGGTTTCAAAGAATGGGTGAAGCTCCCTCAACAAAAATTCTGATTACCTGATTATCTCCTTCAAACAAATTTTACATACAATAGATGGTTCCTCTCTTTGTTGCAGACAGTTGGTGACCTGAATGAACGATCATACATTTTTCTGGGGGGGAAGGGTGGAGGGTGGGATAAATGCAGAATTGATCAACAATGCAAAGAAGAACTTGCTCTCAATTGTTTTGATGAGACCAACCAATGGCAGCTAATATTATGCAACTGATTAATAAAGGAAAAGAACAAAAAATACCTCCAAATTTCTCAAGTCATTATCACTCACCAACTCACAGATATATCTGGTCCTCTTTCAAGAAGGTGGCGAGATCCACATGGTCATCATCTGCACCATCTCCCTTGACCATCCAGAGGGGACTGGAATGTGATGTTGTTGATTGTAAATCAGGCATATTCCATGTCATATGGGTTGCTTTTCATGCAGTAGTGACTCAATTGTAAATTACCTAGAATTAATAGAAAAAAATTCCTTTACATTGTTATTTCTTAAAACCTCAATATTTAAAGCAACATCATTTTTGGCCTGGAAATGTTTACTATTAAAATATCTTTGACTGATCACATACTTTCTTATGGCACAGCAAATTAAATGTAAAGACAACTCATAATAAATTAAACCAGTGGACCTCAAAGCACATACACGTGATATGGGCATCTGTTCCAACACCTACATGTACAGTAACTTGTTTGAGACTATAGTGAAGGTATCAGTTTACAAACAATGACATCACCCTAAAGACATATGCATTTGTCTGGTTGCTTGTGTTTACTACATGTACGTGGCGTGTGGGGGTGATTTTAGAAGTTTGTGCTCTGAATGCATGAAAAGTTTGGATTCCACAGCATAATATGATCAATACAAAAGTAAGTTGAAGTGGATTTAATGTAGCTGAACAAATTCCAGACCCATTCAGTATCAGGGAAGGTTAGAAAAAGATCTTGAACTATGGCCTGATCTTATGGGTTGAGACATCTTTGTGTTGCCTAAATATGGCAAAATAATTGCATGTGAAAATTAATGAAGACTGTAAAATTGTTTGGTATCACTATATTTATTTACTGAAAGTGTGTGAATGTGAGAGATTTGAAAGTTTTTAACTCTTTCCATAACCCGCCCTACATGTATATGCACCCTTCACAAACAACGGCAACATTCAACCTCCATACTACTTAATTGCTTTTTTACTTTTGGCAAAGCTGGGTGTAGCGACCAGAGAGGGTGATGGACAAAAGACTGACCCCCTAATCCATGGACTACCCTAATGGACTACCCAAATGGACTACCCTCAAATGGACTATCCCTCAAAAATGCTATTTCAGATGAGTGGTATGTTAAGAAGCTGCAATTATATCCTTACACTGCACGGAGGATGCTTTTCTTTTCACTCCACATCGCCTTCAGCCGCCATTTTGAATAACTATACTGAATAAAACAACTGCTGTACACAAAAAGTGTAGACTCAAATCAAATCAATTATTCTGTGGACAACTCAGTCTTCCTCCCATGTGATTCAGTAGCTCAGTCTTTCTTGAACAGACGAAATGATCTTCAGGATGTTACTCATGATTTGTTTTGCTTGTTTTGTGGTGAAAATTATGGCATAGAAGCAGCTAGTCTTCTGGTTTTTTCCTGAGTGTATCAAAATGAAATAGAAATGGGAATGAGGATAAAGCTATGGGACAGCAAGAAATTCCAATGACTACGCTACAAAAATTCAGAGTGGAGTGGAAGCAGTAGTATTCTTGGCTGGCCTGGACTATAATTATGTGGAAATTTTTGTGGTTTTGCGAGAGTCAGTATATGGTAGTCTATCGAAGCTTCCTCCTCCTTTGTTACTGGAGTATGGACCAATTTTGAAACAGTACAGTTGGACAAATCATCAACAAAGTCACTATTAAACCCACTATGCCACAACATCCCAGAGACTGTCCCTTTAGCAACAGCAACAACAACAATAACAACAACAACAACAACATCTTTATTTTCTAAATAAACGTTTTCGGAAAAGAGTTGTCTGGATTGGATCAATTTTATTCACTATAGTTATTCAAAATGGCGGCTGAAGGTGATGTGGAGTGAAAAGAAAAGCATCCTTTGTGCAGTGTAAGTACAATGTATATAATCGCAGCTTCTTAACATACCACTCATCTGAAATAGCATTTTTTAGGGGTAGTCCATTTGAGGGTAGTCCATTTGGGTAGTCCATTACGGTAGTCCATGGACTAGGGGTCAGTGTTTTGTCCATCACCACCAGAGAGAGCTTTCAAGCAAGTGAAACATTTATTTGTGCTTGAATTTCCAACATGACTTTTGGTATGCATCAGCATTTAAATTTCCTTCAGTTTTGCGATGTAGCATTCTAGACTTGTACTATTCTAACTAAACCATCAAAATCCACTTAGGTGCTCACAAGAAAGCTCTAAAACAACAGATTTTCAATCTTAGTGTGCCTTGATGTAGCCCATGTAATATAAACAGTCCACGATACAGTCATTTGAAACTCATTATTTCTGCTTGATTGAAAAATCACCAATGCAACAGTTGCATCTGGAAAGAGCACCCCAAAATTAGTGTTTTGGCCAAGTTTCAGAAATTTATGAAAAAATAATCCTAAACTGAAGTGAAGTGACAATCAATTGAAGAACACTTGAACTTCATAGTTATATATTTCCTTGACTGTTATCATCACATTATGCCTACAAGGATCGTGTTAAACTGATTGTGAGGTCACTGATATCTTCACTACAGGCGTCACATGTGATATATAAACAATAGCCTCCAGTTGGCGGGAAAATATTCTTGGATATTTGTCCACAGACATTATCTGTTCCCAAGAAGCCAACAGTTTACCGAGGGGATACTGTAGCTTGAGGAAAACTGTGAGCTTCAAGGAACAGATAATGCCTAAGAACAAATAATTCTCACAACATGCACAATTTTGAAAATCGGGGAATATCATTCGGATATTCCCCAGTTTTAGCCGGGGCAAATTCAGTCACGTGACGCGTTTGGACATATTTGATTGATTATAAGGGCAAAGTATGGAAATTAAAACCTAGCTAGTACACTATATACTTGTCCTGCCTGATCCGGCAACAGCCCCATCCCCCATTCAGCCCTTAAATATAAGCCTCCTAAATATTCGAGCTTATTACCTGAACTGTGCTGTGTATGGTCGTTTTATCAACTTCAAGAATGTTTTCTCCAGTGAGCAGTGCTGCGAGCACAAAAGGGAAACAAACAACTTTGTACTCACCTCGCTTAAATCAACCAGCTGACGTCTCAACAAGCCACTGTCGCAGTGCTGTCACTATTCATCGTTTTGCTAAGTCGAGGCAGCAAAAATAGCTTTCAAAATTAAAAGCGCATTGACTCAGTTGAGTTCGGTCGCCATTTTGGAATGAACGCGCCTGAAAGACTGGAAACCAATTAGTCCCCAACTCGTCCGCGATACAATCGACTTCAATAAAAAAAACAGAAATTAAAAAATAAGTCGAAAACCATTCAGTGGATAAAGTTAAGAAATCTGATCTTATAGGAAATAGATAGAGAAGACACTTTTCCAAATTTTAGGTTTGTGCGCTTTCCCAGACTGCAGATATTTGTCGAAACGTTTCGCAGAAATTTACAGAGCCCAGTATGGAAACGCCATGTTAGTGCACCAATATGGTGGCCGGACAATGGAACTTACTTTTGCTATCTAGGCGACTGATTATCTGTACTGAACAAACAAACATTTGCATAAGCACTTTCCCTTATGATCTAACTTCTGAAAAAGCTAAAAATCCTGAGATAGGTAAATATGTTTCGACAAATGATTGTAGCTTTGTGTCACGCACCGCCATAACTCTGAAATTAACTGATACGCTGGTTTTCAAACGAAGCACACTATTGGGCTGCAACATTGTAAACAGATATAAATTTACCCCCCCCCCCCCCCCCACCCCTGTTATGCCTGATGGAGATAAAAACTTTGATGGCTTTTTAGTTTTCGATTTTAGAAAATGATGACGTCACATGAAAACGATACACACTTTGGTTAGTAAGACTAGCATCTATCTTTAAAAAGAAGTTAGTTTTGTAAAAGAACATCAACGCGGTCTATAAAGGCTAGTGGAAATTTTAAATTTTCACTCCGAAGAACCCATTATTTTATGACCTTTTCAAGCACGTGCGATAATATTTCAAATTATGACCAATGAATCATTTTGGAAATCCGATCATACCAGAGACATATGACAAATCAACATGATATCGATCAGATCTAGTTGAAAACTAGCAGCAAAACTTTACATATAAGTTCAATGTACTTTCTTCCGAAAAAAAATCTACCTACGGTTTTCGTTGAAACTAAAACTTATCGATCTTGAACTCAGAATTGTGAGGGTGGTAAAGGGGAGATATAGATATATATAGATCACGTTTCACGGAAAATAAAGCAGCCCTTTCACAATTCACGAAAAATACAACATTGGAATTTCACGCTTCACGGAAAATAAAAGAGAACATTTTGGAAAATCACGGTTCACGGCGACTATGGAAATCACGATTCACGAGGAAAAAAAATGGCTATTTCTCATTTCACAGGAAATAAAAAGGGCCGATCACGGGTCACGAAAATACCCTTTACCACCCTAAATTGTTTTGTCAATTACAAAATTTACCACCGGAATTATTTCACATACATGTAATTTTTTATGTAGTCACTCGCAGTGCTACAAATGAACGTTCTACAACAAAACCGTAAATTACACTCACACGAAAAATGCTGGGAATAAAATCTTCTGAAACAGGTGGTAGGTACAAATCCTTTATTACTGCAAGCGGTTGGACTTCGTATTGTAAAATTGTTTTTAAAAGTTGTTTTCACGTCCTATTCACTCGGGGTATATATGTCCATATGATGTACGTATGTATATGTCCATATGATGATTTCTAAGCATGATTTTGACAGGCTAAAAACATATATCCAACTACAATCGGTGGACTTTATAGAATAGTACCCGCAAAAAAAAAAAAAGAAACAAAAAAAACAATCCGGGATATATAAGTCGGAATACTGAAAATTTGTAAATCTATTATGTTTGATGGGGATATCATTGGACGCGAGAACGCAAGAGCCTCATAAATAATTGGTTTCCGACTCATATGGTGCGGGTAGTTGTGCATCAATTTCCTTTTTGGCTTTTCACTATGATCTTTCTGCTGGTACGTAAATAAAATATTAATTATTCAAACCAGCCTACCGAATAAAATAAAAACATTCGTTCATGCTCTTACATGTAATCTCGTCTTTCATGAAATAGCCAATTCGGGACACTGCGGGCTTCGTTACTCGATTTCAAGATATATGGAGTGACTATTTAATCAGTGCCTTGAATATTAGGAGAAAAAGATTATCAAACAAAGGAAAACAAGGAGAACGTTAATGACGAAAGGAACAATTTCAAATCTATAATGACGAGGAAGGTTATATTAGAAAAAGCAGAGGAAATTAAATGAACAAAAATGGACAGAAAAGTGGTGCCGGAGGCTTCTTAGTTTTTAATCAAACACGTTTAGTAAGTTCACCAATTTTTTTACAATCACGGAAATTTATGTTCGACAGGAAAGTACAAGCGGTAGTGGTTATTTGCAGCACACTGTTTTCATTAACACTTTTTTTAAATCTTCAAATGTGACATGTATGAGGATCGGTTCAAAGAATTATAGCTTTGGAGAAACAGCGGTTTTAGCACCTGTGTTTCTTTGTTTCTTCTAGTGTCACGTGATGCCAACATATAAGAGTCCAGGATGGGAGGGTTTTGGTACAAAACTACTTTACACCTAACGTGAGAAGCACAAGCTTTACAAAACGCAGTTGTTTTTATTACTTTATAACCATAGCCTTCTTCCATGTCAAATCTGGAAGAGCTGCTGAAATTTCACAACGCACGGTTAGCCCGCGAACTTGAGTCCCGAACAACGCCCGTGATTGTGGCGGAGTCTGGTCTGATAGCATTCGTGGCCCTGTGCGCTTCTCTGGGAAACACATTGGTGTGCGTTGCGATTGCTCGAAACCCTCGCCTTCACACGCCGACTAATATGTTGATCTTTGCTCTTGCCATGACCGACATAACCATGTCGATTGCTACAATGCCTTTGACCGTGGGCGTCCTCATATCGGGACGCTGGATTTACAGCAACGAAGTCTGTCAATTCCAAGGCTCGTTTCCTCTGACCCTGGCGGTCGTATCTTTACAGTTAATGGTGGTCATTTCCGTGAACAGATACCTGCGTGTGGTTAAACCCAACCTGTGTCGCCGAGTCTTCACGACGAAGAAGTCGATTGGTTTCGCCGTGATGGTGTTTTGCTTGGCGTGTTTTCCAACTCTATCCCCGATGTTTTACTCTCGGGAAGGCTACATGTTTCACCCGGGAAAAGCGTACTGCGCTTTCGCCATGGAACAGAATTTCATCTTCGCTCTTTGCATGGGATTGGCGTTTATAATATCACCCTTTATTATCATGTCGTGCCTGTATTGCCGTATCTATTTCTCGGTGCGGAGGACGGTGTTTCCAAAAGAAAGCAACTCGAACGCAGAAAACCAGCAACGAACCGCACACGTGCAAGAAGTGAAAGTGACCAAAACGCTGGCCGCTGTTCTTGTTGGGTTCTCGTGTTGTTGGCTTCCTATTATGGCTATCGACCAAATCGACATGAACAATGGAGCACCAATGCTTCCCAGACAGGTTTATTACTTTTACGGTTTGTCAATCTACATGTCGTCAGCCATAAACCCAGTGTTGTACGGCCTCATGAACCGCTCGTTCCGGGCGGAATATAAAAGAACGATCACTTGCAAGAAGGCTTGACTTTCTTCACTGATTTCACCAACAAATTTGCATCACAGAACTCAAATATAAACTGGCTTTGACTAACCGAAAATGCGCTTAGTTTAGTACATAGCCGGTCTGTGCATTGAATTTTCTTGGCAGTAATGTTGAGAAAAAACTGTTGCAAGAGCAGATAAGAAACTGAAAGAAACTTTAAAACTATATTAAGCCAAAGAGCGCGTGTATTTGCTTTAGTGATATCACCTGTATTATATGTTAAGTGTGTTTAAAGCCACATGAATACTGCATGAGTTATTCGTAGCCAGTTTTATTTCAGAGCTGTTATTATTGTACTTAGAACCTTAATTTGTTAAGGAGGTTTCCATCTACATGTACCTACGAAAGACAAAGCGAAGAAGGAAAAATTGAAGACCATTATAACTGATCTTCAAATACGAAAACGAATGTAATTTGAGGCGTCAGGTAAAATATTGACTTTATACGTTTCTATTGACATTTTCAGTGCTATTGCTGGGAGCCATTTCACCTGCAGTACAGACATCGAGTTTATTTGACTTTGTTTTTAAATGTCAGCTCCTTCAAACACTTAAGTTTACACGGTCCTATTCCTTTCTGGATTCAATATAACTGATCGGCCCATAACAAAATTTGTTGATGTCTAAAAAGTGTTTATCTGCTCCTCGGGGAAGTTGAAATATCAAAAAATAATTTTTGCAGCGTAGAAGAACCCGACATTGAAGAATCGACCTCTGAAACTGTCATGCCGTTTAATTTTGACAGATTAAAAGAGTATTTTTCAACAGACAATTATTATCTGAAGAAGAATAGTTGTCTTTCACCAAGGGCCAAATTAAATTGAAATTAATTTCCTTGCCAAGAAAAACCAAACAAAGTAACATAGAAGTAACAGGAGTATATTTTTTTTGTTTCTCAGAAGGAGTCAAATTAAGGGCACGAAAATGTTAATCAGGCATTTTTTTTCCACTCCGGGCATTAAACTATATTAGATAAAGAGAAAGCGCAAAATATAAGCCTGTAAAGTTGCACTGAAGAGTCGCATTTTGTTTTCGTTTCTCGCACGCGCCTTATGCGATCAGTAGGATTTTCGGATGATGCGAGATATATTTCAAAAACTAGAAGGCGAAATACTAGAGAACGACATAATAATGGAGTAAATTAATCCCTTATTCGACGATTTAACATATAATACGCATGATATTTTACTCATTGCTCGCAAACATAATTCGGGGCTCGGAAAAAATTCTGCGTAATTCGCCACGTTTCTGCGCTCTTTAAGTGTTAAACCATTAGATAAGGATATCTGCAGTGACTGACGGATTGAAATGTTTAATTTCCTTGGAAATCTTCCAATTCGTTTATTTCAATGAACAGTGCTTGCATCGAAGGGCCAACTTGTACAGCTGTTGAAACTCAGCTAATCCCACGTAAAAAGTTATCGATGTCGTTATTTACATAACAACAACATACGAGTTATTTGCCAACGTTGACTTTTAGAAAGGGTCCTTTATTGATGTCCAAACCTAAATATTAGCTAAATTGAAAACATCTAAAATTGCAGAACGTACTCTTAACAAACGCTAAAATGTTGTGTACAGCAATTGAAACCCGAAAAAGCTATACTAAATATGTAACGAATGGAAGCAAAACAAGATTTGAAAAAACACATGATATAAAAGAGTTACATCGAAAGAGGCGATCTTAAATAAATTGCTTTGTAGTTCATTTACTCCACCTAAATTTGACTGGAAGAGACACTCAAGACGCGGAAGAGAGTAAGGTTTATTTGAAAACAAGTAGGTACTGGGTTAAAAGAGCTTTCGAAAAGTTTATTTGGATGTTTTTAATCCAGGGGCAGGACCAAACAGGACATTCAGCTGCAGTTTTCAGAGCGACAAAGACGTAAACTTAAATTCGACCCCAGTTTGGAATGGCTTAGTACGGGAATATCTTTTCCCTTCAAGAATTGAAGTCCATGGATCACGCGTGCACCACGCGCGACAAGACCAGATGACTTAAACTCGCCCGAAAATTCTTGTTGTCCTTGCTTGTTTTTAATTCTAACTACAGTAATCGCTTATTTGGAGGAAAAACTGACGCTTGAAAATTTACTCAACAAATTTGACAATGTTTTTAATTTGTGCACACAGTGGAATATTGAAGGATATTATTTTTAGCACCTTCACATCGGAAAGCAAGCGTTCCGCATTTTACGACATCCTTTTTTATTAGTCAGTACACTCATTTCCTATGTTTAACTGGGTAATAAAAATCAACAAGAAACACTGATAAAATTGTGTCAATGAAAGTTGAGTCTTACTGACCAAGGGTATTATTGGCCACAAAAAAGATATGATCAGGGGCTCGTTTCTCGAAAGCCCCGGAAACTTTTCGTGCCCGCAAAGCCATTTTTATTTAATCGGTATTTAAAGACAGAGAGGTGTATACGCCTGAAACTTTTTGTATGAAGAGAACATCTGTTCGTGTTAAGAATATATGAATAAGACAGCTCTGTAGTCAAAGGTTTGAGATTTTGCTACGGCTTTTCGGATGCGAAAACTTCTCGGGACCTTCAAGAAACGGGCCCCTTTTTTGGGTATCTACGATATCCGGGGCCGTTTTAATTTCGGTTCTTGTTTTGGTCACAATTCGGGCATAAATTATTTCGACTTTTCTGAATTTATAAATAGGTATTCGGTATATCGGGATAAATTAAAAGTATAAAAGTATTGATGTATACATATATATATATATATATATATATATATATATATATATATATATATATATATATATATATATATATTATTTATTTATTTATTTCTTTATTTAGAAATTTGAGGTATATTGGTATCAAATGGGGGCAAATATTGGGGTTTATATGGGGTATATTGGTGTCTCATTAACCACCCCCCCCCCCCGCCTTACCCTTCTCCAAGGCCAGACATGACAGATCGTGGAAACCGGTCTAGGGATTAGGCCATATCGGTCCAAAGAAAAATAAAGTGCTCTGATGACGGGAATAGACCAAAATATTTCCAGTCTTCTCAGGTTGTTGCGTGCGCGCGAAAACTGGAAAGCATTCCGGGTAAGAGCCCCGGCCAGGGACATTGTGTTGTGCTCCTGGGCAAGACATTTCACTGTCTGTCTCCACCCAGTCGTATAAATGGGTGCCGGAGAAGTTAATGCCAGGGGTTAACCTTGCGATGGACTAGCATCCCGTCCATCCCATCCCAGGGGGGAGTAGAAATACTCCTAGATGCTTTATGCAACGGAAAACGGGATGGACCACTTGGCCCGACGCGGACCTTCCATTTTAACCTAACCGCGCGTTGTTATAGTTCAGCGGTCCGTGAGACCATTGCACCGTTAAAACTAAGCTCATTCAGATTGTATTCTACAGGGTTTGTGTTGTGTATGTGGTGGCTGGTTGTAGTGTATCAAAATTAATCACGAGCACTTATATGGTGTTTTGGGTCGTCACGTACTGGATCGTTTTGGGAAATTCTGACAAGTATTTAAAGGATGAAAATTCTTGGAATGCTGCTATCCAACCTTTTGATCACCAGAAAAAATTAGAAGTCACCGAAAGTTCTGGTTAATTAGAGTTATTTTCGGACAGATTATGCCTCCATGGCACAAAAGACAAACTGATGACAAAAATTCCAATATCAACATTAATCTTGAGTAAACTTCCAGATATTTGAGTCCTCGAACCCCAATCTTTTCACCTAAAAATCTCACAGAGCATATAAAGGTAGCTAAGACAGTATTGATGTTAAAGAATGCCAGGATCTCCAAAACAGGTTACAATGTAAAGTCCCGCGCTGGGAACTGTTGAACTGCCTGAGTTTAATAATGTTTAATTTTCACTTGTTTCAGTTCTTGGCTTTTGCTAGCTTACTAGTTCTTACTGTAATAGTAGTAGTAATCTTTAACGAGGACACCAACATCACAGTAGAAGGGTCCTCAACTGTGCGCAAAAACAATGTCCCTTGTACAAAGGCAATGATAAGATAATGGTTACTTATTAAAACAAAGTTATGCGGCAAATTTAGCGGACCCTAAGCATTGTAGTCTGTCGTCAGAGGTTAAAGTCTTTAACCAATCACTTGTGTAGCAAATATTGAGCCTTGCCATGCATAACCTTACACAATTAGCATGTTTGATTGCTGTGTAATAATCAGACAACCGAACCGCAACGTTCTCGAGTATTCATCTGTCTTTTGAAGACTCGTGTTTTCTATTCAGTGTCTATTGTGGGATAAATCGAATCGAAGCTCCTTTTCCTCGCCTCATAGCAAAATTTTCACAAACAGGTAAGAAATGACAAGGATTGAGGGTTCGCTTATGTATTCTATAGGCGCTCGCGTCGAGGGCGTCTGTTTGCGTTTATAATTCAAATATTTCAAAACAAGTCAAAAAATGCTGGAGAAACCTTGATGGCAATAATCGAAAATGGAGGAAATTTGCAGTCTTTACTTAAAGCCAAGACTGTGACTGTGTATAAGTTATCTTACTTTCAAGGGCATTTGGTGAATGATTAAACCACATTAGTGTAACATCTGATGTTTTTGAAAAGACACGTATTTTAGACACGATATGGTTCACTAGTTTCTACTCTACTCATAGTTCCGCTTACCTCTATGAAATTCTGATGCTAGAAACACGTCTCAAGTTTAATAACAGACAGACATTATGGATCAGCCGTCCTGTTTAGGGTATACGACCCAAGTGATAAGATATTGGGAAATATAATTTCGGACATGTGTTATCTTATATTGTACACCGACCTTGGCATAATATATTTCGATAACTCATTAATGTAACAAAAGCCGAGAATTTTTCACCATTCATTTTGCAAAAGTAATTAACCGTAGTTTATCTCGTTGAATTTTCGAAGAAGGGCTAGTTTGTACACCTTTTATGTTCTGAAAATGAGGCTCAAGTTAGATCAAGGTACGCGGCTGAACGTGTGACGTTTAGTGAATTTTTATTTCATCGAGTGAACCACGAACCCTCTTAGAGCGGTTTCCGCAAGTAATGGTATTTGTTTTTAAGTCCCGTTTAATTTAGCTGAGCTCTCTAATTTATGTTAAACTCTCTAATTCCCCTAATTGTGAAATTCGTGTGGTCTCAAAGTTAATATATAGCTCACTGCAAAATCGTGAGAAGACTGGGAGAATATGTTAATTACATGTAGTTATTTTAGCGCCGTACGTAAATTACAAAAACACTAGACTAAATAGCAAAAGACCTAAACTGAGGGTCTGTTAGACTCTGGCGGTTTGGCACTTCAAGCCAATTTTGAGTGTCCGTTTTTGGGTACATTCACATTTATCTGGCGGTTAGCTTAAGCTCGCGCCTAGCTCGCGGTTTTCGGTTTTTGCGTGTTTTCGCGGCGTCATTCATACAGAGTTAAGAGGCAAAGAAGAAGTCATTTAATAGACACCAAAATTTTTTGTTCGCTGGTTACTGAATAGAGGTAGAAACAATTGTGGCCTCTGTGAGGAGAAATACGGTTATTTAGATAACATATCGAAAATAATTTCTTATTGCTGTTACTAAAGATCGCTTGTTATGATTACCGCTCCATTAGTACGGCAGATTCGGTTTTTAGGAGAAAACGAAAGCGGTTTCGAAGCAACAAAATATGACGGTTCGCGGAAAGTACGAGACTCTAGAGACCCTATTGATTGCAAAGACATGTTGCCCAGTGTAATGAGCAATCCAACCAAGCTTGATAGTTTGCACTGTGCTGGAAACAAAAAATGACGAAATGAAGCGAGACTTGAAATTAATGGCCTGTCTACTCAATTGATGAGCAAAGTCTTCAGTTTCGCGATGTTTCGCCAGTTGTTATTTCTGAGGTGGCTTAAAAAAACCACTGTAACGATGTATTCCCGCCATAATGTTGCGGATCTCTGAATTGTAAATTATACTTACATTATTTGGTGCTTTGGAGTGGGGCAGTGAAATATTGCGCTTCGATAATCCATCAAATATTTTCACTCGTGCGCGATGGGTCTAAACGCGTCACGTGACTGAATATGCTCCAGCTAAAACTGAGTAATATGCGAGTGATATTTCCCAATTTTAAAAACTGCGCATGTTGCGAGAAATATTTGAAGGATAATAAACACAATTGCCTCGATTCAATTTGGCCCGAAAATATGCTTATATTGATATTTGTTCTTGGACAGTATATCTGATTTGGTTCTCAAAGCTCGCAGTTTTCCTCGAGCTACGCTCTCGGAAAATTGTTCGCTTCTTGGAACAGATAATGTCCGCGGACAAATATCCGAGCATATTTTCCCGCCAAATGGATGCTATTGTTTAATTATCCTACAGTGACTGTGGTGTGATACTGTTGTTTACCGTTCCACCCTTTATACCACAAAAGGCATATAGTAACGAGAACGCACAGCATTTAACCTAAACCACAGACTGTTTTTTTTTATCATCAGGTTCACGACACAGGATGAGCAGCTATCCAGAAAATGATAAAACCGTTGTCATCAACGGTGACTATGTCCTGTCCGTGCGGGGATTCCTCAAGATTATCGAAAGTGTAAGTGAAACAGATGTGAAATATGGCCCGGAATGTTAGCCGGAGGTAAAGTGATCAAGACACGGCTGAACTGTCAAATATTTTCATTCAAATAATACTCAAAGAGCCTGACCATTGATTTAGCCTTGCGTACTTCAAATATTTTCTTTCCGAACTTGTGCGAAGGAAAGTTTTGATTACGCCGAGCTGGTTCCATGCATCACATGGGCCATTTGCTGAAATCAGGACTGAAGCTAATCCGGATTTGGGGTAGGATTTAACATCAACCTCCAATTCAGTGGCAAACAGTTATTGTAAAATATTATTTTACCCGCTCCATTTGAGATTAAGGCATTCATGGCATGCGTGTTTTGTTCCGACTCAGTTACAACAAAAAAATGTCAGGACCCGTGGGAAATGGCAGTCCTCAAAACAAAATTATCCCAACAGGCGAAAAAAAGCTTGTTCTTTTTTAAGCGCTCAAATCTGATACTCATAGAGAAATGATGACGTCAGAACGCCTTGCCTAATGACAGTACCGAACAACATCAGACTTGCGCTTAAATCCTTAAGGAGACACATGCAGCCCATAATTTTTATCTTAGATATCTTTTATTCGGATCCTGGAACGAGAAAATAGCAGCAAATCAAATATAAGAGGTAAAGAGTCCCTGAAGTTTACAGCTTGGTACGAAATGCTTCCGGGTGGAATCGGAGCCAATGAGGAAGACGTTGAGCCCGCGATTAAGGTCGTAATACAATCGCTCTTTCTTGCTTATAACGAAGCAGAAACGAAGCATACGAAATGGTATCGGAGATCTCGTCGAGGCGATATACGTTCTGACTTCTTCAGTCGTCTATATTTCTCCGCACTAGTAGTTCTATTTAGGCCATTTATTATTTCTCGGCATAAGAAGCAAGGAAGAGGGTCTGATATCGATGGGGACGCTGTTTTTTTCAGTTATCAGTTTAATTTTCGGCAGTCAGTCACAATCTCTTATTTCTCATTTCTCATTTTTTTTATTTCCAAGTGCATTTTGCAGATCTCAGATCGCAACTGTTAAAAAACCCCGCACTACATTTCTCGCCCGACAGTTGAAATTTAGACCAGTTCTCATACAATTAAACCCCATCCACAACCAAGAAACTGAGTTGGCTCTGACAATAACAGCTAATTGCGTGTTCATACGTTCGTGACCCTGTATTCGTTCGTTTCATCTCATTTCATTGCTCTTCTTTTATAGATACTCCTGCTGGTGGCCTTCATATTTGGTCAGCTTTATAGATCGTTTTACAGTCCGCCTCATCTTCCCTTCTTTTTCGTGGCTGTGTTTACTGGATTCATTCTCCTGCTGGCATTCTACCTCTTCTTTTTTTTCTCTTTGGATAAACAGTTTGATACTTTTAACTGGTATCTTTTGGTAAGTGTAGATGGAATTGACCTAATACCAAAAAAGAAAGAAATACTCAATGAGGGTTTTGAACTTTTTCTCTGTTCATCCCTCAAAAAAAAAAACAAAACACAAAAAACAAGAAACAAAACAAAACAAAAACCAGCACTTTAAAGTCCAATTCGATCTCAAAACAGTGGACGAAGAGCCCCTCTGCAGGACGTGCCCCTGAAAATTATTTATCTATTTATCATTTTTTTTTTACCACTTTCATACTTTCGCGATACTTGACTATCAGCTTAACCATAACATTTTGTTCTCGCGAGTGCTTTGAATCTTCATTCAAAATGGTGAGGTGACAAGCGCTGAACAATCCTAGGTTTAGGAAACACCCGGGGAGGGCCGGAGAGAAAAGAATTGAAGTATAGTCAGGCTGTGAAATTCTAGTCCTTTCTTGCTGTGCGTTCGCTTCAAGATTTTAGTACCAAAGAATGTTTCACAGGCAATTTCCTTCATCATTTCTGTGTCTCATTATAGGATATCATCTTCTGTGGCTGTCTAGCCGTGTTCCTTATAGCAAGCGCTGGACTTCTTGCTCGAGAGGCTGACTTCAAAGAAAGGCATGGAACTCAATTCACAAATTGGCTTTATGATAGACTGGTCACTGCTGTGGTACGTAACACCACATTTCCTTTTTTATTATAAGCAGCTGTAAGACTAAAGCATAACTATTATTGGGGAGCTTAAGCAATGACGACGGCGACTCCGGGGACGACAGAGGCTGGTAAAAATGAATTTATATTTTACCTTCGAATTTCGCAATTGTGTAGATCTGTTCAGTGCGCCGTCTCAGAGCCTGCTCAAGGTAAATATCCAACGCCACCGTTCAATTCCAAATGAAAATACGAGAAAATTAGCCGCCGTCATTTCAAGTTGTTGTTGTGCAGAGGTTGTTCTTCTGCTTGTTTGGTAGCGTTCTCGTTGCCGTTGCCGTCGTGGTTTGGTGAAGCTCTCTAATGGACACCGGCTGTAAGGGCTGCATCCTACGCTGCACATAATGCCCTTCAAGTCATTTATTTTTTTATTGTATTAATATTAGTATTAGTATAGTTTTTTAGCACTGTCCCCTAATTAGTATGGTGTTTTTATTCCCGGGCTATAAGATTTTTTGACACTTTAATAAAGTTCTCACTCACACTCACGCTCACTCACTACGTGGAGGAGTTGTTCGAACTTCAGGAGTACAAAAACAGAAATCCCACAGACAATTAAAAGTGTATTTTTGAAATGACTGAAATCGACTTTTGTTTGGTCTACTGTACGAGTGTCCTCTCTTTATTATTATTTAGACCACGTAACAGGAAGAAAATGACAGCTATTCACAAATGCTGAAACGCCTGCTCCAGGGGGCGGGACGGAAATTTTGAAAAGAATCACTAAAAACTACCAAAATCCTGCTTTGTGGGTGTGGCTTGAAATTTTTTTCACCCCTAAGAGGTACTAACCGACACTTTCATAATTTTCAAAGCGATGAATACTTTGTAAATGAAAAAAAAAAAAAAAAATTAGTGAAATCAGTTGATTGTCAAATATCTCCTGACATATTTTTTTCGGCTCAATGCCCTAAAGGGTATTGCGAAAGCTCTCGCCATTGAACTTTTGAGACTGAACGTCCTAAGAGGTTCAAAAACTGCGTTTTTAACCCTTAAAAGGTATGACGAGAACCTCCGTCCTTTTTATATGTAAGTCCCCCCCCGGCGCCTGTTACGCAGGCTAGAAAGACGGGGCGTACATGTATAAGTGACTCTTACTAGTTTACACGCGTTTTATAACTATTTGCGTTTCTTTTCTTTTCAGGTTCTTGCATTTGTTGTTGTGCTACTGCTCATCATAGATATCATTGTGAGCTTGGTCCAGTACCGTCGCTTAAAGCGAAGGCAAGCGGAACAATAAACCGGGAAACTTTTGTCACCTCGAGTTTACTCTCCAGACGCGTTGTGTGACAACACAAAAATCAACTGCTTGACTGCGTGAAGCTCCTCAGAACTCCAAATTTACATTGTCGTATTGAAGATGGTTTGGCCTCATTTTAAGCTTAAAGACTGAAAAGTGTTAATAAAACGTTACCTATGTTTTCTAGTTCATCACAGATATCTTATTTTTTAACAAATGATTGTTATTAAGAAAACCATTGTTGTCAGGAAAAGCAACTACGATAAAAAAAAATTTTTGCAGCGCAAAATTCAGGGCTTTAAGAGGCGTACTCTATAAGATTCGAGGTCGGCCACGGTATCTCACCGATTTGGCTGAAATTTTGCATGTGGTCTTGCTTTGGGGTCCTAACTACGAAATAGACGTTTTAAAAAACCTCGAATCTTTAAAAAGTTCTGTTAAATTTTACTTTGGTAGTTCCGAACATGGCCGGTTTCGGTCGGCCCCGAATGGGCGCCAACATGTCGGATCAAAGGACTTCTTGTCATCGTTCAACCATTAATGCGGCCTAAAAGAGCTATTTTTGTCTCACATTCTATGTCAAATACTTCTCTGAAATAAAACGATTCTGACGATTTGGTCATGACCGAGCGAAAAGTTGTTAGTGTACTTCCACGTTACTTTTGAGAGGCACATAAATTTACTGTAAATCGAAAGGATTGACAGTTTACTATTTAACCTGGACGTAGAGCTTTTATTGCAAGTTTGACAGAAGAAATAAAAAATGTGCAACTTCTTTAGCACGAGAGAAATAAAACTAAACAGGTGTGACCATTGTACGATTATTAACCAACCGTGTAACCGTTATTTCTGGTTTTCACTGTCACGCCATAGAAAATAAAAATCGCAAGCATTCAATAAATTAAGTGAAGAATCTGGTACATGATTGATGATTGATGTAAACACAACCTCACCAAGATGTAGGTCTGTGCGGTTTTTCATTCCCGCGTTATTCGGAGAGATGTTACGCCCATGCAAATTTATAGAGCTTTTAACAGAGACCCTCGGAGAGGCAAACATCTGTCATTGAGTTTTGTTATTAAAACGAAAAGCTATTACTCTACAGCCCCGACAGATTGAAATTTATACTTCTTCTAGTGCAAGAACTGTTCAGTGAGCAAAACCTCATCTTTTGACCTACGCGAAAGCCTTCTAGGACCGCCATTTCAATATCACGCAACGCGTAAACTTGAAAATTCAAAGATGCTCTATATTGCAAAATGAAGAACCCTGTCGAAATAACACTAGCTATAGCCACAAGCCCACAAGTACGCATTGCGGACCGTTTATTTTTTTCTGCCCTGAGAGCACGAGTCACGAAATAAAAGGCTTACAGTACCCGTTCTACGAGGCATTTGTTGCCACTTTGAACTAAAGATCAATTCAAAATCACAGCAACTACTCCGTCGACAAGCACCATACGTAGAGATATTGGAGAAACATGTGCGAGCTCGTTCTTGTTTTGACATGCAACTGCAAGCTGATCATTTCAATTGTGTCGCATACCTTGTAAAGAGAGATTGTTTTGCCCGCTGGTGGAGCTTCCCCATATCGCCGCCAACCAACCCAACTCCGTTTACCCTGTCGCCAACTGTCACTACGTCCGGTAAGATTACGCGATGGGAGAGATCGTAACGACGGTCTTCAGTCTCTGGCGTATCCTGGTAATGCTAACTTTAAGAATTCACAACATCTCACTGAACGAGCTACTTAGGTTTCCACTGTACATGTATCAACGTTTCTTCAGTACAGTGTTTCAATGTTAGTAAGGATCGATAAACTATCTTTTTTTGATACGCCCTTAATTACGCTAGCCAATGCAATTTCAAATTTTTGCTCAGAATAACGCGCAGCTTTCATCATCGCAGACTGTTAAAATGCTATCAAATAGTGGGGACTCCCAAGGGAAACAACAATACACTGATAAGAGACGGACAATTTGTTCTTTGAGGACAGTCACGTATTTTCTGATAAAAAAATTGTCAGTCGCCTTTAACGGCTTGGCAAAAGTTGTTTCCCTCCTGAAGGTTCAGGAAGGTTTGTTTTAGCATTTGTTCCAAGATCCCAACAGTAGCAAGCTAGGGTTTGGAAATGTTATTCTTCTTTGGTTCGTTTTACTTCCCTCCTCCTTTCTATTGCGGAATATTGCCCTCCCGTCCACCCCCTACCCTCTCAATGATAAAAGGATCTATTTCCGCTGGTTGTTTGTTGTGCTGGTTGATGATCACTAGTGCCAGTGGGACGCGTGATATTAAAACAGAAAGGAACACCAACCTTGAATTGTGCTTCAGAGCTCTTATCGATGTGCACAAGGTGAGTCAAGTATTGAGCTAATTCAAATAATGTATAGTGAACTGCGTTCAATACGTGACATCGAGCGTGTCTGCATGTTTACTTTAGGCCGAGATTATTGACATCGGCGTACGGTACATTGACTTAGAAATTAGATCTGTATTCAACTGTCCATGTCCTCTAGACTTATTTTGCCGTTTGGCCACCTCAATAGATATAGTTTCGTCAGCTTAAATTGCGCGTAACGCATTTTAATCATGATATTTTTAAAAGAGCGCGGTTCCCTTTAGACTGCAAAACGGAATAAGATTTGTTTCGAGCGTTTCTTTATAAGTGAAAGCAGATCCTCTACGACAAATCATTCGAACGATATTGCAAGTACAAATAAAATAGTAAATGGCTGTTTAGAAGCAAAATTTGCTAACATTTCCACGAGTAATAGCGATAACTTAAACTGAATGTTTATGGGGAACGTTTCACCCGGTACACCAAATAAATTTCACAAGTTTGACACTTCCTCGATTTAATAAACCGCCTTCAACTTAGTGCTCAGTGCGTCTTCGCCATTAACAACAAGGTCTTCGAGTTACATATCACGTGACCTAAAAATTTGCATAATACGATTTCGGACACCCTCCCCCCGTTTAAAGGAGAAGGTCCATAAAAAAAAAACGTATATTTTTGAAAACTCTAATAAAAACCCCTCGGTAAGTTTAGCCACTCATCGAAGTTTCAGCCTCTAAAGTGCGGGTTTTCCTTATGAAATTCGTCTCCAAAGAAGACCAAAATTCGACATCGTTGCCGCCATTTTGAACAGTACTCAGCAGCCAGACCGCGTTTTCGTGATGTCATTTCGTCCAAGAGATTTTGTCCAAATGGCTTCCAGCAAGCCTTTAAACTATCACTCTGGGTTATGGCTGCTCTTGAGCCGTATTATTTTGAGCCAAACATGCTCCAAACTCCGAAAATGATAGAAGTGAAGATAGTGAAGTTGATAATCGCTTGGAAAAATATATTTTGCCGACCTTGTGAAGGATGCAAAGTCAGTAGCAGGTTTTTCTCCCTGCCGCCAATTTCGAGTCGGACGGAATGATGTCACACAAACACGGCCTTGCTGCCAAGTACAGTTCAAAATGGCGGTCTCTTTCGAGAAGAATTTCTTCAGGATAGCAGGCACTTCAAAGGCTGAAACTTCGGTGAGTGGAAAAGCTGAATGTTTACTTGCTTCCGGAAAAGTTCATTTGCAATCTCTTCGGCTCGTCGGTTTGGTCCTACTCTCCGGACGAACACTTCAGTCTCAGGGTTCGGTTTCCACTTGAAATGTTCACCTCCAATTTCCAAGTTGTACACAAGCTACAAGGGGCGCTCTACTATGTACCCATTTCCCTGTTTCTGCTTCAATCCGCCGACCGTCCCATCTTTGCCAGTGATCTTGCTCACTATTTGTCCGAGCTTCCACAATGCCTTGTCCTTGGCGTCACTCTCTGACCACACCGCTGCTCCTGTGTTTGGTATCTTCTCAGCATTATTTTCCTCCAGACCGCTGTTGCCTTTCTTCAAGGGCGTGAACGTTTTCTTTCGTGAACCTCTTTCGTAGGTGCTGTTTGCTTTTCTCTAGGAATCTCACGCGGTTAGTCACATCCTCTTCTCCTATGTTCTGCAGGTCTTCCTCCAAGATAGGAATTAGTAGGGTATTTGGGGTAAATACTGGTTTCTCAAACTCCTTTCCTTGATACATGAGTGGCCTGTTATTCATGGTCATCTCAACGTCCAGCAAGACTTCTTCTAGTTCCTGGAAGGTTAGCAGGCTCTTCATGATGCCAATAAGGCGTTCAAAGAATCCTCCCCACCATGGGGCGCGGGCTAAATTGAACTTCCGTTTTATTTCCAAAGCACCTAAAATAGTTTGCGAGACGCTGGTCTTTCTTCAGCTTGGATATCCATTTTCTAGTGGCAACAAACATTTTTCCATTATCACTCACAATGATCTAAGGGCAGCCTCTCCTGGCAACAAATTCCTTCAGTGCTCTGTGGAATTCTTGGGCAGACAGGTCACGACATAACTTGAGATGCACCGCACGAGTACTGGTACAGGTAATTAGTGCGATGTATGCCTATGAAGTAGTAGACTTGTTTATCTTGTAGTTCACAGGACCAGCGAAATCCACTCCTGTAACAGCAAAAGGGTTTGACAGTTCAGTTCTGAACGCTGGTAAGATCGCATCTCGGCTTGGAGAGGTTAACGCTTGCAAACGTTATAGTTGCCGATAACTGTCTTGGTTGGCGACCTCAGCTTTGGTATTCAATACTTTTCTCTCATACAGCGCATGGTTGATGAAACTCCCCATGCAGCATCTGCTCATGGACTTGCTGAACCATAAAGGAAGCCAACTTACTGTTTCGAGGTAGAAAGACTGGATGATAATGGAGAACTCTGCAAGCACATCTCAATATTCCTTCTTCATCCTCCATTAGCCCCACGTCTGTCTTGGACACTGTAGCCTGTGCTTGAATGATCCAGAACCTATCAGCTGCCTGGAGCTCTTCGGTCATTAGTGGGTCTCTGAATTTCTTCTTTTCTGGTTTCTACAGTTGTTGATGAATCGCTTGAAGAATGCAGTGACCCTCATACCTGGTCAGAAGAGTATCTCTGGTCTCATTCGTTTCTTCCTTTGTTTTAACTAGGAGCTGATTTTTAATGCTTATGTTTGACCCTATCCGTATAATTTTCTGGATTCTCTGACACTTCAGGTTGATCTGGTCATTCTTCTTGAGTACTTAGCTACTTTGGCCCTCGAAACCACAACTCCCCCATTTTGCTAGGAGCCACGCCACGGCTTCCTTGATCACTGGAGTTTTCAGCAGTAGGGACATGATGCCACTGTGAATGCTCTTTGGCCTGGATAGCCCGGGTTCTGTTACTAACAAATTGGAACCAATATCGTTAATACTCTTTTTCTTTAGCCATCGTAGCTTAATAAGAAATAACACACGAACTGCGGTGACAAACATGACAATAAAACGCATTTTGGAAAACAAAATTCATTAACTTGACGTTTCGTATGTTTCGACATACATCTTCAGAAGTGACCGTTTGGAACAGAAGTACGATTGTCTTGTACGATTGTAGATTACGATTTTACGATTACTTCATCAGATTGTCAACTAGCTCCTCAAGTCCCAGGCCTTGTGGACTTTAATCTTCTTTCCAAATGTTAGTTCAAGAATTTTATTGGCTTCATTATAGCCTTCAGGGATGTGTGGCAGTCCCAGAATCGGATCTTTCGGTTGCCCTTCAACTAATTCTAGCAAATAATTAAATTTACTCATCTCACAAATCTTCGAGCTATCCATTTCAAAACAACAAACGGGTTCCAGAATCGAAGCCAGCCAAAGGTCATCAAATTATCCACCCGAAACAATCACCGGCTGAACCCTGACTGGAAAATGATTTATCCAATGGATGGGGTTATCCACCTTTCGCACAACCGGGCCGCCTGTGTAGCTGGGGGTTGTTCAAAACTAGTTATGTTTTTACAGTTACATGCATTTTGTGGTTGAAGTAAAGCAAAGAAAATTAACAACAACAACAATATTTCCTATATTTATTTATTGAACATTGCTGAAGTGAATTTTCTCTTTCGTCCTTCGGATTCCGGATTCCATGCTTTTAGGGTTGCCCAAACTGGCCGAAACCGGCCATGTTCAGAACCACCAAATAAAATTTGCCAGAACTTTAAAACATCTATTTCGTAGTTAGGACCCCAAAGCAAGACTACATGCAAAATTTAAGCCAAATCGGTGATCATGACATGAGGTACCGTGGCCGCGACCTTTTAATATTACTCGAATCTCACAGAGTATGACTCTTGATAGCTTATAAAACCCCGAACGGTGCGTTGCATGTTCAGGTCATGGCTATAAATCTCTTTGAAGTGCTGTGTGTTTTTAAGATTAATGTTTTCCAAAAGGCAAAAGATTAAAGTGTAAGAGCTTTAAATAGTCTGGAGATTAATTCTGGTACATTGCCACAGTCCATTTAATCGACTAGGACTTCTTCCTCTTAGAGATGTTCTAGTTCAATGAAAAAAAATTATGTCAGTCAGCTTATATTGAAAAATGTTTGTGCACGCCCTGCTTGCCTATATTTTGAAATCCTACGTCATAAGAGCCCTGGCACTGGGGACGCTTACCTCAAAAATAGGCTAATTTAAACATATTTAAATTCTGACTTAGCTCCGAGGCTTAGGGGAATGGAACAAAAATACATTAATTATTCATCCATCGCCCTCGGTGTAATTTCTTTTGTTTTATCCCCCTAAGCCTCGGAGCGAAGTACATCGAAATTGGTCGAAAATAAACGAACTGCAAAAATATCTTTCCACATTGACTTCAATCAATCTCACATTTGTTTGAATTACCGAGAGAGGCAATTAATAACCGATTTTGTCATTTTTCCATCCGAGATAAACAATTGAAAGTGATGAAAATGCCTCTCTATTTGTTTTTACAAAGTTCCTTGCTCGGAATTTTCACGAATACCGAAATTCGTAAAACTAAAAAGGTGGGAAGGGAGGTTGAAAAGTGGTCAATTTACTACAGCTTGGTGTTAATATTTTAGCGTCGTAAAAAATCTTTATTAACTACCAACTAAATAAACTGGAAAATTTCTAAAATGTTTCATCTTTGTGGTAAAAAAAAAAAAAATGATTTTTTAAAAATAACTTACTTGTAAGAGGTTTCGTGTATTTTAAACTGGGAAGTTTTGCACTACATATGTAACAGCTGTCAACGTTTTTAATTTTAAGCATTCTGTCCGTTTCTTTGACTTATTTAATTGCGGACATTACAGTTTTATGAATATAAATAAAGGAAAAATTAATGCAAAATTTACACGCTAGAAGTTGATAACAGCCGCCTTTACAAAACAAGAACCGACCAACAGTTCGCCGGTTTTTCATCTGCTGCTTCACGGTCGAATGATCTCTAAGCGACTAAGCAGTGTACTAAGCAGTTGTATAAAATTTAAATTAAGTAGGCGTTGACTCTCACTTCGAACGACCGCGGACGGCGTTATCAAAAGTATAACTGACATCTGGCCGTTGACTTCAACCCCGAGAGAGAGCAACCTGCCACAGAACACTAGCTTACGCCAAGCTCGCTGAGGTAAGAATGACTGTTTTTTTATGGACTATTTTTTGTAAAAGCTTAGGTCTTCGACAATAACAAAGCATTCGTGTCTGCTCGCTTTGTTGGTTTTCGTCGATTGACTTATCTTGCCCTTTCGTTTGTTCGATTTACCAATACTTCGTTTTCCATATCGCACAGTGCAAGCATCGGGTGACACACTTGCCCAGCTTGTAGTGGCAACCACACGAAGGCCTTTAGAAGCTAGTCGTATTAAAAGTAGTGTTGCAGCGTCGCTTGCACTCGATCAACTGCAACTTCGCAGTACACTTGAAATAAGCCAGCGATCACCAAAATGCAGTCAATTTTCGAACAACTAAGTTGCATCTGTGAATTTTCTTAAGTTAAGTAAGTTATAAAATAAATTGTGAGCTTAATCATTACTGTGATGCCAAACAAAACGGGGGCAGATCAGAAATAAGTTTTCAAAGCGTAATTTTAACTGAATATGCTTAGATAGGAAGACACACTACTGTTGTTTATGTATACTAATTTTGTTCGGCGTCAAATTTTTCAGTCTTGTAAACCGCGTTCTCTTTTTTTATTTCGAAACATTCGAGACCAGCTGTATTCGCAAAATGCAAAAAGACGCAAAACATCAAGATTTAGTTTAAAAAGACCTCAAACTACTAAAATCCACACTATTGTTAGTTAGGCATAGAAAACGAATGATATACACTTCACTGATCAAGAACAAAGGTTTTCGCTCTACAAGAATACGATATTGATTTGAAAAGCCTTTACACTGGTGTCTGTCGATTACTTCGAAGTACAACCCCTATAGCTTCTAAATTAGCCGTTATAACTTCTATTACATTTCTTATTCAAAATGTAATTTTATTTAAATTATGCAATTCGTTTGACGCGGCATCGCTTAAGCTGGCCAGAGAGTGAAATAACTTCACGTAGCGTGACTCGACACGTCAATCTTGTAACGCCTGGAACTCAATTCGGTGGTTGCCTTGGAAAAAAATCCATCCAGTTTGAGAAAGCCTAGACTGAGAATTATGGTAATGATTAAAAATACCACCTTTTGGCTACGTTCTGTAACAAGTGTCTGGAGTGTATCCACTTCAGTATTCGCTTAAGCAAGCGAATTTCAACTGGAATATGGCATGACAAATTTTAGAGAGGAGGGAGATGAGAAACCGAGCAATTTGCGAAAATCTGCTTGAAAACAAAATTCTAAACGAAAACCCGATATAGAGCAACTGATATCCAAGCCATCATCCAAGTTCGGCTCCGGTCAGAATAATGGTTTCGCGTGTAGGTGTATTTTTAAAAAAACGACAAAAATGCTAATGAATAGAAACGTAAACTCCCACGTCAGTGTCTCAATAGGTTTGCTGAAACTAGTTTATGAAACTAAAATACGTGCATTTCAAAACCTTTTCCCCCGACAGGAGCTCAAGCTAAACTAAAATAATCGATCAACTTTTTATTGTTTTATGAAGTCGATAGTATGGCGGCTCAATTAAGCGGGATTATAATATCGGACGCTTATCACGAATAACTCGCTTAACGTTTCACTCAAAAGAGAGCAATATCAACTTAGGTTACACGGAAGTTAAATACTCAGAACATCCTGCTATTGTTGTATAATAAATTAGCGCGCCGGTTAATCCCAGTTTCGCGAAGCAGCCCCTGTGAGGAACTGAACAGCTAGCTAAAGTAATGGTTTGGTTAAGAAAACCTTACCAGGTGCCCGTTCCTCGAAGGTCCCGAAAAGGTTTCGCACCCAGAAAGCCGTAGCAAAATCTCAAACCTTATGATTACAGAGCTGTTTTATTCACATATTCTTAATATAAACAGAGGTTCCATTCGGTACAAGAAGTTTCAGGTGTATACACCGGCTCTCTGTCTTTGAATACCGATTAAGAAAAATGGCTTTTCGGGCTCGAAAGTTTGCGGGGCTTTCGAAAAACAGGCCCCAGGTTCGTAGCCCGTGGACGTTACCTGGCAACCATATAGGTTAGTAGGTGTAGGTCTGGTTTCATGATAAAGCGGACAAACACCACAATTTTCTAGCTTAACCCGATGATAAAAAAGATACGTTATGCCGAAAAAGTATTGTGACCACTGCACGTTTCTAAGTTCGTACATCTGCATTTGTCCGCTCAAGACTCAATTCTTATGAAAACAGCCATAGCATCAAATTTATTTATTAATTGAAAAAATGGTCCAAGATGAAAAGGAAAATTCTGATTGGTTCTTTAAGGAGTCCGAATTTTACAATACGGACCGCTAAGATGCACCGCTCAAAAATTAGTTTCGTTTACTGAGAATGAATCGTGAGGCCGGCGCACCAATTATTGGTAATAGAATTTTGAAACAGCCGTTTAAGTTAATACTCTACTGATCTAGCTTCCTCGGTCCGTGCTGAAATGGGAAATATTTGGTGTCATTATATCTTTTTCTGCAAATTTATGAACCTCGCCTGCGGCAAAACACCACCGATATTTTCCCAATACGGACATGTACGTCACAGTGTATATATTTCGGGGCTAGGTTGCTGACTATTTACGTTTCGTCTTTTAAAACTCATTCTCTTTCCTTCTGTGAATCTGTAAGAGAATTGAAGCCACTCACCTTCTTAGACCTGGATATCTTGATACTTCTACGACGTTAGAAATTCAACCAAACTTAATTAGAATTAATCAAACCCAATAAAAGAATGCGTTACACTACTCTAAGGTTGGTATTCAACTCTATTCTGGAGCACTTCTGCAACCGATTTTTACCGATTAAAAGTAGACGATCTAACAAAGGCTTTAAACAGGACGCGGTTTCGGAGTGTTATTCAAATTATTTATTCTTAGACTTACGTGTGTGTTTTTCAGCATTCCATACCTTGGTATTTGTAGTGAAAACAATGTGTTTAAGAGTTAATTGGCATCTGCCAGTTAGCCATGGTTACTATGGTTATTTGTTATGCTGTTGTAACGATGTTAAATTTCACTTGAAATTCTTTGAAAATTTCAATTCTTTGTCAAAGAGCGGATGAGCAACTCAATCATCTTTTAATAATTAATCTTTTTTTTTCATCACAACGGAGCAAACATTTTTCACGTAGTCGAGATCACTCCCTAGCAGAAATGTTGAGTATATTGGCCTCTTGCACTGATAACAGTTTCTCCTTTTCTTCAGTTTGAGAATTTAGAAGTTCTTTACAAAGATGGCAGATCCTGAGAACCAAGGAACTACAGCTCAATCCGATCCAGCCCCCGCGGAGAAATCTGGCGGTGGAGGGTCTGGGGGCGAGATAGGGCTCTCCATGGCCTATATAATGTCAATTCCTGGAATCCTGAAGATCGTTGAGTTCGTAAGTTTCTTTTATCTTCAAAATAAAGGGGCCCGCAGACGAATATTTTTTCTAGTACTGGTAGGTCTTCTGAGGAATGTTGTTGATGACTGAGATGACGAATTTTTTTCTACGTTTTCCCCGTTACGACAGTGACTATACCCTACATCAAGGATTGTACCTCAGAGATCATTGGGAGACATCACAGATATCCTTGTAGCCCACAAACTTTTGATTACGTCAAGACAGTTACTGACTAACGTCTACGGACGGGAACAAACCTGTCCTTCCAGCTAGCAGCATTCTCTGACTGCTAGCTTATCTACATGAGGGTAGCAAAGGGGAGTTGCTGAGGCAAACGATTTTACGGAATCAGAGTATTCATCATATGATTTAACAAGTATTACGTGTTTTTCTGCATTAAAAAACTATTTTTGATATTGAAATCGCTCGAGCTGGAAGTAATTTTGTGCATCACGAAAACCAAAAACAGAAAACTGTCTCTGGGTTCAATACATCATTTTGCTAATGCTAGCTCCAGTCCCTTGTGGGGGCAAAATTTGATCTAATTAACGAATTAATGAGGCCATTTTTTGCTGAGTGATAACTTCTTGCCCCCACAAGGGAACAAGGAAATATTTGTATTAGCAAACTGGCCTATTTCGCCACTGAAGTTGTTAAGCAACACGAGGCATGAATTTTCGGCTTTTGATTGGATGACAAGATTACGAAAAACTTGTGTTTCAACGGATTTGCCAAATCCGGTACATATCGTTTCCTCAACTTAGTTTTGTCATAACCGAGTTGTGTATATGCCGCTTGAGACGTTTTTAAGACATAGTTCTTTTACTGTTAAACTTTTCAGTTCACGCTGATGATAGCATTTGCTTTGGGGGCCGACATGCCGTATTATGGAAACCGGGGACGAATGAGTTTTTTTCTCTTCGTCACCATTACGTCATGGATCCTTGTAATGGCGGTGTTTGTCCTGTTCGCCTTCAATATCATCTCAAAGATCAATCTCAATATTGACTGGAATATTCCGGTAAGTCTCTTGATTTATGCCGCCCCGTCACATTGCTCAAACAATCAGGAAAAACTGGTTTGAGGGTTTGACACCATTTTGCGCGTGATACTGACTAATGGCATTCAGTTTGTGCAGAATAATGTAACCAATAGGTTGAAGTCTAAGTTCTATTACATACCTCATCAGAGCATATAGAAATTCTTAATTTCCTAGTTTCTTTTCCTTTTTTCTTTTTTTCACAGGCTTTTTTCTGACAGTGTAATCATAACTTGCATGCCAGTTGAATGCTTCTATTTATTATATTAGTGACAAAAATACAGGGACACGACACAAACATTTTCAGCCAAAAAATCTGCTTTTGATAGCAGCTATTTGAATCAATATTTCCGTTTTTTCATTCGTTCTAGGTCTTGATATTTGCTGTTGTAGTTGCATTTCTTCTTCTGATCAGTTCTTCTCTGATCGCTGACGATGCCGAGGACTTGAAGATATTGCCATCATTTGGTTTTTCGATTGACAAGTTACGAGCTGCCGCGGTAAGCATTCATTTTCAAATATAATAAAACTAAGGTTGGTACACAGCAGGGAACAAGTTGCAAACGGGACAAGAGTGAAATATAGAAATTCCTGCAATAAGCCCAAAGTGGATTCAGTTTTGCCCGCGCGCGACCCACGGTGTCGTAGAGGTCTGGCCCTTCAATCTTCCAAGAAAGATCGAACATGTCGAAGGGACCTCTGCTTGCAGGTTACGGCGTCATCAACTTGAGATAATAAGAAGAGAACCGGTTAAAAACAGATGTGACTATCCACTTTTCTGAACTGTTCTTGTAAGGGACCGTTCATTTTTTAAGGGATAGGGGGGGCTGGTGGGATTTGGGGAAGTGTCAGTGGGAAATTGAATGACCCCCCCCCCAGCTTGCCAATTTTTTCGCATGACCCCCCCTCAAAAGGAATTTTTTTTGGGATGACCCCCCCCCCCCAACTTGGCCACCTCGAAAAAAAGTTACATCTGGTATTTTATAGATTAATACGTTCAAATGGCACTACACATATCTTGATGTCATATTAACTGTTACATTTCACTTGACAAGTGAATATTTACAAATCTATAAAGAAAGCTGTTTTGCTCATCTAAACTTCTCAAAAGAATGAAAAGTCAATTTCAGATTTTCTAGTTATTGCTCGTCCTGAGCGTGTTTTAACTGGCCGCTCGTCTCCATCTTCCTCGTCTGCAGCAATGAATGCCAGGATGACATCATTGGAGTCATCTTCCTCAGGGTCAGTGTCATCACTCTCGTACTCTTCATTCATACGATCACTTGCTTCACTGCTATCACCCCTGTTGTCATTTTGTTCTCTCACACCAGTTTGACCAGTTCTGAGAGGATTCCCCATCGGATGCAAACATGAATGTCTTACAATGGCCTTCACTTTTTCATCCTTGCTGCTCTTGAAATGCTGCTTCAGTCCATGGTGCTTTAGATATTTATCTAATTCTGGCACACGGAGCTTTCTCAGCTTGGCTGCATCCTCACATAGATCAGCCCAAGGATAATCCTCATATGACTTTTCTTTTATCTCTCTACTTTCCCTTGCCTTTTCCTCCATTCTCTTCTTCCTTTTAAACTCCATCACTTCAAGATGGTGAAGATGATCGACAACAAACTTTGCCTTGACAATGAACTTGTCCGCAAATGCAGCAACGCTCTCAGGGTCAGTTAAAACCACTGTACCACTGGCATGCTGTTTCTTTAACTGCACTCTTGGTTGCCAATCATCTACCTCACGCCCTTCATTTGAAGTCTGCTGGTAAGGAAGGTAGTGGTACTCCGGAAGGCAAGAATGGTCAGGATATGGTTTAGGACATCTTCCCATGGGTGGTCCAGCCCATTCAGAACAAAAAGAACAAACTCGACCTACCTCTCCTTGACATGAAAACTTCAGAAACTCCCTGTAGTTCTCACCCTCTTCATAATGTTCACTCATGAACCGCTCTATCTTGTGGAAGTAACTATGGCCTGGAACACAGTCTTTCCTCGTTCCTGCATTGTGGTACTGTACCAAGTAAGATGTGTTTTGAAAGAACTGGAAATCTATGGATATCAAAGAACAGAGCCATTTTACCATAGCAAATTTAATACAGTTTAAAAGTTAAACATAGACTTACTATTAAAGTATATTCAATCTACACATCTATCGATATTCTGGTAATGTTTTCATTATAATACCATGCAGTACATTTAATAAGCACACATCACATTAAACAAACAGTTTTGAATGTTTCAAATGTTGCAAATTAATTATTACAAAACATATTATTAAGATCAAATAGCTTTAGCATCTGTGGCATGTCCAAATGAATTCAATGTTCAATATGCACATTTTGAATAAAAAAAAAAAGCAAAAAAAAAAAATGCACATTTTGTTTGCTTGGTTACCTGGTCTGGGTGTCACATGGGCTGACATGTATCCATGTGGCCCTGGTGCTTCATCAATGCGATCACACACTTCTTGACAGCAGTGCCAAACATTCTGTTCGACAGCCTGTTCCTCACGGCTATGTAACTCTTCAGTTGAAATCTACAGGTGTTTACAGAGAATTACATGTACATGTACCATCAGTTAAAAATTTATTTAAAAATCTATTTAAAAACTCATACTTTTTCATATTATAAAATTTCAATATTTCAGTGGCCTCAAAGAAGCAATATTCATTTATAGTTAAAGAATTCACAACTGAAAAGTACCTTTTCAAGATCATCCTGATTGACTCCTTCAAATGGATCAAAATGTTTAAAGGGAAGGGACCCACCATCTGCAAGAGCATCACCTGTCAATGTTAAAAGAATTTAAAGACATTAAAGTAAGTTGGGTGATGATAAAATGGATGAGTACAATTTATACAGCAATTCTTATTGTTGACAATATAACTACCAATAACAGGGAAACAATAAAATTGAGACATATTTTTCTTTATGAAGGGAAATAAATGTATCCACCAATAGTTGTAGATGTCGTGTAAGGCACTGCAATAGTCACAGCACATTTTTAAGTCATACACTGTACACTGTACTAAGTTGTAATTTGAAAAAAGAAAAATATTTACTACTCTGTTCACACCTATAAATAATGGTCATTTAATGCATGTACCTATGCAAGCATTGGTCCTTTCAGCTGGGCAGGGATCATTGACAGCATAGTGAACTCTCATCTGCCAGTCCACATCATAAAGTCTAACTATTTCAGCATCTCTAAATTTTACTTCATAGTTAGTGACTGACACTCCAGGACCTTTATCAGTGTGCAGCAAAACACGTGGGCAGACACTAACTGGCAATCCTCTTGTTTTCATCTCATGGATTAACCACTTGCACTTTTCAATGGCATGTTTATACTTCTGCCATAATGCTTCTTTGGTAGTTGTCAAACTCAACAAACTTGATTTAAGTATTTCAAATTCTGACTTTAAAGCATCAATACAATCGGCAATTTCATTCCCAGTGGCAATTTGCTCTGGATTTAATTTACTTTTGAACTGATTCCAGTTTACAGTTGCTGTAACGATTCCTGATACTGCATGTTCTACTCGCGATTGTTCATAAGCACGGAACTGGCAATCATTGTGTTGTGTTACACAGCTCACATCTCCTTTTTCAGTGCTGTCACTGAAATAGACCAGATGATCCCGCACCATCGCTGTGAATTTATGCAGTAAAGGATCAAATGGTGAGCCCTCAATTTCATACAAATGTGGGTGTTCCCAACGCAAACACTTTTTCTGACGCCCAGACACTCCCACTACTTCCAACGTAGTGTTTCGGGCGGACAGTCACCACTGAATGGTCATCTTTAAGAATCATTCTCTCCTTGCCTATATAGAGTAAGAAAAACAACATAGACGTAAGCATTCCAGAAAGAATTCCAGTGTTCATGCTTTGCTGACTTGATCTGTAAAAGTTCTTAAAAAAGACAATTCAAATTACTCTTTTGCTACAGCCTCTTGTATTCACTACAAAGTGCTGATTTACATGTATGAAGCGCTCCTAAAGTTCCTTGTAATAAAATATTAAAGTAATTATGCAACTTACCATCCACTTCTTTCACTTGATGGGACATGAACCGGTATGCTGAGGGTGTCACATACAAACGAGCATCACAAAAGTCATGGCTGGGAAGAGTTCTAGTACTCAAACCACTTTCTTCTGTAGGCTGAAACAAGGACTGGTGCTTGGTTCCATCCATCCCAACTTAGTATAGAGAAAAAGGAAATAGAGCATATATTAAACCAAAAATGTTCTAATTAAAAACATGTCAAATTCATCTTCATATTTAGCAAGCTCCAGGGACTCTGACAGCCAAAGAAATATTGAACCTAAAACATAAACAATATTACCTGATGTTTCTGGACGGATGTAAGCTTTGTCATCAGCACTAATATTGACAGCATATTTGTGGTGTTCTTCAGGGTCTCCAAAGAGGTGGTGCTTTGCAAGATCTACTAGTTTCCGCTGATGGTGGGTCAACAGGTTCTCTGATTCCTCTGTCTTTGGAGGCTTCTTGGAACAAAACAGTCCCCTTCCTACATGTACATGTAAAGATTGAAGTTAAACTTAAATTTCCTCCACTTTATAAGGACAATATTTCACCACTCAAAAGTAAAGTTCATAATTATTATCTTTATATATGTGTGTATTTATATTATCGCCTATGTACCAAAATAGAAAACAGCAGGCCTTGAAATAAATGTCTGTATAAAACTCTAAAAGAAGACAAAAAATGATCTGTACTTCAGAACCATCATTCAACAAGGTTTATTCTGCAAATGGGATTTGAATATTTTGTCAATATAAATTTTGTCACACAGCATGCTGTAATTTAGTACGCTATTTGACATTTTAACTTGTTATTTTTATGTAGTTGATGAAGACAATACAAAATAATACCAAATTACCTATGTGCTTGTTAGCTTGCAGTGATCTCATCCTCTTTGGCTTTGCACGGTTGTACACTGTTGTTGCAGACTTGATCATTTGTTTTCCACGCTCCAGAAGGTTATAGTTTGCAATGTTTAGCAAGTCGTCTCTCTTCACTCGCTTATGGTAGTACAGTACCATGTCATGTCTTCTTCCATGCACTGTTGTCTTCTGTTCAATAGCTTTTGCTATTAGCTCCTCGTCAATATCATCAAGCTTTCTCTTTGCCCCAGCACCAGCTTTTCTGTTTCTCAGTCTGTTTTCATTTACTAGATTTTGTGCCCTTCTTCGAGCAGCTGCATTGAACTTTTGTTCAGAATACTTGTCTTTGCATTCAAGGATGTCTTGTAGACTTTTAAGGTTTTCACTGCATACTGTCACCTTTTCTTCCATTGTTTTAATGTGCCTACTGTCAGCACGAATGTCACGTAGCTTCTCAATTGAAGAGTTTAATTCTGCCATTTCATTCTCTCGCTTTGTTATTCTCTCTTTCAACGCCAAGACGGTCATATCTTTTCCAGCACTTACTGCATTTTCCACCTCCTCTGATACTGCAAGCACTCTTTTCAAATTTTTAATAGCAGCATCGGGTTTCAGGCCTAAACCGTAGAGCTCAGAGCGTGAAGAAGTAGCAGCAAAAATGGCGCGCAAAACTGATTTATCATACTCTGTTTCCATCGAGTCCAAGATGGCATGCAACGATTCTGCGTCCAAATCGAACCTGTTGCTTGATTTGCTGTCATTACTTTTCCCACAAAAAAAATCTATCAACCTTACAATGTTCCACCTTTCTGGGTTAAGGACAATGTAGCTGCTATTATTCCACGTAAATAAAGTCACAGGTAGTCCAATTTCCGCGGAGAGTAGTTCATCTCTGAAGTTGCTTCGGTCCGGAACGTGCAATTCCGCTTCAAATGCGCCGCAAAACAGGTCATATGCTTCTTGAAAATGCAAGATTCCTTTAAATTTTCCGGAACTTGAGTCGTCAACTGCTGTAAGCTCATCAAGCACATGGATCAGTCCGACCACTTTTCGATCCTGTCGAACGAGCGAATTTTTTTTATCCCCTACAATACCAGCAAGGCGGTTGGCGACCTCGAAAACATCGAGTGGTTGCAAAGACATCCTTACATTTTCTCTAATTTGACTGCACTTTCGAATCTCCGATCGTCTGTGTGTCCATGATCTCCCTTTTTCAACTTGGAAATCATCGGAACCCTCGTGTTTATCCGCCATTTTGGATTTCCAACAGGGATAGGTACTTCATGTATGGGGACACAAAATGTCCTGCGCCTATTCTGCTGGACAATGGGAACGCGGCCTTGGGGACAGGAACAATAGATGGAACAATAGACAAAGAGATCTGTTTGTTTCTTTTATATTTAAAAATAGAAATATACCATGACACTTCCGGTTTGACCTTTTCGGAACTTTCGTGGCAGTCTGAACTCGCTTGGTAAAAAGGTAACCTCGGCCTCGGACAGGACACTGAAAGATCAAAGTATCACGAGAATGGATTGGAGGTATTTCGTTTTGTTTGAATTTGATATTCTATTGTTTTGTACTTTAATATCTGTAGCTATAAATAAGCAATTTTCGATTCACAGAATCTGTGATCAGTGTGAAAAGGAGCAGTCCACCTTTTACTGCGGCGAGTGCCAGCTGAAGTATTGTGAATCCTGCAATGGGGTGTTCCACTCGAAGGTAATTCTGTTTTTGTCGTTGTTGGTTTACAGCCTATACGTTGCAGACACGTTTGATCAATGATAGCCGTCTCCTGAATACGTTTTAGCCTGGCATTTCTTTCACGTAGAACATTTTTCCGCCAGTCAGTATCGTGTCACTTCACCAATTTGTTGTTTTCTTCTGAATATTCACAGGGAGCACTGAAGGAGCATAAAGTTCAAGCACTCCAGTCGTGCACGTGCCAGTCTTGTAGTAACGCAATCTCCATTCTACTCTGTGGGAGCTGTGACATGAGTAAGTACTCATCCTCACCCCCCGGGGGCACTGCCAGACAGTTTACGTTAGTTGGTCCGGAATCCAAGGTCTTGCGGAAGTGTGCAATAAGAAATGCCGGAGAAGCTAAAAAATACTTTCATGATTCATCTGTTCATCAAAGACTTTTTATATGTGTCTTGCAAAAGCATTTGTCTGCTTTGATGTGTTCGTCGCACCCTGTTTATCACGGGTGTTATAAACTACGAGTATAAAAATGCTCACCACAAAAACGGATGTCTAAAAAGTTTTTGTTTTCTTTTTAGAATTCTGTGACCCTTGCTGGAGCAAATGGCATTCCAAAGGAACTTTCCAAAGCCATATAAAGAAACAATTCTTACTACAGCAAGCAACCATTGAAGCTGTACAAGACGGTACTGTAAGTTACATGTTACCTTATTGTTTATATATTCACGTGCTATGTGATTCCTACACTGATGTGCATGCCGCATGCATTTCATCAGAAGCTTTCATATATTTTCCTACTACTAAATGTCTTTTAATATGGTATAATCCTAAAACACCACACCACGAGAGTCTCATGAGTTTTTGACACTATAAACGTTAATTACAACTGTTACCGTATTTTAAATGGCATCATAATTTGAATGCCTATTTTTCTTGCAGGTAATAAGCTCTTCATCCTCTGATGATACAGCCATCCCAAAGGGTCTTCAGAAAACAAGTCTCGGTTTCATTGCAAATCCAAAAGGCAAAAGATCACTGTATTACATGTCCATCATGAAGGAAGCTCTCTCAAAGATGCGAAAGGATGGTGAAAGCGATGAATCCTTAAAAAAGCGATTTACTGCTGAACGATCAAGGCAATTCGATTTTTTGATGTCAGAAGAGGCCGCTTTTCAAGGCATAGACGCTTTCTCAGAGAGATCAGGAGAGTTGTTAAAACCTGACTACCAGTTAAAGCTTAGTGATGGACGAAAATTGAACTACGCTATAACAAAACAAAAAGAGGCCTTTGAGAAACTGAATGGTCTGTTAAAAAATCTGAAAGATCATGACTCCACGCTGTTCCAGGCCAATGGCATTACTCTGAAGCATGGCGAGAAATTCCACCACGATTTCAATGTGAAGCACATCGCTAGCGTTGAGGCGAAGCAGTTAAAGGTTTCACGGGAAATAGAAACCCTCGAAGAAAAGAAGAAGACCTTTGAACGGACCTTCAAGGGCCTTCAAGGAAACTATGTATCAAGGAAAAGAAAATTAAAAGAAAACCGCCGGAAATCAAACAACAGAAAACGCAAACGGGTAGAAAACAACATTCGTCGCGTGTATCACATCTGCGTTGCAAATCCCCTTGACAAAGAGCTTCCAAATTGTCTTCTTTATCCCCCTTCCATGACAATCCCTGAAGCGTGCATAAACGTTGAAGCTGTGGCAACAATGCTGTTTAAACGGGATGCAAAATTAATCGCTTACCTACTGCAAACAAACTATTTTAGCAATGCGGCAGGAAGCAGGATGCTCACCAATCTTGAGCCGGAAGTTAGGAACAGGGTGTACTGCATCCTGCATCCTGAAGATTATCGCACGGATGATACGAGTGAAGAGGAAGATGATGATGAAGAGGAGGACGAGAACGACGAAGAGGAAGAGGAGAATGTCGAGGAGGAAGAAGAGAATGCCGAGGAGGAAGAGGAAGGAGACACCTTATTTCAGTGATCTGTACTCCACTGATTTCTCCACTGCGTTGAATGTGCTACGAGCAATGTTTTTAAGAGTTTTATTCAGAACTATATTAAGGCATTACAAAGTACCGTATAGCACGAAATTTTTGTGGTAGTTTTGTTTGGCAACTAAAAGTAAGAAAACGATCTCAGCAGTTAAATAGTCGCTAGAACAACATTTCACCAATCAAAAACCTGTTACTGTTGAAGCGCTGTTATTTGTAGTTAGTTTTATTGATATAAACGTTGCTAAGAATTTTTCTTCTTACTTTGAAACTGTTTCAGACTATTAAAGATGTTTATATTTCATGAAAAACGCAAGAGAATTTCTCATCAATTTATGAAAACTTCATACCACTTTTTCATCGCTTTTTTTTCGCTTGACCCCCCCTTTTCCTTCATATTTTTTGGGGTGGCCCCCCCTTTGAAGCCATTTTTTTCGCGTGGCCCCCCCCCCCAAATCCCACCGGCCCCCCCTATCCCTTAAAAAATGAACGGTCCCTAAGAAGTGTTCGCAAAGGCCAGAAAAATAACCAATTAAAAATAGATGAAATGGGACTTGGGAGAGAACTGCAACGGCCTGTTACTCGTTCCCAGGTTTCCTCCCATCTTCTTCTCTAGTCTCTATTTGTAATTTTTTTTCCATTTTTTAATACAAGACACTTTTCTCTCTCTTAAGGCTTTTGGATTCATCTCCATGTTTGTGTTCATCGGTGATGCTGTTGTGCACTTCTTGAAATACAGTGGAAAGATGTAATCCAACATAGTCCTTGACCAGTGTGGTTCTTATCTTTGTGTTGCTGTACTTGTTGAGTGAAAGTTAGATATTATATCCCTTTATCAAGTTGTTTTCTCAGTAACGCTGAGTCATGGTTAGAACTGCTGACGAAGTAATTAATTTTAGACTTGTGTTAAGTAAGATAGGAGGAAACGTCCATAGCGTCCTCCCGTTGTTCAAATGCACAGAGGTCGTTTTACATTTGGAAGACGTGGGAACACTTAGGATAAAGTTGGTAAAGAAGTCGACGATCTGACGTCACATAATCTTCCTGGTTACATATGTCGCGCAGCGTCCGCGAACCACCAATATATAGCGTTTTCACGTAACGTCACGGCAGCCATACTGGTGTTCAATAACAATGAAACGGCGGCCATGTTGGTGTACCAAACCAATCCTGTGGGAGTTGAACTCTTTTCTTACGTAAAAACTTTCTTTTGTTCCAATAAATTTGCGTGGCTGCTACGACGTGAGTGAAAATGCTCTATACATATCTAGTTCACTGAGTCAATTTACAAGCTAGTAAACTGAAGTAAATGTAATTGAAATGTGTTGACATAACCTAATTATAAGTTAAGTGTGTTAATCTGAATCCATAAAGGTATTCTGATCAAAGAAAACTATTTGCAGTAAGAATAAGACTCGCAACTCCAGGTTTCTATTTAACAACTGGACTACATGAGCTAGTTTTCCATGAGCGGTCATACGACACGAGGGCGAGTATTCAGGGGGGTTGCTCCCTTGTATGGGCTATATAGATATGTGCGGCCCCGAAGGGTATGGTTTTTCAGCCGTTTTGATAACCCGGTGACCGATCTGTAAAACGGCTTTGTTGTCCAGTTTTATTATGAAAAACAATTATTCATCTGAGTGTCGGTGAAAGTGATCATGGTCTTCGTGGCTCAGTAAATATCCACCAATATTTACCTCCACTTCGGTGAATATTTGCTAATTAAAATACAGGAGGCGTATTTTTTGTGGTTGGCGCAAAACTCGTGATTTAAGCATTGGTCTTCCAAGAGCGACTAGTTTTGTAGAGATTTTGCCCTTTTATATTTCCAAGCCGTCTGTTTCAAAATTCTTCTTTCTGATCTTCGTACTCTTTGTATCATTAACCTTTTGAGAATTTCTATTTCAACCAAAACACTTTTCTCGAGATGATCAGGGTTTTTGCTCCCATACAATGCTTGCCTAAATTTGTTGTAAAGCGGTAAAGAGAAAACAGAGACTTGTTTCATCTAGAAGTTAAGGAATATATTGATAGCTTTTCTTGCAAATAATATTAAGTAACTCGTTGTTTTGTTTTGTTTTTAATTAGGCCGGTGGTTTAGTCAAATTCAATGCTACTGTATTTAATTAATGGGTCCTTTTTCAAGGATACTCAGGTTTAGCGATGAAATCTTGGTCATATACTGTGAAGTTCCGCAAGTGACGACACTTCATTGCTCCCCGCTTAAGCCGTCTAATCCTACTTGTAGAACCTTTTCCAAGGGTCTCTACTTTGGGGCTTAGTCCAACTTTCGGGTGACTAAACTGTGTCAAACTGAAGTGGTATAAATTGAGATTTACCAGGTCTTTGTGGATCAAAAACGTAGTGAGAGAAGATCATTTACTGTAAGCTATTGAGTAGTTGTAAGGTTTATTTCCGATCAGTAAGAATTTAAGAAAATTAGCAGTATATTTCAGTTAAAAGTTAGTTTTTAAAAAGTCGTACTCTTGTAGACAGATACACGATCAAATAAACATAGCCTTTAGCACTGTTGTATTCATATTGTGCTTTACACCTGTTATACCTATTAGCTTTAATAATCTGCATCAAGAGAGGACGAAGGCAATAGAGTTACTAATCCACCATATAGGAAAGAAAGGAAATCCCTCTCGATTATATGTCCCTCTCTTCTCCCCCGTTTCGGAAATCAAAGGAGGCTCTAGAACTAACGCGGATTTTTTTTCACGTGACCATTTCTAAAAATAACTTGAGAGGGTTACTGACCTTGGGAAAAAGTCCTATAAGGGGATAAAATCTCTTACTCTTCATTCTAACATGTCTACAGGCAATGCCTAAACATTCAAACATTCTAATTGCAAAGACATTGAAGTTATGCTGGTGCAACAAACAAGAGAAATTCCCTCGTCCACTGCGTTTCGAGAACACGGTACTCAGGATATGGTAAGGAGAAAAGCAAAGCGCGCCTGTGAAAGCATTTGCCTTTTTACCTTGAAAATAGGACGAGAGGCCGTTATTGCCATGCAAACTTCTGTTGCACAGGCAGCAGAGGTGAAGCCACACCGCATTGCTTTCAGTCCCTGTTCTCCTTTATTCGATGAAGAACGGTCAAGTCACGAGGTGAATCAATGAAGACAAATCAGACATGACTAATTATGCCCACACCCTGACCGGAAAGATAAGATCCGAAGGACAACTGACTTAATAGCTATTAAGTCAGTTGTCCAAGTCAGTTACAAATTCACGTTGTTTACACACCGGGTTCACACACCACGACTGGATCCCTAGTCGACGCCATTTCGAATTTGCCGAAATTCAAACTTGTAAAATTCCGCCTGGACTTTTCAAGTTTCGATCGAAACGTCGCACATGCGCAATTCGCGACATTACCCCTCTTATCTAAGGGACGTGACACTCATCATAATTGCAGACACGAAAGAACCCTGCAAATCAGTAGTCTTAGCCTGCTGAACAGGCGGATTAGCGGAGCACTGCGAAGCGCGAGTCGAAAAAAAAATCCCGCGCTCGTGTATCGCGTTTCGTTCTCTGCCAAGCTAATCCGCCTGTTCTGCAGGCAACAGTAGTCTGGACTGCACATGTAGACAGGTCACGCGCGTGTTAATTTTAACGTTAGAGATTTCATGATAATCACAAGTTCTTTTAGACGGATCAACCATGCAGCCGGTCAACCATGCAGCTATTTACCTATGATTAAGATTCCTTGCAATAACATAATTTGCAAAAAAATAAAAGTACCTACAAACAACTCTCTTAATTTTCAGCCTGCGGCTCGAAAACACGACGGCGAAGTTCATTAAGATTGCTAATGTTTTTTTTTTTTTTGCGTTACTGTGCATGTTGTTTTTTCCCTTGTTTTTTTTTCTTTAATCTTCCCCGAATGACAACAGACAAAACGTACGTGAGGAATAATAAATATCAAAAATAAAACTTCCTTTGTTTTCCAATTTTTGGTGTGTGAGCTCAAAGATTTCAACAGACTTAATAGCGTCACGCCCGCTGCCTTAAGCTGCTCATGTGCTTAGTCACGGCTTCGCATGTGTTTCGGAGAAAAACAGACCGGAAACTGATTACGGAACTTACACAGGCGCAACGTGACGTAAATGACTCCCGGAAAAGGGAAGAAAAAGCTGTGCGACTCTTTCCTCTAACATTTCTCGTTTTTTCCTCATAAAACTGCATTTATTTAGTCAAGACTGGGAAAAAGAAAGTTTCGCGAGGTTAAAATAACTTCCTGTAAAGGTTTCAACACCCCCTCTAAATATGAAAACTGCGTGCGTGTGCGATCAGCAAGCTAAGTATTACTGGCGTTAACCTACCGGAGCTTCAGCCTACAGTCCGCACGCACTTAAAAACTATATTTCATAGGGATCTGGCTTTACGGAAAGCTTTGCCCTTAAATAACATATACCTTCATGTTTTGCGAGCTAAATATTTAATAAACCAGTATTCAACAAGACAACTTCCTGCCCCATTCCAAGAATCTCGTAGCAGCATAAAAGCAGATGCAGCCCGGGGGTACTTTCGGAATAATTGGGTGGGAGTGTGCGGTCCGCTTCCCAAAACCCTTACTCTATTAATGCATTTATGACCAAAATCTGCGATTTTCCCTACCTTATTTATAACTGGGCACAGTTGCCCTAAACATAATTTACGAAGGACTTTTAACTTTTGTTGATGGTCTTACGGATAATGATGAAAAAAGTAGCTTCTTCTAAAAAAGCATACCCAATTCAAGACTAGAAGGACAAACCCGTGCCCTATTTATGACCAAAACGGCCGAAAAACCATACCTTTTGGGGCCGCACATACCTTAATAGCCCATGTAAGGGAGTATTATTACCCCCTCCCCCCCGGGAGGATGTAGACAGGATGAGCAAATGATGAGATGCGCGCTGTGACGGTTTTACTAAGAAAGATGATAAGAGGCTTTTTGACTTTGATGTCTCGTGTTTTAGCTGACAGCAGGGCAACACCCACACTTACAAGTATAATTTGATTCGTAACTCAATTTGCGAAGTACAGTAAACCTGTCATCTCGCAAAGTCTTCCGCTCGGCCGAACGTACTCAAAAAGAATTTAAAAGGCGAAATACTCCCGAAATAAGGTAAGAATATTACATCAGTGGCATTGCAAGCAATGACTTTCTCAAGCGAATTGAAAACATTTACACTTTTACGGCCCTTGTTACGAAACTAATGTTTCGAGACCACAGCGATTTGCTAGCCTGTATCATTTATAATTCGAAGTAACATTCGTTTCTGGCGACTCAGATTTCTTAATATTTTATCAACTTCTTTCTCCAGGAGTATTTTTTACCCATTTCAAACTATTCTTACAGTCGAACCTCTCCTTATGGACACCTCGGTAAGCTACCACCTCTGTATACGAACAATTCGCTTGATCTCGGATAAACAGCGCAGAATTTATTTCTGCGGGAACAAAGGCCCTGCCCAGCATTGGTGCCCGTTTTAAACTGGTTCGACTGTATATTTAAAATGGTTTAAAATTGCTGTTTCCTGTAGCATCGATGGGTTAAATTGCTCTACTAAACAGTCCGGGATCGTTATCAGATTTGATAACCTCGACCAAAACAAACCATTAACCAATCGCTGCGCAAGTTTTCGTTCACGGCGTGACATTATTTGGTAGCAACAGTGTATAATTCAATATGGCGGTCGACGGGGCGCTGCGATGAAAGGAGTTACTTTTTTCACAACATCACAATGCAATTTCATTTAATTGTAATTGTATGTTTACTTCGCAATAGTTATTGGATTATGGAATAGAAACAGAGATGTATGGAAGAAAACTGTCTTTGTCCAAAAGCTACAGCGAAAAGTTTCATTTTCAGATAGACACCGTATAATATTTGTTCCGAGTAAAAACACACGAAGGTAGACAACAGTTATTCTGTTCACAAAAGGGTTGTTTATTGATATTAATATGATAGCTTCTATTTTCACTCAGGCTTCATTTTCTTGGTAGTTGGCGAAGCTGGCTGTTCAACAGTCTGTATAAAATATAAACGAAACACTAACAGTAAATACATCTTGAGTTCACAAATTGACACTGAACAAGTTGCTTCTATATTCCAAGCGGAGAGCTGTAACTGAATTTCGTTCAATTTGCATAAGCGAAGCGTGGTTAGGACCGAAACATCTCCTACTATGATTCATTACTATGCAATGGAAATAACAGTATCGAAACAGTTCGCGACCCTCCCTCTGTCGGCTCTTTGTCCAGATATACTGAAGATAGAATAGCTTACCTCGATGGCCATATCCCGTCCCACGCCTAATTCCATTTCTGCGATTGCTAATTCAATCCCCTCTGCCGTATTGTACCTTTCGTTTCCATCTTTGATGCACTGGAGTTTTCTTTGTCGTTGTGGGCTAATCCACCATATAGGAAACCAAGGAAATCCCTCTCGATTATATGTCCCTCTCTTCTCCCCCGTTTCGGAAATCAAAGGAGGCTCTAGAACTAACGCGGATTTTTTTTCACGTGACCATTTCTAAAAATAACTTGAGAGGGTTACTGACCTTGGGAAAAAGTCCTATAAGGGGATAAAATCTCTTACTCTTCATTCTAACGTGTCTACAGGCAATGCCTAAACATTCAAACATTCTAATTGCAAAGACATTGAAGTTATGCTGGTGCAACAAACAAGAGAAATTCCCTCGTCCACTGCGTTTCGAGAACACGGTACTCAGAATATGGTAAGGAGAAAAGCAAAGCGCGCCTGTGAAAGCATTTGCCTTTTTACCTTGAAAATAGGACGAGAGGCCGTTATTGCCATGCAAACGTCTGTTGCACAGGCAGCAGAGGTGAAGCCACACCGCATTGCTTTCAGTCCCTGTTCTCCTTTATTCGATGAAGAACGGTCAAGTCACGAGGTGAATCAATGAAGACAAATCAGACATGACTAATTATGCCCACACCCTGACCGGAAAGATAAGATCCGAAAGACAACTGACTTAATAGCTATTAAGTCAGTTGTCCAAGTCAGTTACAAATTCACGTTGTTTACACACCGGGTTCACACACCACGACTGGATCCCTAGTCGACGCCATTTTGAATTTGCCGAAATTCAAACTTGTAAAATTCCGCCTGGACTTTTCAAGTTTCGATCGAAACGTCGCACATGCGCAATTCGTGACATTACCCCTCTTAGCTAAGGGACGTGACACTCATCATGATTTCAGACACGAAAGAACCCTGCAAATCAGTAGTCTTAGCCTGCTGAACAGGCGGATTAGCGGAGCACTGCGAAGCGCGAGTCGAAAAAAAAATCCCGCGCTCGTGTATCGCGTTTCGTTCTCTGCCAAGCTAATCCGCCTGTTCTGCAGGCAACAGTAGTCTGGACTGCACATGTAGACAGGTCACGCGCGTGTTAATTTTAACGTTAGAGATTTCATGATAATCACAAGTTCTTTTAGACGGATCAACCATGCAGCCGGTCAATCATGCAGCTATTTACCTATGATTAACATTCCTTGGAATAACATAATTTGCAGAAAAAAAAAGTACCTACAAACAACTCTCTTAATTTTCAGCCTGCGGCTCGAAAACACGACGGCGAAGTTCATTAAGATTGCTAATGTTTTTTTTTTTTTTGCGTTACTGTGCATGTTGTTTTTTCCCTTGTTTTTTTTTTCTTTAATCTTCCCCGAATGACAACAGACAAAACGTACGTGAGGAATAATAAATATCAAAAATAAAACTTCCTTTGTTTTCCAATTTTTGGTGTGTGAGCTCAAAGATTTCAACAGACTTAATAGCGTCACGCCCGCTACCTTAAGCTGCTCATGTGCTTAGTCACGGCTTCGCATGTGTTTCGGAGAAAAACAGACCGGAAACTGATCATGGAACTTATACAGACGCAACGTGACGTAAATGACCCCCGGAAAAGGGAAGAAAAAGCTGTGCGACTCTTTCCTCTAACATTTCTCGTTTTTTCCTTATAAAACTGCATTTATTTAGTCAAGACTGGGGAAAAGAATGTTTCGCGAGGTTAAAATAACTTCCTGTAAAGGTTTCAACACCCCCTCTAAATATGAAAACTGCGTGCGTGTGCGATCAGCAAGCTAAGTATTACTGGCGTTAACCTACCGGAGCTTCAGCCTACAGTCCGCACGCACTTAAAAACTATATTTCATAGGGATCTGGCTTTACGGAAAGCTTTGCCCTTAAATAACATATACCTTCATGTTTTGCGAGCTAAATATTTAATAAACCAGTATTCAACAAGACAACTTCCTGCCCCATTCCAAGAATCTCGTAGCAGCATAAAAGCGGATGCAGCCCGGGGGTACTTTCGGAATAATTGGGTGGGAGTGTGCGGTCCGCTTCCCAAAACCCTTACCCTATTAATGCATTTATGACCAAAATCTGCGATTTTCCCTCCTTATTTATGACCTCTCCAAAACTTTGATACCCTATTTATGACCGTTGCGGCTGGCAACTGGGCACAGTTGCCCTAAACATAATTTACGAAGGACTTTTAACTTTTGTTGATGGTCTTACGGATAATGATGAAAAAAGTAGCTTCTTCTAAAAAAGCATACCCAATTCAAGACTAGAAGGACAAACCCGTGCCCTATTTATGACCAAAACGGCCGAAAAACCATACACTTTGGGGCCACACATACCTTAATAGCCCATGTAAGGGAGTATTATTACCCCCTCCCCCCCGGGAGGATGTAGACAGGGTGAACAAATGATGAGATGCGCGCTGTGACGGTTTTACTAAGAAAGATGATAAGAGGCTTTTTGACTTTGATGTCTCGTGTTTTAGCTGACAGCAGGGCAACACCCACATTTACAAGTATAATTTGATTCGTAACTCAATTTGCGAAGTACAGTAAACCTGTCATCTCGCAAAGTCTTCCGCTCGGCCGAACGTACTCAAAAAGAATTTAAAAGGCGAAATACTCCCGAAATAAGGTAAGAATATTACATCAGTGGCATTGCAAGCAATGACTTTCTCAAGCGAATTGAAAACATTTACACTTTTACGGCCCTTGTTACGAAACTAATGTTTCGAGACCACAGCGATTTGCTAGCCTGTATCATTTATAATTCGAAGTAACATTCGTTTCTGGCGACTCAGATTTCTTAATATTTTATCAACTTCTTTCTCCAGGAGTATTTTTTACCCATTTCAAACTATTCTTACAGTCGAACCTCTCCTTATGGACACCTCGGTAAGCTACCACCTCTGTATACGAACAATTCGCTTGATCTCGGATAAACAGCGCAGAATTTATTTCTGCGGGAACAAAGGCCCTGCCCAGCATTGGTGCCCGTTTTAAACTGGTTCGACTGTATATTTAAAATGGTTTAAAACTGCTGTTTCCTGTAGCATCGGTGGGTTAAATTGCTCTACTAAAATGTAGTGCATTTTCATTCCTCGTGATATATATTGCACTAATTCTCGAAGCAGTTAGAGATAATTATCGATTGTATATTTTGTACAGTCAACTCTCTCTTAACGAACACCTCTATAAGACGGACACCTGGTGCTGGTCCCGGCCGTATCTCGGTCATTTTACTATCCCCAAACTCTCTATAAGACGGACACCTCCATAAGACGGACAACGGACAATTTGAAATCGTCAACGGACAATTGTGAGGTCCTGAATGTGGGCATGTACTAAAACCCGAAACAACGAAACGAAACCACCGAAACTACCGAAACCACCGAAACTACCGAAACCACCGAAACCACCGAAACCACCGAAACGAGCGAAACGAGCGAAACGAGCGAAACGAGTAAAATAACAAGTAAATAAATGAAAAAGTTCAAAAAGAAAAAAAACAGCCTTAATCTCTGGCACGTTACTATGGCAGCCTGATCTCGTACCCAGATCCTGCTCTTAAGCCACATGTGTGACATCGTGGCATCACAAACCTGAAAGGTGGATGAACGCAAGCGTGTTGAGCAGTAAGACATCGAGAAAAAAGTAGGTATTTTCACATGTTGAATGGTATTCTAGCTAAAACAAGAAATCTAATTTCAAAGAAAGGTTTTCTGGTCGTACTTTTATTTATTTACTTACTATTTTACTCGTTTCGGTCGTTTCGCTTGTTTCGGTGGTTTCGTTTCGGTCGTTTCGGTCGTTTCGTTTCGGTGGTTTCGTTTCGTTGCTTCGGGTTTTAGTACATGCCCTGAATGGGACCGCAAATTACGATTTAGGGAAGAAAAATTCTTAAATCACCAAGTACGTGACCCAGACGTTTAATTGACAGCTCTTATCTTGTCGGCGAAATACATACAACACAAGTTAAAATTAAATCAGTCATTGTCCCATTCAAGGCCAATTCTTAATTACCAAGTACGTGACTCTTTTTAGCACCAGACGTTTAATTGACAGCTCTTATCTTGTCGGCGAAATACCTACAATACAAGTTAAAATTAAATCAGTCATTGTCCCATTCAAGGCCAAGATGTGGATAATAATAATGCTGAATCTGTGCACAATGAATACGCGTCTGTTTAAAGTTTGTTTTAAGTTATTTACTTGAACGAAACCTACGATTATTTTTTTGTTTTGCTATTTTTCTGGGTTTTAAGAAGGCGCATATTTCGTGAAAGATTGCGAAACTGCAATAAAAGATTTCTGAACCATGACCCGAGGGTCAACTAAACGAATCTTGTGTGAGCTTCTGTTACTGGATCTTACTGGGGCGTTCAAATACAGTTACAAATACACATCAAACACTGAACGTTTTCAGTGTTACTGATAGTCATAGATAGTGTATTAAACATGCTATCATTTTGCATAGTATATTTAAAATTACCTCTGACATTGTAAACTGAACCGAATAATATCAGCAAATCTCTGAACTGCTACCCTCTAAACGGGAGCAAAAACAAAAACATCACGCGTTGCGCCGTGCCAACCCTCACAACTCTGTGAAAGTGCAAAGTCGCACAAGTACAAACACTCAGTACTTGCATTATTAGGCGTTCATTTTCGCGCCCGCCTTTGCGCAAAAAAGAACGCTTGGCTCTAGCTAGCTTATAACTTGCCCTTTCAGTATTTTCTTTTTGTGTCTTATCTCTTTTTATTTCAAACTCGATTCTGCATCATGTGTCAAAACAGAAATACGAATTGGAATTTGGTGTTTGATTTCTTACCAACATGTTAGAAATGAGATATGAATTATAAACGTTAACATTTCCATCGGCTGATACTTGCGACGAAAAGGACCCCTTCTGCCAACTGAACCAAGAGCAAGTAATCGAAAAGAGAAACAGAGTTGATTTTAAGCCGGAGGAGGCAAAGACTTCTCAATAAAAGAGTTCGAAATATCCAATAGTAAATGGCTGCAGTGAAAATGGGTTTGAGTTCAAAATAGAGAGGAGATCCAAAGAACGGAACTCGATTTAGCAGGGTCCGACCACAGCTTTATTGATGCTTCAGTGCTCGTGTTTAAAATAGTCTCAGTAAAACTGTGTTTATATTGTGATAATTTCTTGTTCTACTATTAGTATAGGTAATCAGACGGTTTCGAGTTCAATTTCGAATTAATTTGCATGAGTGAGTTTTTCAAAAAGTTGAAATTGCAAGAGCCGCTTCGGCGAGTGTAATTTCAGCTTTTTGAAAAACTCACAAGTGCGAATTAATTCCAAATTGAATGAGAAAAACCGTATGATTACTTATTAATAATATAAACATGAAAAAATTTGCGCGGAGCAAGTGCCGGAAGACCTTTCTTGAAACCATTTTTTCAAAGTTTCCACACAAAATTTTCGTCATCATTTTACGTAATATCACTGGCTTGGAAAATTCCTATTGTCTTTCAGCCAATCATAATCCAGAATTACGATGTGCAATTTGCACTGGTGTTGCACTTTTTGCACCGGTGTTACACTTTTTGCACTGGTGTTATACTTGAACTGCACTGCTCTCAGCCAATCACAATCGAGTAATTTTTTCATGTATATTATTAATAAAGAAAATGAAACGAAAACGGTACGCCAGCATGTGCTGATGCATGCGTTTTGACTCTCTTTCATTTTTCTTTGTAAAATAAATTATGAAAGAATTTTTGGCATTTCACTGCTTCCATAAAATGAATCTTGGTTGATATCGCATGATTTCTAATCTAAAACATTTCACCTTTGTGACCTCTGGTCTGCTCTTGATAACGAAATATTCAACTGGAAACGGGAGTGAAACAGGGAGAAAAAGAATTGGGAGGAGTGTGACAACAGGGCAGTGGTGGCATTGGCAAAATCTTTTTTGTTGTTCTGTTCCATGAAATAGAGTCAAAACTCTTGAATTAGTGGTGGCCGGGATGGTCAGAAGAAGAGATCTGTGTCTATCCGTCCAATTATTAACTGTTTAATTAAGTTTGCTACACGCATTCTCAAGTCACGGACACGTTTAGCCCGCGTAGCTGGCGGGATTCGCGTGAGAGTGGGTTCTGCATAGGGCTTGCCACAAGTTGCTCGGCAACTTTTTGGCAACTTTTCGTATTTCGAGCAACTTTTTTTTGTTTCCAGCATGTTTTTGCATTCTAAGCAATGTCTAGTTTTCTAGATATCGGAGCAGCTTTTGTTGCTTTTATAATTGGCCATGCTTCCATGTTTTCCACTGTTTCAGTAGACAATTTGTGAATTTATTTACTTCTTTAAAAAAAAATTTAAAATCTTTTTAAAGAATTTTTTAAAATTTTTTTTTAAGTTAAAAACAATAAAAAGTTTTGATATTGATGCGTAGAATTTAATCATACGTATTCCGAATAAATTTATTTAACGACGCTGGTTACGATGCAAAATTGCACAAAAATGCTTAGAAATGTTACTTTTGTCGTACACATTGCATAATTTTGCATCAGACCAAATAAAAGAAGAGAGAAACAAAAAAAAAGTTTTGCTTTTTTGAGCAACTTTTGAGCGACTTTTGAATTTCTTGGAGCAACTTTTGAGCAACTTTTTGAGAAATTTCGGGCAACTTTTTGGGAAATCTCGAGCAACTTGTGGCAAGCCCTAGTTTTGCATGCCGACAAAGTAAAACAAAAGCATACACACACGAAGCAGTCCCGCCAGACACATTGATTTACATTGGAAGGTCCGATCCAGAAAGGTGCACAACCGAAACGTTTTGATTGATTGATTCCTAAGTCCGAATTAAACAACTACAGATTTTATTTTGTGCACGGTCAAGCACAAAAATGGCAGACAAAAACATAAAACAAACAAGTTCTATAATTATAAACTGTATGGTGCGTTGTAGCCTATTTAGTTTGGATAGATACAAGATATGTAATCTGAATATGTTCGTACAAGTTCACATTTTCTTTAATCTCAGATGGAAGATGACAGTCCAACTCAACTTCTGGTTACCCAAACAACTCAAGCTCAGGCACCTCCTGGTCAGCCAGTGATATCTCAACAAGTCCGTCCCGGACAACCAATCATGTACCAGATGCAGCCCGGCCAACAACAACCGGTTTTTGTTCAGGCTCCTGCCGGTCAGCCAGCCGTTACAGCAGATGGGCAGCCTATTCAGTATTATTATGTCCCCGTGACGCAACCAATGCAACCTGGTCAACAGGGACAGCCAGTACAACCGGTGCAACCGGTTTACGTTCAACAAGTACAATCTCAACAACAGGCTGGACAGGGTCTGGGTCTCACTATTGACACAGATTTTCTCAAGAGCCCTCTGTGCTACATTAAAATAGCAGAATTTGTGAGTATCGCATTTCCGTCTACTTTCGAGTAGAGAAAATAAGAAGACAAGCACGGAAAGTCCTAATTTCAAGGACTCTTCGCATAATCCAACTTGACTTGAGAACTTTCGGGGCGAGAAGACGGTTAACTAGAAAACTAGGTTAACTTTGATGATTGGTTATTTTTGTGTCTTGTGATTTAAAAAACAGCAGCCTTATTTTTGCGTGCCGTTTCGAATTTATTTTAAAAATGACTTTCTCCGCAGCTCAAATTTAACATCTTTTATAAACTCACTTGCATTATCATAGCTAAGATGGATGGGCTCGCTTATGTACAGTTCACGTAAGAGATACCAAAAGCAGTACCCCCGATGCCCTCCGTTTCTCTCATCTTCTTTCTTTACCTCTCCCCCATCTTGAAAACTCTACGATCGCGGTATGAGCAGAGCAACAAACTCGTCTTTGGCCAATTTGCCAACTCAGTGAAAATGTCTGCTGTCATTCCTTTCAAGTCATATATTGAAATATCCGGTTTTGTAGGTTGTGCTGCTCGGCGCATGGGCAAGTATCCTCAGGTACTTTGATGATCTAGAAGACTTTTTAGACACAAAAGCGGTGGATGATGGAAAAGCTAGCTTCTTCAAAGGCATCACAATTTTCTGTTGGGTCATGGTCATCCTCTACTTGATAATGTATACGTTGAGCTTCCCTAAGATTTGCAATTGCAAACGACCGTCCCTGTTCACTTTAGCGGTAAGTCAAAAAAAAAAAAATCTGCAAATAATTTCTAAATTTTAGATACTGATATTCGTAAGGGTTAACACACCTCCCTTTCGTTTCTGGCCCATCCACCCGTCAGTAATTGACAACCTCATTCCCAGGGTCTCTCATGTAGGGCGGAAAGATGACAGACCATGGGAACGAGGTTGACTAATTGATTATAGCCGATCGGTTAAGTATAGGCGATCGTATGAATACGAGCGCAATGAATGATTTGCCACTAATCGAATACCCGTGTTTGCGCAAAGAACTCTGGGATCGTCAGGGGGCAAACATTGTCGCTAGAAGGAAATATATAGCGAAAAGTTGTTTCGACGTCCAAAAAACGATTTTGGAGAAAGATCAACGCTTTTTCGCCGTCGTTTTATTGCAAATGAAAATCCCTGCTGTGATTGGAGCTTCCTCACTAAAAATATTTACCATGACTACTATATCTTTTTCTTAATTATTATTATGAACGCGCAAGTGTTAATTTGCACTGCAGTGCAAATTAAAATTATTGATAAATTTACCCGTTCTATGCAAATCACAATCAAGCTATTTTCTCAGTCAGGATAATGAAAGGTACTCTCTCTTGGTCATATGCAAGTTATACTTGTCTTGCACTTCGAGGAATACGCGGGGAACCAGAAAAAGGAGGGCTAAGGGGTTAAGAATATCCGTTTGCACTTAACCACCAGCTTATTTGTTTATTTCTCTCTTCACTGCACATGCAAAGACGTTAATCACTTTTTTTTTTTTTTTAATTTATTTCACAGTCTTTGATCTTCTACTTCATCATGTTTGCATTGCTGCTCGCCTGTACAGGAAACTTGGTTTCCAGGGCCGTCGACTTTGGAAAAGTCCTAAAACTGCCTTTTCTTAACAAGACAGTCAAGAAATTTGTCAACACACTCAGCGTTGCCTTGGTAAAAACAGTTACTTTTAATCATTTTTCCTGGGTGCCTAAATGCGTGGTTAGGTTAACTGTACCCCCCGCTATGAGCGGACGGAAATCAGTTAAGAAATAGCAAACATGTTCCGAGACAGTTTTGTCGAGTTTAAGGAACACGAGTGGAAGTTTGCGAGGACGAGAAATACTAAAACAATTGTTAGTTGACTCGGGCTCGGCCCTCGTCAAGTATCACGCGATAGAAATCTCGAGCTCACAATCTAATTGGTAATTAATATAAATCTTCTATTGTTCTGTCAAGAATGTAGTTCTCTGATTGGCTAGGCCGCTCACTATCTATTCCGTGATAGATAGTGAGTGGCATAGTAGTAAACGCTTGTTAACAAACTGGCGGTCGCTTCTTTGCGTTGTCGAAGTGTCTGTGAAGAAGATTTAATTAGATAAACTTTTAAACAACGAGCAGATTTATACTAAATCAATTAGATTAATCGCTTTCGAATTCTATGTGTGAAAGTTGACGAGGGCGCAGCCCTCGTCAACTATTACGCGTCAACTATCACAACAAATGTTTAGAATAAATATCAATTAACGAAAAGACATCTTCTGATATAGTTATAGTTACAATCTTGTGAATTCCCCTACATCCTGGCCAGCTCTGTACTATTTAGATGTTAAAGTATAGTAAGTAATTTACAGTGCTGTAAACTAATTCTGTAAGTAATGTTAGTACTGTAAGTAGCTTTAGTACTGTAGGAATTGTAGCTGTTGCAAGACAATTAAAAAATAAAGAAAAAGAATTCAATGGAAAAAAAAAATTACGCGGTAGAAATGATCACTCGGTAGTAATCTCAAGCTCATGATTTAATTGTTAAGGAAAACTACGGCTTTTAGCCTGATAACGTACCTACGAACCTGATACATTGGCTTTTCTATCTTATTGTGATATTTACAAGCTGTTTCTCTTGCTAACATTACTCCGTTTCCTTCATCTTTGACAGGCCTTTGGATTTTTATCCTGCATAGCGTTCGTCGTTGATATGATTCTGAATCACAAGTTGTTTCAGAAACAGCGAGCACAGGAAATGCCCCCTGAGCAAGGACCTCCCCAGCGACGAGCCTGGGATGTCAACACCGAGTACATACGATCCCCGCTGTTTTATGTGAAGTTGGCAGAAATGGTAAGCCTTTCAAAAGTAGCTTTAACGTTGTCAGTTTTCCTCGGATAACTGACAAAACAAGCAGTGAGGGGTACTTTTTAGGGAAAAGCACTAATCTGAACACAGTTCGCAAAATTTAAAATGACGGCATGTAGATTTGTCTTTTGATCGCGATACGATTGTGGCCAGTGCTGATTGTTGCCAAGTGGCTGAATGACTGGCTGGCTGATTGACTGAATGACTGACTGACTGACTGACTGACCGACTGACTGACTGACTGACGGACTGACGGACTGACGGACTGACGGACTGACGGACTGACGGACTGACGGACTGACGGGCTGACGGGCTGACTGACTGACTGACTGACTGACTGACTGACCAAATTCTTAAAGAGCTAAATGTATCTTCTATTACCAGTTTGTCTAGCGATACCAATAAACCATTGACTATTCTTCGATAGCCAACTCAATATTCGAAAATTACTCTTAATTTCGGCATGAGTGCCCAAAACGGTTGGTTTAAACGGCTAGCGCTTGGCTTGCGAGAGACAAATCATCGTTTTTTCCTCGGGAATGAGTACCGGGACACAACATTTTTTTTTGTTTAGTTTGCATGCAGAGATCACCTTCCTTCTATACAGTGAAGGTTATATTCTATACAGTGAAAATTATCACGGAAAATGAGAGCATAGCTAGCACTCGTAAAAGATAATATGTGGGGCCCCAGAACACTGCGTGCTTGGAGGTATTAAATCCCTGTCGACTAAATATGAGTGCCTTTATCGTGAAACGTACATCAAATTGCTCCTTGACATTGATGTAACACACCATTGTTGTACAGTAAAAACCCGCATAAAAGAACAAGTGGATTAAGAACACTCAGGCGGAAATTTGGTTAAAAAGGTACCATATACATAAGAACACATTCAGCCTGAAAGATGAAAATTGTTCTCATATAAATTTGGTTGCCAGTTAGATTAGAATAACCTACTAGGGTACAGTATTAAGTACAGTACTGAGTAGATCAATATATGTGTTATCCATTAATTAATTAAAATGTTGTGCTTGCACATTGATTTCATCTGTTGGTAGTCTATGCAGTATTTAAGAACACCTTAAGAACATTTTCAGGCTGATTTTGCAGAAAACACCTGATATATAAAAGAACAAAATCAGCCTGAAACCCTAAAACACGTATTCTTTTATGCGGGTTTTTGCTGTATTTCTCGCTTAACTTTGTCTCTATTTTTCTGCTCCTCTTCACTCTGAAAGCGTAAGGTGAATGGTTCAAATATAAACGTTTCTGAAAACGTTTCAGATAATTTCAGGAATTGTGGAGTTTATTGAAGGTCCTCCTGCTCCTAAACGAATACGGGGACCCCCCTTTTTTATTTCAAATTTTAGTTTCTCTTGATATAATATAAGCAGCCAACAGGTGAAGTTTCAAAAAGTAGTGAGTTCTATTTCGATGCAATTAACTTTATAAGGTGAGATGGATCTATAATGTCTATTAAAACAACCAGTGCACCTTCCTCGTCTCTTAGTTTAAGTGTCATTAAAAGGTTTACCATGTGCTATTTGCTCCGTGTACTTACCCATGTATTCAATTTTTATCATGTAACTCCGCTGACTCGAAATGTTTTATACCTGGCAGGCGTTGCTGTTTGCAGCATGGGTGTGTATCATAAAGTACTTTGACATGGCCATTTTTAAAATCCAGCCCCCAGCAGAAGATTCTAAAGCCGATTTCTTTAAAGGAATCACAATCTTTTCCTGGGTGATGGTCATCCTCTTGGCCTTGACGTTTGTGCTAAGTTTTGACAAGCTTTGTAGTCGATCATCTCCCTGGACTCTGACGGTACGTCATGGAACAGTCTGAGATAGAGCGGTTTTCAATTAAGTGTCGAAAGTAATAAGGCAGCTACTTTGGGTTGGTTTTACTACGGTTTAAGATTAGCTGAGTAGTCTAATTGATACGTGATTGACTTGGTTTTGGTTTTATGACACTCAATTGAAAACTGCTCTCAGTATCTTGTCACAGTTAAAACTGGTTGAACCAGCTGAAAAATGCTTTAACTTTGAACCGTCAACCAAGGCATCTCAGATAATCAAAAATCTTTCAATTAATTTAAAGCCTGGAAAAATCTTTCGATAAAACGGAGAAGAATAATTCGAAACATTTGAGTCTGAAAATAATCCAACCGTACAATTTTCTTTCTATTTAATATCGGTTTTTTCCATTGTTTGCAGACACTGCTTATCCACTTCTTCTTGTCCGTTTTATTGATCGCTTGCTGTGGAAACATGACATCACACGCCATCGACTATGGAAAGGCGTACAAGAATGTGTACAAGACATACAAGCCCAACGTGTTAGCCCTTCTGTTTGGGCTGGTAAGTAGAATTCAATTGTACTGTTACAATGGCCTATTCAGTTGTAAATTGTAACTTTGCCTCATCAGCACTGGTCAAGAAGCCATGGGACGGCCTCTCCTATATGGTCCTTTAAAAAAAAAAATCAGATTTATTTATTTAACGCAAAGAGTCTTACTTATTTATATATTTATTTATTTATTTTACATATTTATTTATAGAACGTAATTCATTTATTTAACGTAAATAGTCGACTACGTATTCTTTCCAGTTTTCAGCAGGAAATTCCTCAAAGACAGTTCACCTAACTGGGTTGCTATTCTTCTATTCAAGAACTCTTTTTGGACAAAAATGCATGGAAATTAACAAAGCCTCCGTCCCAACTAATTCCCTTACCCTGTAGCACCTGTCGGAACAATTACTCTTTTCTTTGATTAAGAGAAATACTTACTTGATCACAGTTACTCAGAGTTTTAAAAATGTCCGCTCATTCTTGGTGTTTTGACAGGGGTTCGGTTACATTTCCTGGATAATTTTCATTGTGGACATCTACCTTCTTTACAAGTTGTACAGGCAGCAAAGGGTTGAGGAGGTTGGTCACCCACAGCAAGCAGGCCAGCCAGGCGTCATCCAACAGCCCGCTGTGGTTATTGTTCCACAAGGCGCGAAACAGCAAGTCTACCAACCGCCTACACATCCGGGACAGCAGCCAGTACAATATCCGGGACAACAGCCTGTCCTGATGGGAATGCCTCCGCCGGCTTACCGTCAACAGCTTCCACAAGGAGAGACCCAGAAATAAAATATCACATTGCATGCTGCCGAATTATGCGAAATCCGCCATATGCGTTAAAATCTAGTTCTATTATAACTTAAAAGCATCCAGTGTATAGAAACGATGCCGTAAAAGAGAAATTAATTTTCAGCTTTTAACATTTTTACAACCCGCATCATACAGATCAACAACAGATAGTCACTCAAAGCACTATGGCTGCCACACCATGACAAATATTGTCATTATATATATATGCCAATGCTGTGCAAATGTTGGAGCATTTGACGTTTGTAGGAAGAATAGCTCAGCTGCTTTGTAAATCGGAACAATACGTTAAGAGAAGTTTTGGTAAATGTTGTGTATTGCATCAGTGTGATTAGTTATATGAAGTTCTTTTGCCTTCAGATCTGCAAGTGGTTAGTATACAGAGTTTTGCTTTAATTAAACAAAAAGAAAGCAGGGTACAAACATTGATTAGCATCCGATGGAACCTGTAGAAAGAAACTTGAGATGCGGCTCTATTGGGCTAAGGAGACGTCTCGTCTCTGATAGCACAGTTTAACTTTGAATGAATGATTAATATTCTTAGCGTAGCTTTTGCAGAAATCATCGATTTTATCTAATTTATTTTGTTGGATTTTTGCAAGTAGTTTTCTTGTAGTTTTATTTTACTCAGAAAATTTAGATTAAACCTGTGAAGGAGACGAATCTGGTCGAAGCCCGATTTAATTTTTTGACCCCTAAAAGAGACCATTTTAAACAGAGCAGATAATTACGGGCATCGAATACGCTCATCAGTACATAATTTTTAAAAGTTGCTTGTATAATTGATCTAAAACACCAACATAACATGACAGTTAGTTCTGAATTCCTCCGAGCGATCAGAGAAGTTAAAATTATGCCAATTAAAGGAGAGGAGAGGGGAATATGACTGTACTTCTCGCCGCTAGATCGTTCTTCGTTCGTGTGTTCGTGTCGTAAGCTAAGGAAAAGTCTAGTTTCTTTAATTATTCTTTTTTAATAGCTCCCTTAGTTGAAAAACATCAGCGTCCTTTTGCATATTAAAATTAATTGATTATCTGAGCTTAGTTACGTGATTAATCACACCATCAAACTAAGTTTCCTATGATAGTTATTTTATAGCAAGTGTTATTTCAATATGGTCAGGGGTTCATATGGAATAGTATCCTTCTGGACTTCAAATTGACAAAGTTATTTTGCTTTCAAACTTTTTTTAGTGGAAAGGATACTGGGAACATTTTTATATATTATTGCTTTTAAAATAAGTAGAACTATTAGCCATTGCTGTTATATTCAAACAAGCTCTGTTTACCAGTGTTTTTCCTGCATTTTGTCAGTCATGTTTCAAATGATATCGGGTACTTCCAGAATCATTGGGTTGGGGTGTGCGGCCCGCTTCCCAAAACCCTTACCATATTTATGACCAAAGTTTGCGACTTTCTCTACCCTGTTTATGACCTTTCCAAAACTTTGAAACCCTACTTTTGACCGTTGCGGCTGGCACAGTTGCCCTAAACATAATTTATGAAGGACTTTTGTTGATGGTCTTACGGATATTGATGAAAAAAAATAGCTTCTTCTAAAAAATTCAAGACTAGACAGGCAAAGCCATGCCCTGTTTATGACCTAAACGGCCAAAATCAATACCCTATTTATGACCAAAACGGGCGAAAAATCATACCCTTTGGGGCTGCACATCCTATATAGGCCATATAAGGGAGTACCACCCCCCTGGGAGGATGTAGCTAGGCTGAGCAAGCTATGATGAGATGCGTGTTGTAACGGTTTTACCAAGAAACATGAAGAGGCTTCTGACTTTGATGTCTCGTTTTTTAGCGCATTAGCTGACAGCAAGGCAACACTTTCAAGTATAATTTGATCCGTAACTCAAACCCGGAGGGAGTACTCCCAGAAAAATCGGGTGGGGGTGTGCGGCCCACTTCCCAAAACCCTTACGCTATTTATGACCAAAATCTGCGATATTCCCTACCCTATTTATTACCTGACCAAATATTCGAAACCCTATTTACCCTGTTTCAGACCTGCGTTATGATAAGTTCCCTAGTTCAGACCAATCTTAAATTACCGTAAACATAATTTTTGACGGGCTTTTGTTGATTTTCTTTTCGATAATGACGAAAAAGTGGCTTCTTTTCAAAAACATACCCATATCAAGGCTAGAGTGCAAAAACCATACCCTAGTTATGACCAAAATGACCAAAATCAGCTAAAATCGATACCCTGTTTTTGACCAAAACAGCTGAAAAACCATATCCTTTGGGGCCGCACGTACCTATATAGCCCATGTAAGGGAGTACCCTCCCCCTCCCCCGGAAGCTCAAACTGCAAAGTACAGTAAACCTGTCATCTCGAAAAGTCTTCTGCTCGGCCGAACGTTCTCAAAAAGAATTCAACAGGCGAAATAATCCCGAAATAAGGTAAGAATATTACATCAGTGGCATTGCAAGCAATGACTTTCTCAAGCGAATTGAAAACATTTACACCTCTAATGGCCCTTGTTACGAAACTAATGTTTCGAGACCACAGCGATTTGCTAGGCTGTATCATTTATAATTCGAAGTAACTCTGGGTGTCTTGAAAACCAGAATAGCGAATAGCGAATAGTCGCGAATAGCGAATAGCGAATGGTCCCGAATAGTGCGAATAGCGGCGAACAGTCACGAAAAGTGGCGAAAAGTGATGAATAGTCCTCAATAGTCACCGCTTTAGATCTAATATCCTGCGTTAATTAATTATCCAAATAAGCAACAGAATTTCAGTGAATTTATTACCTTTTCTTCTCCGGACTCCGGCTAAGGCTGTCCATCGCCGACATTAAGAAAACAGAAAACACAAGGATAACCTAATAAAGACGTATTTAGGCTTTTGCAGCGGTTAACACAGAAGAAATTACGTTTAGAAACACCCTTTGTCCTGATAAGCGTAGTGCTTTTTAGCGGGAAAATCCCATCCTAAGTTGCTACGAGGTTGACTGCGAGATACTGGGTACCCTATTTGCTACTATTTGCCACTATTTGCCACTATTTGCCACTATTTGCCACTATTCGCCACTATTCGAGACTGTTCGCCACTATTCGCACTATTCGTACTATTCGCTGATCGCTATTCGCGACTATTCCAGACACCCAAGGAACATTCGTTTCTGGCGAGTACTAGATGAAGGATTCGACAAATACCGGCAGCGTTGCTCGCCTCGCCGCGCAACGCTGCCAGTTTGTGTCGAATCCATCTACTACCGAGGCGTGCCGCGCGCGTCCGCAAAGTTAAGCCTTCGCGGTGTGAAAACAATTTTTTGTGCACCGAAATTTCAGTCAATTAAACACGCCGCAGGGCCCGGTGTAAGATGGCCACCATCTACGATCAACGCACCCACGAGAAACTAACAAGCGATTTTATCGAAAGGAGGGTCGAGGTCGACGAATCTCTCGTAGACATAGAGGCCCGTTTGGAAGAGCTAGAAGCTTGTGACAAAATTTTAAGAAGTTTTGCTGCTTTTGGAGCGGGGTTTTTGGCTGCAAGGCTAGCTATCGGTATAACGAGGCTTGCCTTCGGTCTAGACAAAAAAAGCAATTTAAGATTCGCGCTACTTGTCTATAACAAAATGGGCCGCGGTAGAAAAGGGGTGGTTGAACAGAGCAAAATGAAGCCAAAAAACCGCCAACAAAAACAGAGAAGATGCAGACATGTTGTAGTGGAATGGCATAAAAAAGCCTGTTGATAAAAAACCTCCATTATTTTTACAATCTGATTTTGTAGACGCGATGAAACAGATGAACCCACAAGAGGTCGCCAATATTCTCTTGTCAAAACAAACAGGCAAAGTTACTCGAGCATAAAATTCCTGAGCGCCCAAGAAAATCAGCGCTGGAGTTTGATTTTTTATCTTTTGAAATTTTGTTTTTAGGGCGCAAAGGAATGCAGGCTGTTAGGGCGCACAGGTATGCGATCTATTGTTTTACACGCGCATACCTATTGTTACTTCACGTAAAAAAATAACAGGCGCGTGATATTCGTCTTTCCGTAGCAACCAACATTTAATTACTGCGACGATCTCGCGTGTAATATCGCGAACGTTTATCTGTCACTCAGGCGTGAAATATTTATTCACAAGACACGCAATCAAGTGAACACTGACAATCATGTTTTTATAATATGCAAATGAAATCGATAATTCGAACCGGCGGCAAGATCGGTTACTTTTTTTTTCTATATTCGGCTTCAACGTTGCCGCGGATATTTTTCTCCAGTTCGTCAACATCAACAAGCTTTCCGCTTGACGGTTGGCGAGGCAGCTTGGCTCGGACTTGTTCTTTCCGGACGTTGTACTGCTGAAACTCGGAAAGAATGATGTCAAACTCGTGGGCAGACACGGCGTTGTTATTCAAAGCTTTGGATAATAGTCTGCTGACTGTGTCACGTTTGGCGACGGCGAGCGTGGTAATGTCTTGATGCTTTTTAATTTTTGCCTCAAGTTTCCTGCTGGCGATTAGGGACTTTAAGCAGCGGGAACGCGGACGGTGACGGGGACGCCGAAACCTGTGAGAAGGCTGGGGAGAGAAGGCCGTTGTGGCGGTGTCACAGTGATTTGGGTATCCCCGTGTTTTGGGTACCCCCGTACCCAAATCCCTAGTGTTTTGGGTATCCCCAGTAGGGATACCCAAAACACTGAAAGTGTTAAATACCACAGACTGGGGCAAGTGAAATCATGCATAATTCTGCTCAAAAACCATTTATATTCTTACGAAGCTTTGTCTCAATAAGTAAAAGCTTTCTTAATCTTGATATAAACACAGAACGTCGCTGAAAATAGTCGCAATTTATAACAGACTGTCCGATCCTAGTCCGCATTTATAACGACATACAAAACCGTATTCACGCGCCAAAGCTCCCTGTATGAATATGCGCTTAGTGCCTATCGATAATCCCTGAAATGCACGTCATTTTAAACAAGAAAGGCGCATTCTAAACCTCGGATAGTTCGGCCATTGAATAACATCAATATGCGAGCGGGCACACTGAGATACGGCCGTCACGCAACATGCCGGTCTCAAGCTGTGACTGACCTCTGTGTATGTTGCCTGTCTGAAATAAACTTTGTCTCAGACTTGTTTATTTATCGCTCTTTCCTTGATTATCTCTCCTATTACTTCCCTTTGCAATGTGCCTGCTTCTTATTGTTTCTTTAATTTAGGGTAGCCAAATCTAAAAGGCAAAGCAAACTTACAAAGACGAAAGTAATTCTAATGAGGAAAGGACTAGATCGAAATGCTGCAATGTAAGGGATACCCAAATCCCTAGTGATATGGGTATCCCCTTGCAATATGTTTATTTCTTATCGTTTCTTTAATTCAGGGTAGCCAAATCAACAGAAGATGAAAAAGCAAAGAAAACTTGCGAATACGAAAGTCATTCCAATGAGGAAAGGTCTAGAAATGCTAAAACGTAAGGGATACCCAAATCCCTAGTGATATGGGTATCCCCTTGCAATATGTTTATTTCTTATCGTTTCTTTAATTCAGGGTAGCCAAATCGACCGAAGATAAAAAGGCAAAGCAAACTTGCAAAGACGAAAGTCATTCCAATGTGGAAAGGACTAGAAATGCTAAAACTTAAGGGATACCCAAATCCCTAGTGATATGGGTATCCCCTTCCAATATGTTTATTTGACATCGTTTATTTAATTCAGGGTAGCCAAATCGACCGAAGATAAAAAAAAAAAAGCAAAGCAAAATACAAAGACGAAAATTCCAATGAGGAACGAGGACTAGATCGAAATGCTGAAATGTAAGGGATACCCAAATCCCTAGTGATATGGGGTATCCCCTTCTCGAGTGTTTGTTTGGGGTACCCAAAACTCAGGGATACCCAAATCACTGTGACACCTGCGGGAATTCACAAACATTAGGGACTTTAAACAGCGGGAACGCGGACGGCGACGGGGACGCCGAAACCTGTGAGAAGGCTGGGGAGAGAACGCCGTTGTGGCGGCAATTCGCAAACATTACTTAAGCAGCACCGTCCGAAACCGCGGTTTCCGCACTGTCAAGCTTATTGACATTATTCGTCCTCTGTTTATCAGGATGAACAAGGGTGACTTCATTGAAAGAAGTTCGCAATCAACTCCTGATAATCACGATGAAGGTGTGTTAAACGATGACGAACTTCTACTCTTGTACGATTTAAACCGGTCGAATGATCTCGACCAACGCTATGATTCCTTTCCTGATTTTAACTTCGATGGTTTGAAGACGACTGCCGGTCCGAATTTCGCTTCCACAAACGCAACTTGCCCCTTCTCGCTGAGCTGTGCAATGAAGTAAATGAACTTATTATCAGCAGAAGTTTAATCAGACTGGCGCGACAGATCAGTGTGCCGACTGATAAAGATCTAGGTAAACCACTGATCTTACGACTGAAAATGGAAACAGCTACGCAAGTTTTAATGGTGTCTACCCTTTTAAATGTGTTAGAATTTCACCATAATGAGCCATTTGACATTTGAGTACTTCTTGAAAGGAAAAATTTCGATTGAAATTCGTGTAAGTTGTCTTTATTTACATGAGCTTTCAAAAAGATATTTCACGGTACTCACATGTTCGCCGACCGGCTTGAGTGCAATTCAGATTTCTCGACGTTTCTTTAAAATGAAATATGTCACATAACAAGAGAAGACAAGCATTAAAGTTCCTCGAAATTAGTAACACGTTTTCAGACAACGCGAAATGAGCTTCACTCACGTCGGGCCCGAACGCAGAACGTCAACTTGTTTCCCACCAGTCATGCGCAGTGGACCTTTTGGCTTTTCCCTGATCTCATGGCGTTCCCGTCGCCGTCCGAGTTGTCTTTGTTTAAAGTCCCTAATATTCAACTGCAAACAGGAGTGAAACAGGGAGAAAAAGAATTGGGAGGAGTGTGACAACAGGGCAGTGGTGGCATTGGCAAAATCTTTTTTGTTGTACTGTTCCATGAAATTGAGTCAAAACTCTTGAATTAGTGGCGGCCGGGATGGTCAAAAGAAGAGATCTGTGTCTATCCGTCCAATTATTAACTGTTTAATTAAGTTTACTACATGCATTCTCAAGTCACGGACACGTTTAGCCCGCGTAGCTGGCGGGATTCGCGTGAGAGTGGGTTCGGCATAGGGCTTGCCACAAGTTGCTCGGCAACTTTTTAGCAACTTTTCGTATTTCGAGCAACTTTTTTGTTTCCAGCATGTTTTTGCATTCTAAGCAATTTCTAGTTTTCTAGATATCGGAGCAGCTTTTGTTGCTTTAATTGGCCATGCTTCCACATTTCCATACTTTCCAATGTTTCAGTAGACAATTTGTGAATTTCTTTAATTTTTAAAAAAAAAAAAATTTTAATTTTTTTAAAGAATTATTTTAATTTTTTTTTTAAAGTTAAAAAAAAAAATACAAAATTTTGATATTGATGCGTAGAATTTAATCATACGTATTGCGAACAAATTTTTTTAACGACGCTGGTTACGATGCAAAATTGCACAAGAATGCTTAGAAATGTTACTTTTGTTGTACAGATTGCATAATTTTGCATCAGACCAAATAAAAGAAGAGAGAGAAAAAAAAAGGTTTTGCTTTTTTTGGCAACTTTTGAGCAACTTTCGTCGCGAAGAACAACTTTTGACTTTTTTTGGAGCAACGTTTGAGCAACTTTTTGAGAAATTTCGGGCAACTTTTTGGGAAATCTCGAGCAACATGTGGCAAGCCCTAGTTTTGCATGCCGACAAAGTAAAACAAAAGCATACACACGCGAAGCAGTCCCGCCAGACACATTGATTTACATTGGAAGGTCCGATCCAGAAAGGTGCACAACCGAGACGTTTTGATTGATTGATTCGTAAGTCCGAATTAAAACACTACACATTGTACTTTGTGCACGGTCAAGCACAAGAATGGAAAACAAAAACATAAAACAAACAAGTTCTATAATTTTAAACTCTATGGTGCGTTATACAAGTAGCCTATTTGGTTTGGATAGATACAACTTTTGTAATCTGAATATGTTCGTACAAGTTCACATTTTCTTTAATCTCAGATGGAAGGTGACAGTCCAGCTCAACTTCCAGTTGCCCAATCAACTCAAGTCCAAGCTCCTCCTGGTCAGCCAGTGATATCTCAACAACAAGTCCTTCCCGGACAACCAATCATGTACCAGATGCAGCCCGGCCAACAACCACCGGTTTTTGTTCAGGCTCCTGCCGATCAGCCAGCCACTACAGCAGATGGGCAGCCTATTCAGTATTATTATGTCCCTTTGACGCAACCAATGCAACCGGGTCAACAGGGACAACCAGTACAACCGGTGCAACCGGTTTACGTTCAACAAGTACAACCTCAACAACAGGCTGGACAGGGTCTGGGTCTCACTATTGACACAGATTTTCTCAAGAGCCCTCTGTGCTACATTAAAATAGCAGAATTTGTGAGTATCGCATTTCCCTCTACGTTCGAGTAGAGAAAATAAGAAGACAAGCACGGAAAGTCCTAACTTCAAGGACTCCTCGCATAATCCAACTTGACCTGAGAACTTGCGGGCGAGAAGACGGTTAACTAGAAAACTAGTGATTGGATGATGATTGGATGATTGGTTATTTTTGTGTCTTGTGATTTAAACAACAACAGCCTCATTTTTGCGTGCCGTTTCGAATTTATTTAAAAAATGACTTTCTCCGCAGCTCAAATTTAACATCTTTTATAAACTCACTTGCATTATCATAGCTAAGATGGATCGGCTCGCTTATGTACAGTGCACGTATGAGATACCAAAAGCAGTACCTCCGATCCGATGCCGTTTCCCTCATCTTCTTTCTTTACCTCTCGCCCATCTTGAAAACTCTACGATCGCGGTATGAGCAGAGCAACAAACTCGTCTTAGGCCAATTTGCCAACTCAGTGAAAATGTCTGCAGTCATTTCTTTCAAGTCATTTGTTGAAACATCCGGTTTTGCAGGTTGTGCTGCTCGGCGCATGGGCAAGTATCCTCAGGTACTTTGATGATCTAGAAGACTTTCTACCAGTGGATGATAAAAAAGCTAGCTTCTTCAAAGGCATCACAATTTTCTGTTGGGTCATGGTCATCCTCTACTTGATAATACATACGTTGAGCTTCCCTAAGATTTGCAATTGCAAACGACCGTCCCTGTTCACTTTAACGGTAAGTCAAAAAAAATGTGCAAATAATTTCTAAATTTTAGATACTGATATTCGTCAGGGTTAACACACTTCCCTTTCGTTGTTGACCCATTCACCCGTCAGTAATTGACAACCTCATTCCCAGGGTCTCTCATGTAAGGCGGAAAGATGACAGACCATGGGTACGAGGTTGACTAATTGATTGTAGCCGATCGGTGAATTTACACTACGAGTTATTTTCTAATAGTGGTGTAAATCCATAATTACTCGAGCTCTCATAGGATTATTCATTTACTATATGACTGAGAAAATTACTAATTATTTGAAATTGAATTGTTTTAATTTTTATGCATATAGTAATGATAAGTATTATTTTGTTGTAGAAAAGAATTTTTTCAGGATCTAACTGAAAACTTCTGCTGTGAGTGGAGCTTCGTCACTAAATTTTTTTTTTATGACTACTGTATCTTTTTCTTAATTATTATTATGCACGCGCAAGTGTTAATTTGCACGGCAGTGTAAATTCAAATTATCGATAAATTTTCCCCTTCTGTGGCAACCACAATGAAGCTATTTTCTCAGTGAGGATAATGAAAGGTACTCTCTCTTGGTCATATGCAAGTTGCACTTGTCTTGCACTTCGAGGAATACGCGGGGAACCAGAAAAAAGGAGGGCTAAGGGGCGAAGAATACCCGTTCGTACTTAACCACCCGCTGATTTGTTTATTTCTCTCTTCACTGCACATGCTAAGACGTTAATCACTAATTATTATTATTATTTTTTTTGTATTTCACAGTCTTTTTTTGCTTTGTTTGCAGACACTGCTTATCCAATTCTTCTTGTCCGTTTTATTGAACGTTTGCTGTGCAATCATGACATTTCATGCTATCCACTATGGAGGGGCGTACAAGGATGTGTACAAGACATACAAGCCCAACGTGTTAGCCCTTCGGATTGGGCTGGTAAGTAGAATTCAATTTTACTGTTATAATGGCCTGTTCAGTTGCAAATTGTAACTTTGCCTGTTCAGCATTGGTTAAGAAGCCACGGGACGGCCTCTCCTATATTGTCTTTCAAAAAAAAAACCAGGTTTATTTATTTAACGTAAAGAGTCTGATCTATTTATTTATTTATTTATTTTACATATTTATTTAGTGAACGTAATTTATTTATTTAACGTAAATAGCCGACTGCGTATTCTTTCCAGTTTTCAGCAGGAAATTCCTCAAAGACAGTTCACCTAACTGGGTTGCTATTCTTCTATTCAAGAACTCTTTTTGGACAAAAATGCATGGAAATTAATCAAAGCCTTCGTCCCATGGCCCAACTAATTCCCTTACCCTGTACCACCTGTCGGAACAATCACTCTTTTCTTTGATTAAGAGAAATACTTACTTGATGACAGCTATTCAGAGTTTTAAACTGATGTCCGTTCATTCTTGGTGTTTTGACAGGGGTTCGGTTACATTTCCTGGATAATTTTCATTGTGGACATCTACCTTCTTTACAAGTTGTACAGACAGCAAAGGGTAGAGGAAGTTTGTCACCCACAGCAAGCAGGCCAGCCAGGTGTCGTCCAACAGCCCGCTGTGGTTTTTGTCCCACAAGGCGCGACACAGCAAGTCTACCAACCGCTTACATATCCGGGACAGCAGCCAGTTCAATATCCGGGACAACAGCCTCTCCTGATGGGAATGCCTCCGCCGGCTTACACTCAACAGCTTCCACAAGGAGAGACCCAGAAATAAAATATAACATTGCCTGCTGCCGAATTATGCGAAATCCGCCATATGCGGTGAGATCTAGTTATATTATAACTTAAAAGCATCCGGTGTATAGAAACAATGCCGTAAAAGAGAACTTAATTTTCAGCTTTTAGCATTTTTACAACCCGTATCATACAGGTCAGCAACAGGTAGTCACTTTAAAGCACAATGGCTGTTATACCATAACAAATATTGTCATTACATATTGTCATTACATATACATGCCAATGCTGCACAAATGTTGGTCAATGTTGGAACATTTGACGTTTGTAAGCAGAATAGCTCAGTTGCTTTACAAATCGGAACAATACGTGAAGAGAAGTTTTGGTAAATATAATGCATTACATCAGTGTGATTAGTTATATGAAGTTCTTTTGCTTTCAGATCCGCAAGTGGTTAGTATACAGAGTTTTGCTTTAATTAAACAAAAAGAAAGCAGGCTACAAACACTGATTAGCATCCGATGGAACCTGTAGAAAGAAACTTGAGAAGCGGCTCTATTGGGCTAAGGGGACGTCTCGTCTTTGATAGCACAGTCTAACTTTGAATGAATGATTAATATTCTTAGCGTAGCTTTTGTAGAAATCATCAATTTTATCAGGAGCCAAAATCGGGGACGGAGACCGTTAACGCGCGCCATTTCTAGTATTGGGGCTGTCCCTCTGATATGGGACAACTTTTCTATTTTTAGAACAAATTGCGCCATCCCGTGCGGCACACGCGCGTTCATGCTGCGAGGATTTTTGCGGATGTAGCGCGGGGAAATGGCGTCCGAAATTCCCGAAATGTTTGATGCTTTTGGCCCACAAATCAATACTTTCATGTCTGTTGGAATTTCGCTTCAGTGTTTACGTCGTAAGTTGTTCCAGTTTGAGTGAAGTAAGACAGTGTCTAATTTAGTTATGTGCTGCTTTATATCACTAACCAAGTTGTTTTCCGCAGCTTCTTTTACAAGGGCTCCACATTACTCCACTCTAAGTTTCACATATGTTGAAGATTAACAGTTTCTCCAAAACACAGCAAAACACTAGTTGGAAATATTTGGATATAGCAGCGTTTCAGGGCTTCAAAGTTTCTCTCCTCTTGCCACACGCTTGCGAGGATTTTACCAGAGTCTATCTCGACCGAACAGTAAAAAAAAAAAAATTGCAAGTTTGCGTTTCGCCTGAATTGTAAGCAACGCTTGATGTTTTATCAAGGCCCAATAAGCGACAATAAAGTTTAAGTCTGTAGATGCTGCTCACTTTTGTTTTGTAAAAATCCAATAAATTGACTGTTGTCGATGAAGAACGATGAATAAGAGCACCCGCCGATGCGTGTTTTGTACAGTCAGTAAAACATGACAAATTGGACTTCCCCACTTTCGAGTGAAGACGTACCTCGAACTCATGTATCTCTAGTTTTTAAATATGTTTAAGGTTGATAAATGTTTAAGAACATATTAAAAGCTTAGCTGAAAATATGTGAATACAGCAGAAATATAGTAAATGGTTTGAACCCAGGAGTATCAGTAGTTCGTATAGTGTGATCGTCCGGGTGAGGGTAGTTCTGAAAAGAACTGTTGTTGGTGACTGACGTTTCGACAACCTGAGCGGAAGTCATCTTCTGAGTCAAGTGAATAGTTTTATCAGTCGATGATGTTGTAAGTCTGGTTCGTTGAACATGAGTGGTCAGTTTAGTCATGGTGGTATTGGCTGAAAGACTCGTGTAAAGTTTGTCATCAGTCATTGGCGGGTTTCGATCCGTCTATTGTTAGTCAAATTGGTCGGCTTTCTTTCAGCTTTTTTTAATCAACTCGAATAGTCACGGTACTCTAATAAAGATTTCGATTTTGTTGGTTGAGTCATCAAAACTCCTTGCCTATTTTATTTTCCCAGTGTAAACTTTCACTATGTTAAAGCAACACTCATGATGTTAGTAGCCTTTTGGCGTTGGTGAAAATTGTTGCAGCATCTCGGCACAAAAGACAACGAAAGAAATCTTTGTCAAGATTTGTTGACAGTTGAAAACACCGGCTTGGACTTGAAAGTGCACGCGCTGCGCTATGCAAATGAGCTACTTGTACGCGTCAGACTTCCCTTTCAAAAACTTTTGCAAACTCGCCAAACAAACAGAAACAATAAGAAACTATCAAAACAGGGTTTGGTTATGATTACGCATTGTTTGGGAAACTCATAAATTAACTCGATACCAGAGTAAAGCGCTTTCTTACATAACTTTTCTTTATAAGACAAGCGCGAAAGCTTACGCGTACAACTAGCGCGAGCATTCATTCACAGCGCGAAATCGAAGTCATGTTTTCGACCTTGAAAAACTCACCTTTTCCATTAGCTCAGAGCATAAAACTGCATATAGGAGCCCTGGTTCTTATTCCCTGCCTTATTCCCTGCCATCGTTGTGAAAAATCTGCAAGAGAATCTCGTAACTCTCACCATTTGATCACGCAACGTGACAACATCCACGCGAGAGCTCCCGACATGTGTGTGGATCCGCGCGGATATATGACGTCAGGATGGCGCAATTTGTTCTAAAAACAGAAAAATTTTCCCATATCATAGGTGCACTCGGATCCCAAGACTTACGGTCTCCGTCCCCGATTATGGCTCCTGATCTACCCCAAACATCTGATCTCTTCCCGTTTAAAAAGTTTTTGGTTTTGTCAAGCAGATCGCAATGAATAAAATATGTCGTTGGAGGTGTAAGCCGTTTTATGTATGTTACATTTTTTTAAATTTCGCCCAATACCAAGCAACTGGGTTAAATCACGGTCAAGGGTAATTTGTTTTCCTCCAAAATTTTTGATTACAAGCTGGCCAACAGGGTGATTTGTTTCTGTTTCTAGTTTGGTATATTTATATTTTTTGAACAGGTTGTCTATTTCTTTTGCCAAGCTCTCTAAAGTGTAATGCCCTGGTGGGAGTCTATCAACTGATAAACCTTGAGTGTTATCGGGTTTACCCAAGGCCGCGCTCCCTTCTTTTTCAAGAGTATGCCAGCTATTGTACAAACTGCAAGAGAGGAGTCTGATGAAATTAACCTTCGGTAGCGGCTCCTCAAAGTGCGCAGTTTCCCCGTTGTTTTGCGCGACAATCGTAAGCACAACTCAACCATTTTATATTGTACAAATATAACATATTCAAAATGGATCCGTTCAAGGACTTTGGCAGATAGGCGCAAACGCCAGATACGAAAGCCAAAGAAGCCGCGGCCCAACAAAGCGCGTGGGCAGCATTCACAAAACAGTTCCCGAATGCTGATAAAACCTAATTCGTTGCACAAATCAATGTTGATGAAAAGCGGAATGTGTCAGCAGAAATGTTCTTCAAGGCAGGAAAAGGTTCCCTTCAAAGCGTGTTTGGTTCAGACAGGCGCTTTTGGAGTCAGAAAATGAAAGCCGCTCCTGGGCTGATAGACGTGGCGGGCTTTCCCTATCAATTGCCGCTAATTAAAACCAAAAAAGCGCTGTCAATTCCAGCCGTAGATTTTGCAAAAGCGGCCGAAGCCTTAAGAAAATCTTCAGTGGCCAGATAAACATCTACGTGACGCCCGACAGCTACTTCGTAACAAAATTCCGCGACATTTTCAAAAAAGCCTAGCTCAAACACACTGATGAGACAGAATCGAAAAATTGGCTGGGCGGCGCTAAAATGAAATATTGGCCTCAGCAACTCAACTTCGCTGTTTTCTGCGCGACACAAGCTTGTGGAATATCTCGCGAAATCTTTGACGGCGGAAAGTCTCTGCCGCCCCAAATAAGAGCCTTTTACCAATTCCACGTGTATTTCACGGTCAGGCGAATTCTGTATCAGATAGGCGGCATTCACAGCAAAAACGCTCTGTCCGGCGACCCGACATTCAACCAATTCGATAATCCTTATGACAAGGCCCCATACGACAGAATCTGCGATGAGTTCGGAATAGACCCCTCAAGTGACTTCCGTTTTAAACGTGGAATGAACCACGGCCTGGGGGTCGTGTACCTTTACATGTATGACATAGACAAGGAAGGGAAGGAAGAATGGACTCATTTTCCCGAGTACCATACTTTCGGCCCCAAACACATCGGCTACATCGAGCCAGACAATATTGCTTCCACCCAGTATGACTGGTTCGCCCCAAACACAGCCGCCGGTTTGACGCAGGCGGGCCTTTCGCGCATCAATCAGTCAATCGAAGCCTTTGTTCACTGCGTCTTGGGTGCGCAAGTCATCGTGCGCAGCAGTATTCTTGGAGAAGGAGGTTGAGCGAAAGAAACCCAGAGCGAGTTTCTGGTTTTGATGGAAGACGCGATCAGACAGCCACACCAGGCACAGAGCGGGCAAAGATACCAGCTGGCGGTGGATCAAGCGAAGGTCAGACGCAACCATGGCGGTGTGCCCTAGCGCGTGGCTAATGCCCGCTAAAATGAACATCAACACAGAAAGCACGGTTGGTTACAACAATAAGCTGAAACAGGCGGTTGCTGGAATGAAACTGTGGGTGAACAATGCCGTGAATCCAGGGACAAAAAAATTTTAAAAGCTTTTTGAAGTAACGCTGGATTATTTCCATTTTCGTTGCCGGGTGTATCGAGGCATTCAAAACATGAATATGATCGAATAGGGTATCAACAGTGCTGTCCCGGGTGGGCAGCCAGGCGGGCGGTTGGACATAAGCAGCCAGCTCGGCCGTCTCATGTTGCCCCGCTGTTGGCACGTCATCGTCCTCATCATCATCGGGCCAGACGGGGGCTTTGTACCACATGGTTTCATCGTAATCGCCTTCGCCATCGTCCTTCTTGGGTGGATAATAAGTATCATCGTCTCAGGGGTCATAATCACCATCTTCTGCCATGTTTAGTGTAGGAGCAGCTTTTTTAATTAGAGGCCCGTCACTTTTTGATATATTTTTCGGATAAAGACCACCGTGGCAAGAATCAGCAGCCAGGTGTGCTCGGCGAGATAGCTGACCACTTTCCCCGCTGTTTTGAAAAGGAAGTTCACAATCGAGCCAATCAGCTTGGGCAGCATGGAACCAAGCTGAGCGCCTATATCTTGAAGACCTTAATTTCCCAAAGCTTTGCCAGTGGCTTTCAAAGCTTTAGTAACCAAACTGACGACAGCCCCGATTGTGACTCCCGCGGCGAGAAGAACAGCCGTCACTCTCACACCATATTTTTGAAGATCTCTTTAATTCTTTCCGAGAGAGGCAGCGCCCTTTCTCTTTCCTCAACTTGAGTTTGCAAACGCGCGAGCTCCTCGTTTATTTCTGCCACTCTTTCTTCTGCCGCTTCTTTGTCGACCGGCGAGGAGCCTTCAGCTTGGATGATATCATGTTGCTGTTTTTTCACGCTGCAGCTCGCTTTCTCGCTCTTTAAAATCATTCAAAGGTTTTGTGCTGTTCAGCCTTTGCTACAAGACATTTGTTTCTCTTTCTTTTGCAGCGATTCTTGCTCTTTCTCTGGCAACCTTTGCTTGGGTTTTTTCTTTGCTTTTTTCCTTTTTCTTCAAGCGCGGCCACTTCTTTTTTTACCTTGTCATAATCGTTTTGATAATTTTTTAAAACCGATCCAACTTATTAATTTCTGATTGCATTTCAATAGTGGTGCCATGTTCTTCATGAATATCATCACGCTGTGCTTGAGCTCGCTCTAATTTTTTGTCTAAGCTCTTGCCTCTCTTGTTCTTTTTCGCCCTTTTCTGCAGCGAGGTCTTCGTCTGCTTTTAATTGTTTTTCAGATTCTATCGAGCTTTGGCGTGCTTCCCGGATGGTTGCGCGATCTTCAGCAATGATTTCTTCAGACCTTTCCCCCAGAGCTGTTGAATATTTGTCTGTGAAACTTTTTAGAAACCCTGAACCGTCCCTCTTAAAAATTTTGGTCTCATCCCCCTTTGGGTCCAAAACAACAATCTCAGTATCATTATCTTTTTTGCTGAAACTAATTGGGACTAATTTTCCGAAGTCTACCCTATAGAACCGTTTTTTGATGAAATCTCTGGCCTTTTGAAGCCTTGATAGTTTTTCTTCTGGAACTAACCAGTCGCCCAACAAGGGGGTTTCTTTATAAGAAGTGTCAGGCAGCCCGGTCTTTTGGTGTTGCCTCGTTTGCATTTCCGTTTCTTCGCCACTTTGCAATTGGCCAGGCTGGTAGGGGGTGGACGTCGCGCCAGGGGCATAGGGCTGCATTTTATTATTGACTTCTGTTTCGTCATCATCCTGGTCAAGCCGATGGTCAAAGACAGGATCCTCGTTACCAAAATCGCCGCCTTCTGCCATTGCAATATTGGAAAATAAACCCGGTTTGTTATACCTTCTTCGAAGAAGAAATGTCCGTGCCAGAGACCCTGCGCCCAACGCACACGCAAAAGACCTTGCGGGCCCCACGATGTCACACGCGTCACCTTCGAACGCACCGAAGCCATCCCCCGTGAGACCCTGTGTGTTTCAGCGCCCAAGCTGCATGAAAACGAGGTAATGCATTTAGTGCCTGGCTCGCTGGCGCTGCGCTTTGACATCGACCTGATTGGCGGGCACGCAAACAACTTCCTCGTTCAGAACGCCACGCGGGCGCTGGTGGACAAGCTGGTCGTGAGGTTTTCAGGCACCATCTTACAAGACACCATGGGGTACGACATCTACAAAACTTTCAAAGACCTTTTCCTTCCAGTTGAAAAGCGCGACAACATGGTGCCTGAGGGGATACAGAGCGAGGACTTATGCAAGATATGCTCAAAAGCAGGGGACAGGGAAACCTCGGGAGTCGACGCTGGAGACAAACTGAACGAGATCTACGGAACCAAGTACCGCATAAGGCTTGACCATCAGCTGCTGACAGACAACGGCGTTTTCTACCCCTAGGCCCTTTGCAATGATCTCGTATTTGAAGTCACCCTGGCGCCGGCTTCACAGTTGTTCAGAGGGTCACCACCAAGCTGGCGTACAAGCTGACCAACATCCAGCTCGAGTATGAAATGATCCGCAGCGAGACGCTCGCAGACGAGGCGCGCAGCGTGTACTCGTGCGGCAAAAAGGTCGCTTATGACCACGTGATGCGGTACAAAGTGGAGACCTTCATAAAAAACACAGTCACGCGGCTGAATATCAAAGTCAATCCCCCGAGAAGGTCAGTGAAAGGCATACTCCTTCTGTTGGTAGAGCCGTATAACGCGGGCACAAGGGACTCTGAAAAATACGTCTTCCCTGACATAAAAAAGTCAGCATCACCATCAACGGCTCGCCCAACATGCTGTACAACGACGGCCTCGAAAGCAAAGACATTTGGGCAGAAGCCAGCGGCTTCTTTGTGCAAGACCAAAATAAAACCGAACACATGACCCTGCAAAAGTTTTACACCGACAATAAGTTTGGGTTGCTCATTGATCTGCGTTCTATGGCAGATCGGAAAATGCACGGCAGCGGCACGCGCCTTGTGAACACAGCGGACGGCGTCCAGCTGGAAATCGAACGTACCACCACAGGCTCGGGCAACGTGAACTGCCATGTGTTCGTGATCTCTGAGTCCCAGTTTAACATCATGGACAGACAACTAGAATCTGTGCAGTATTGAATATGGACCCCGGCAATATTTCGTTCAACGCGCTCATCGTGGGGCCGACCAACTCGAGTAAGACGCAATTCCTCGTGAACCAGCTCTGTAGCCCTTTCTGCTTCCTCTCTGATGACTGTGCGGTCTCGAAAGACGCAAAGAGCGGACCGGGAAGCTGGTAAAGATCGGATTTTCCGCTCGCTACGCGGGCATCAGCGTGTGGGTGCTGACCCAGCAGCTCTCAAACATCGCGAAGCCTCTCCGAGAGAATGTGGCGGCGCTCGTGCTGTTTTACACGCCGTCGGTTCAGACCACGAAGAGCACGCCGGCGAGCTTTCCCAAGATGCCCTCAAGCAGCTGATTGCAAGGCTGAAAGTGCGCAAGTTCTCCCACCTGATGTTCTCTCTTCACCACCCTTTCGCAATTGAATTGAAAGAATAAAATTACAATATATACGATGGCTGAAGGAAATGATCCGGTGATGGCTGAAGTCATGAGCCTTCTGGAAGCTGAACCTGACTCGAAGAGTAATTCGCTGACCGACTCTTTGAGTCTGCCAGGGCCTGACATTCCAGCCTTCCGTGAAGAGCTTGCAATTCTGGTTTCTACAGGCAAAGCAAAACAGGCCATTGGCGTGCAGCTGACACAAGAGCACGTTAAGTGTTTGGAGGCTAAAGATGTTGAAAATTACTACGAAACGTACGAGACTTATGTGGGCGCCAAGACCACTGACACCTTTGCTGATATCTTTCTCTCGTTGTACACCAGGGCGGTTGGGAGGTTTGTGCAGATTAAAGACGTTGAAGCTCTGCAGGATGATCTCAAAAAAGATTACGTCATCACCAAAGAGTCGTCCACCCTTGTCGGAAGTCTTGCGTTGAGATGTGGGCGGCTGCTCATGGTAGCCAACACGGCACTGATCACAACGAAACATATCGATTTCAGTGTTGCTGAGCACTCCTCAGCAACTGCTGAACAATTGGTCAGCATTGCTGACTAATTTCTCAATAAAATATTTTGTTTAGTAAATATACGCATTGTCGGATTCCACAGACACGCAACCTGCGGCTGACTCTTCGAGTCAATTGTCTGCGGCCTCGCCCGACTCTGCGAGTCGGCAAACGCAGGTCACTGCAAAAATTCCACCCACGATACGGGCAAAAAACCCAAACCGAGTGGCTGCTCGCAAGGCTGTCGCTGAGAGAACAAGACTGGCTCGAGAGGCGCAGAAAAAAGCCGCATCTGAAGCAGCGGTCATAATAGCAAATAACAAGGAAACAAATGACACAAAAACGGCCGTGCCCGAGAGCGAAGACACGAACACCACAAGAAACGTTCTCACCACCGCACAATGGCTGAGTGTCATCAGCATTTTCGTTTCAATTATCGGGCTCTACTACAAACGTGAATAGACAAAAAGAGTTTTCAGCGCTTCCACAAGTGAAAGCAGCACCAGTCCACCGACTGCGACCTCTTCTCCGGTACAAGAAAGTGTTGGGAGACCTCCGGCTGCTGACTCGCAGAGTCGGGCGAGGCCGCAGCTAAAGCAGCCAATTCAAAGAAAAGGCCTCAGCGCTATGGATTGAAAAATCAATTAAACTTTCCTCTGCAACTTAAACAGATATGTCTGAAAACAAACTAGTGAAAACGATGATGGATGCGGCCGCTCTTATCGGCTTAGCCGCCGGCATCAGCTGGATTGCGAAAAAGGTGGTGAAAGAGACCTTCACCGTTGACCCTAGCGGCAGCGCCATGAACTATGCAAAATTCAAAGCTGTCCTGGCAGGCAACATTGCGTTAAAACAGTACATGGAAGACAAAAAGATCCTTCCGACCTCTGTTTAGAGAAAAGATATGCATGTTTTTAACGATGGCTAGCATTGTGATGATGGTCGAAGATGCTATTCTTAACGCCGCTGCTTTCACTGGCGGCAACTATCTCGCTAAATACTTGTCCGGCAAACAACGGAAATGCAGCGTTGGATGAAAAAAAACGGCAAGACAAAGCTCTTGAAGCTTATCAGGCCGCTATGGCCAAATACACGCGAGACTGCACGAAGCTTCTTGATTGGATTCAAACCAACAGAGAAATCAAAGAACAAGCGAATCAAAACTTCACGAACACCGATTAGGCGTTCAAACTCTATAACCAGGCCCACCCAGACAAGCAAGTCACGCCTCCCAAAGAACCTCAATTCGCTGACTCTTATCAACCCAGTGAGCTGCAGAAACAAGACGAGCTGGTTTTTGTGGGCGGCAACGCACTCGCGGTCGCCTATGCCGCTTTTCGTTTTCTTTAAACTTTCGCGGATGTAAAATAATGGACACCAAGCTCGCCAAAGTCTACTACAACCCCAAAGGCTACTGGAAAGGCATCGCTACCATCAAAAAATTAGCGGACGCCGCGAAAGTCCCTGAAGAAACCGCCAAGCAGTGGCTCATCAAACAAGCTCTCTGGCAGATCTATCTCCCCGCCTCGCGCTACATTCCTCGCGCCAAACTCGACGTATCGGCGCCTAACGAGGTCCACCAGGCGGACCTTCTTTTTCTGCCTCATGACAAGCTTCCTGTTGGCCGCAAAGTTTACAAATACGCGCTGACCGTTGTCGACGTCGTCAGCCGTTACAAAGAAGTTGAGCCTCTGACCTCCAAAGACTCTGCTGAGGTTGCGAAAGCTTTTCAGTCGATTTACAAGCGCAGCTCATTGACATGACCTCAGCTGCTGCAGGTGGGCCGTGGGCGCGAGTTCATGGGAGGCGTGACCAAAGAAATGGAAAACCACAAAAAAGCTATTCGTCGCGGGCGCCCACAAATTAACGGAGACCAAGCTATTGTGGAGCGTTTCAACCGCACGCTCGCCGAGCGCTTGTTTGAGCATCAGTATGCTGTAGAACTGCTCTTGCCTGCGGGCCAGCGGTCGACCGCGTAGATTAAAAGGCTCAACATAGTAGCACTTCGCGCAGAGCGCAATCATCCGGCTGCCTTCGCATTCGAGTTTGAACAGCCCAGGCGTGCGCCCGCTCCACTTGTCCTACGCCAGCTACTCGTGCTTTTTTGCCTCAAATTCTGCGCGCACTGACCTTGGCGAACGACGCCCTCAAGCCGCTCAGCAGAGATGGCGATATAATTGCTGTCCGTGTCCATCTGAATCAGCTCGAAGTCACGGCGGTCGAGGTACCGATCCAAGAAGTCGTAATAGAATTCTAGCATCCTCAGCTTGGCCAGCTGATACACCGCGATGCCGATCTGGAAAGGACGAGTGATCGTGATGCGCGCCTTCCTGCTTTCCAGCTCATAGGTTGGCCCGACCTCTTCCACATCGCGGAATTACGCGCTTTGCAGCGCTCTGTCCACTACCTTCTCATCTTTTGTGTACACCACTCATGTCTGCCGCTCTAGCGCTTTGATGAGCTTGCCGTACGCGCTGTTACCGAGCAGCTTGAATACCTCGGCCAGCAGAGCCTTGCTCTTGTCCACATCTCCAGTGTGGCGGGCTTCTGTAACCTGCTCCACGATCCAGGTGAAGATCTTCGTCGCCTCATAGTCGATCGTGCGGTGCACGGCTGTAATTACTGCGCCATGGGCAACATACCGGCGCAAGAGTTGCGCATATAGCAGCAGCTTTTGTGCTGACCACGCTCCCACCAGCTTTTTCCCGTCGCCTCTTTTTCTGCCGGTGCGGACCATGTAAACGTTCTTGTGTTGCGGCACTGCTTCGTCGGGAATCTGTTTGGTGAAGAAGATGGGAGGCATTTCTTCAAACTTCATCCACAGCTTTTTGGGGATTTCAATGTCGACTTCCGCGAATCCAAACCAGGTTGCGGCTTTCAGGCGTTCTGTCAACGCGGGCGCGGCTTTTGCTGGATAGTCCTAATGCACGACCTTTTCCTTTCCACAGGGCATGTCTCTCAACATTATCGACAGATAGAGCGCGTTGGCGTTGTAGCCGATGATGCGTTTGCAGATTTTCGGCTGTTTGAAGCAGTGCGGTCTAATGTGCGTGACGCCGGCTTTACGATACCGCGTGAACACCAGGCTTTGCCCACCCACCACGGCGTCTTTCAACATCCCATATGCTTCTTCACAAGGGCTGTGGAGGTCGGCGCCGCGCTCTATCGTGCCTCTCAGCAGGTAATGCAGGCTCACCCCTGGGAGGCTGACTGCATCTTTTAAGATGTCGATCCCTTTGGCTGTGTAAAAGGCGCGCATGTTTTTCAAGGCTTCCAACCCCGGCGCCACGTCGCGGTTGTTGTAATAGCGCAGCCAGTCTGCGAAAGTTTGCATCTCCTTTTCTTTAAAGATTTTTTTGCACTCCGCCATTCTGATAGCTTGACGAGAAAACCGCCTTTCAAGCGCGAATACCATGTCGGGTAATCCGGCAGCTCGGGGAAATCTGGCTTGTCAGGGATGTCGAACCTATCATAAGGCATGTGGGATTTCAGATCGGCGCCGCAGTACGCTTTGACCCAATTTCATAGCTCGTGCCCGGCCTCAGATAGTTTATGAGGTCTACGAAGAGGAAGCCGCTGGTTTTCATGAACATCGTGGTGTGCGTCTTTTTCCCCACTTGTACCTTGGCTGTCGTGTCATCCACCAGCTCCTCGAAATGTTCTTTTATCAGGTTCATATCATAATGCCCAGAGTTGAAACCGAGAACGGGGACTTGGGCGCACCATTCTGCGATCGCCCTGCGGCCCTTTCCTGTTAAAAAAGGGCTGTCTCGGTATAAGCTCAGCTCTGACTCGCTGCGGATGTTTGCCCCGCGCCTCTCCAGCTCTTTCATGAACGTCTGGATTAGCTTTTTGGGGTTTCGTTCGCAGATATGCGTGGGCTCGCGTTCTAACGTGTCGCCGATGCTCACGGTGATTGCCACGCGGGTTGCTTCGTACGTGAGCGACGCTGTCACTTCGTTTCTCTGGCTTTTATCATGCCACGATTCAAAATCGTACAAGATCGCGTACGGATAGGTCCGCTTTTCTTGGTTTGGCAGGGCGTCGTGGGTTTTTTGTTCGTCGCACTCCCATTTCTCGATCACTCGGTAGCCGGCTTCTCTCAAGGCGTGGGCCCTTGCTGCCGTGGCGAGGAAGCGGTTTTCTCGCGTTTGGCCGTGATTGGTAATCTCTTTACGGGTGTTTGGACAACGGCAGGAAGAAGCCGTGCCAATGGCAGCCGTGGTATTAGAACACCGTCTTTGTTTTTGGGTCATAACCGTCAACTGGCGCTCCCTCAATCCACCGCTCGCCGCCGTGGCCGCATAACGCGTGGTGAATTTGCCGGCCCAGCTGCTTGCTTGCGCCCTCTAGCCAGCGGACCGATGACGTCGACGCTCGGGGTTTGCCGTAGAAAACTCGCTCATAAACGGTCTGCGGGGCTTCGACTCTCCTGTTAGGGCAATCTATAACTGTTTTCCCTTGGGCGCATGTTTGGCTGTGTCTCTGAAGATGGCAGGCTTGGGTGAAACGTGCTTGGCAATCCGCGCATGCATACAGCCTTGCTAGATTTTTGATGTGTTTGATCAAAAACGCGTGTCCATCATAAATTCCAATCGTCATAATTTTCTCCAGCTGGTCTAAAGGGTTTCTTTTTCTATGCCACAAAATTTCGCCGTTTTCCTGGCGCTCTGGCTCATAGACTCTGATAGCAAACCAAGCTTACAACCGTTTCCCTTGATTGAGGTTTGTCTGGACCTTATCCAATTCATCGAGAGAAGTTTTTGGGATGTTCTTTTGTTTCAAAAAACTCTGTGCTAGCTCTCTCGCCGTCTGTGTGCTCCGATCGGGGCGCGCTCCTTGATACATGGCAATGCAGCACCACAGGCACAAGTTGTCGTCAAAAGTGTCCAGCGCCACCATTTGGCGCCCGCGAGCAAGGTTGCGCAGCCAGTCTGGCAATGCGCCTGTGCCTAACATTAGCTGCCTGTCAAGCACGACCTTCACTTGGATGTTCAAAAACTTTACAAACACCCATTTGGTGTTCGGGTGCTCGATGTTGTCAGGGTTTAACCGTTCAGTTTCCTGTGCATTCAACCATCTTTCCGCTTCAGTAAAATTGTTCATCCAAGGCGAGCCCTTGCGCTATTTATAATAAACCATTTTCAAATCTGTTTCGGTGTTTACTATGACATATGCATAGATGTAACGAATATAAAAAGCCGAGTTGATGCGTTGCCTAAACTTTGCCGTAATAGAAAGCGTGTGGTTTTCGCCCAACCTCTTATCAAAGGTCCATCTGATAATATTCTGCCTTTCTTTTCGCGCAACGCTGCCGGGATTTGTCGAATCCTTCATCTACTACTTGGCGACCCAGATTTCTTAATATTTTAACAACTTCTTTCTCCAGGAGTATTTTTACCCATTTCAAACTATTTTTTACAGTCGAACCTCTCCTTATGGACACCTCGGTAAGCTACCACCTCTATGTACGAACAATTCGCTTGATCTCGGATAAATAGCGCAGAATTATTTCTGCGGGAACAAAGGTCCCGCCCAGCATTGGTGCCCGTTTTCAACTGGTTCGACTGTATATTTAAAATGGTTTAAAACTGCCGTTTCCTGTAGCATCGATGGGTTAAATTGCTCTACTAAAATGTAATGCATTTTCAGTCCTCGTGATATATATTGCACTTAATTCTCGAAGCAGTTAGAGATAATTATCGATCGTATATTGCTAAAGAATGTACAGTCAACTCTCTCTTCACGGACACCTCTATAAGACGGACACCTGGTGCTGGTCCCGGCCGTACCTCGGTCATTTTACTATAACCAAACTCTCTATAAGACGGACACCTCCATAAGACGGACAACGGACACTTGTGCATGTGACGTCCTGAATGTGACCGCAAATTATGATTTAGGGAAGAAAAATTCTTAAACTACCAAGTACGTGACTCTTTGTAACACCAGACGTTTCACTGACAGCTCTTATCTTGCCGGGAAATACATACCATACAAGTTAAAATTAAATCAGTCATTGTCCCATTCAAGGCCAAGATGTGGACTTTGAACCACCGGCTCCAACCTTCAAATCTACCGGGCAAATCTACTACAGAAAAGAAGCTCTTAGACTGGTTGACGACCTAAAGGAATTCGCTTCCACAACGCTGCAAGATGAAATCCTCATATCAAAATTAAGCAGCGTTAGTCAGCGCTTTGAGGATTTTAAACTGTCTACCTGAAACCATCCAAGATCATAGATTTCTTTTCTTCTTAAGGTAGCATCTCACCCCAAATGTAACCATTAAGGGAAAAAAAATATTTTACGATATAAAGATAGCTCTTACTCCTCTTTTTGTTTTTAAAAAAAAATTGAAAAACTGTTTCTACGGGAAGTTATGGACAAAATAATGTTTTCTTCACTAATTGCCTTTAATGGAATGTTGACAAGTCATTGTGACAGTCAACACATTATTATCATGTGAAGGTGAATTAATCAACATGACACGAGCGTGGGACAAAGAAAAATTCTGAGTCCCCGACAGGAATCGAACCCATGACCTCCCGAACACCGGGCGGGTGCTCTATCCACTGAGCTACGAGAACTCATGTTACACACCAGCCTTGTTTGGACACTCAATTTCGTCACGGCCAGACCACGCAACAATATTTTCGCGCTGTTGCCATGTCTTACAGAAAAAAGCGAAAGCGATTGAGCTGCCCTTTTGTACCAAAGGGATCGGTAAAAAGAAAACAAGGAAATTGTTTTGACAGGGATTGGGCTGACAAACTTCACGCTGGCGACAAAGCGTCCTGTTATAAGCAGCACGAAGTGTTCGAGGAAGGACAGGATTTGGAGGCGTAATCCTTCTGAGACCAGCTTTGGCAAATAACGTTATTATTTCCTCTGAATAATGCTCCTTCGAGTATAGACGTGTACAAGACAGATTTGAACGACGCACTACCAAACATAGTTTCGCTAGATACTGGTGCCTGTATTTATCCTAGTCTCTAGTACGAAAACGGGCATCCTCGCAAAGATTGTGAAAGACACTCAACAAGAAATAAATCCCGCACCGGAAGTTGTGCCTGGCAATTGTGTGACGGTAATTTTGTGGCTTTATTCGTCAGTACTGATCATATGGGCCAGAAAACAATTTGTATTGTTTCCTATCCAGCTTATTACCATTCTTACCCAGCTGCTCGCATCTCAGAAAGGATGACTTCCTTAGGATTTTCACTGGAGTCAGTGGTACTTGCTTTCTTCCCTGCTTGCGCGTTCGGCGTCGCGTCGTATTCTTTGTCGTGTTTGTCTCGTTTACCTTTGTCCCCTTTTTCGTTTGTTTAGGCATTGCTAACGTTGGTTTGGTCTATTCATAATACAATTTACCAGTCAGAGGAATCATGAAAACTCCGGAAACTGGGATGAAACACTTTCAATTTTACAGTAACAACTTACCTTCGGAGCGAGCGACCCAACAGTGATACCTGGTAGAGCTGATTTGTAGCGTATTTGACATCTTGTCTGGTCAACATTTGAGCGCTATTGTTATGAAGTAAGTTGAGCCTTTTGCTTGTAAAACGTAGGTAATTACTTTCACACCTTGTTGTTTTAATCTCATTCGACCGGAAGAACGTCTCTGAAACTGTTTTGCTCTTTTTCTCGAAACAATATTTTCAAGAAATTGGGCGCACGTTTTAAGTTCGCGTGCATTGAGTTTTCAACCGTTTTAGCTCAAATTTGGCGTGAATGTTTCTATATAATGTGGCTCAAAAACCATGTCGGCGTTTTTGGTTTTTCCTGTTCTTTCTAGAGTTGTACACAAATGAAGGAACAGGAGGAACATTATTTCGAACCTCGAAGTTTAAGCGAGCGTAAAAAACAAACGAGGCAAGATATCAAAATTCGCCGACACAGTTTTTGAGACAAAGGTGTTAAGAACTCGGCGCAATGTTTGTCTCTTCCTCTAGATCACTTCCGACTGGACAGGAACTGAATATTGCAAGCTATGTACTTTTGCAAAACGATCGCTATATTTTCAAGGAATTTATCTTTTTTCTTTCAATAAATATTGTAAGGTAGTTAACACGTTAACTATTGATTGTAATACGACAAGAAATTCAATTTTATAAATATGTTTTTGCTCCAGTTTGTAGGTTTTGTTCAAGTAAATAACTTAAAACAAACTTTAAACAGAAGCGTATTCACTGTGCACAGGTTCAGCATTATTATCTTAAAATTCATGGGGTCATGTTACGTCGACTCTCTACAAGACACCTCTCTAAGACGGACACCTCCCTAAGACGGACACCTCTCTAAGACAAACAGCTGAGGCCGGTGCCGATGGTGTCCGCCTTAGAGAGAGTTGACTGTATATCAATTTGAAGAGTTTTTCAAGTTCAGCCTCCTCAGGCAGGCGTCCTTAGAGTCCTTAAAATCTACTTTAGCGAAAGTTACGATTATTTTTTGTTTTGCTATTTTTCTGGGTTTTAAGAAGGCGCATTTTTCGTAGAACATTGCAAAATTGTACTAGAAGATTTCTGAACCATGACTCGAGGGTCACCTAAACGGATCTTATGTGGGCTTCAGTTTCTGGATCTTACTGGGGCGTTCAAATACAGTTATAAATACACATCAAACACTGAACCCTTTCAGTGTTACTGATAGTCATAGTGTATTAAACAGGCTATCATGCGCCATTTTGCATAGTATATTTAATGAGGTAGAAGTTCATCAGATGATTGAAAAAAGTTACCTCTGCCATTGTAAACTGAGCCGAATTATATCAGCAAACCTCTGAACTGCTACCCTCCATTAAAACAAGAAGATGCAAAACAGAACTAAACAGAAATACGAATTGGGAATTGTGTTTTTTTTTTTTTTAATTTAACACCAACATATTGGAAATGAGAAATAAATTAAGGTTAACATTTCCATCGGCTGATAGTTGCGACAAAAAGGGTCCCGGAGTCAACTAATCCAAGAACAAGTAATCAAAAAGAGAAACGGGGTTTTGATTCTAAGCCAGGCAGGCGCGTAGGAGGCGGGGGGGGGGGGGGGGTTCGAGGGGTTTGAAAGAACCCCCTTTGAAGGTCAATAATGGAGGACTTAAAACACAAACTGTTGATTGTCAGCTTTTAGCAAATAGTGGAGGAATGGAAAACAAACTTTGAGTGTTGTAGCGTTTAAATTACCCTACAAGAAAACGCTAAAAGCATCGGGAAAGTATTAATTCTTAGGAGAATGGGTACAAGTGAAATTCGAGAACCTTACATGAAGTATAGAGTTTAAAAGTGGCGTCTAAACAATCAGCCGAACGATCAGCTCCTATTTTAAGTTACTTTTCCAAAGGTAAGTGACTAATTGTTCAACTTTTATTCACTTTAGGCTAAAATTCGTAATGTTTGACGAAAAAAGCGTGTTTAGGTCTGTATACTGTTGTGTCATATTAAACATCGATCGTTTTACGTGGATAAAGACTTACACAATCGCAAGGATCAACAAGGACAGAGCCTCGCTAAACTAGCCGTAGTTACGTACTGAGAGGCCAAGTTATATGTATTCATAATTAAAGCAACTTAAGCCTTCGAAAAGGCCTTTGCATTGATATGTCAACCAGCCGGCAAAACTTAAGCTTAGGCCCGGGCCAAACGTCGAACTTGTCATGTGTCGATCGATTCAGCGAATAAGGTTCCTGAGAAGTTCGATCGTACTAAAAATACCTGTTATTTTACACTCCATCGAGTTTGAAATATTGACGTGCACAATGCTGAAAATAACATTTCCGGGCCTCTAGATTTCAAAATTTTCTGGGGGAACATGCCCCCAGACCCCCCTAGAGGCTCGCGCCTTCGGCGCTCGTATTTAATAACCCCCCTTAATAAATATTCCTGTCAATACGAACACCCCTTCCAAAAACCTCAGCTACGGGCCTGCCAGGAGAGGCAACGACATAAATAAAAGAGTTCGAAATGTCCAATTGTAAAAGATTGCAGTGAAAATGCGACTGAGTTCGAAATAAAGAGGAGATCCAAAAAACAGAACTCGATTTAGCAGGTTCCGACTATAGCTATTATTACCCGCTGGGTTCAGTGCTGGTGTTTACAATAGTCTCAGTAAAGCTGTGTTTATGTTGTGATAATTTCTTGTTCTACTAATAATAAAGAAAATGAAACGAAAATGGTACGCCGGCATGTGCTGATGCATGCGTTTTGATTGTCTTTCATTTTTCTCTGTAAAATAAATTATGAAAGAATTTTTGGCATTTCACTGCTGCGATAAAATGAATCTTGGTTGATATCGCATGATTTCTAATCTAAAACATTTCACCTTTGTGACCTCTGGTCTGCTCTTGATCACCAAATATTCAACTGCAAACGGGAGTGAAACAGGGAGAAAAAGAATTGGGAGGAGTGTGACAACAGGGCAGTGGTGGCATTGGCAAAATCTTTTTTGTTGTACTTTTCCATGAAATTGAGTCAAAACTCTTGAATTAGTGGCGGCCGGGATGGTCAAAAGAAGAGATCTGTGTCTATCCGTCCAATTATTAACTGTTTAAGTTTGCTACATGCATTCTCAAGTCACGGACACGTTTAGCCCGCGTAGCTGGCGGGATTCGCGTGAGAGTGGGTTCAGCATAGGGCTTGCCACAAATTCCTCGGCAACTTTTTAGCAACCGTTCGTATTTCGAGCAACTTTTTTTGTTCCAGCATGTTTTTGCATTCTCAGCAATTTCTAGTTTTCTAGATATCGGAGCAGCTTTTGTTGCTTTAATTGGCCATGCTTCCACATTTCCATATTTTCCAATGTTTCAGTAGACGATTTGTGAATTTCTTTACTTTAAAAAAAATTTAAATTTTTTTAAAGAATTTGATATTGATGCGTAGAATTTAATCATACGTATTGTGAACAAATTTTTTTAACGACGCTGGTTACGATGCAAAATTGCACAAAAATGCTTAGAAATGTTACTTTTGTTGTACAGATTGCATAATTTTGCATCAGACCAAGTAAAAGAAGAGAGAGAAAAAAAAAGGTTTTGCTTTTTTTGGCAACTTTTGAGCAACTTTTTGAGAAATTTCGGGCAACTTTTTGGGAAGTCTCGAGCAACATGTGGCAAGCGCTAGTTTTGCATGCCGACAAAGTAAAACAAAAGCATACACACGCGAAGCAGTCCCGCCAGACACATTGATTTACATTGGAAGGTCCGATCCAGAAAGGTGCACAACCGAAACGTTTTGATTGATTGATTCCTAAGTCCGAATTAAACAACTGCACATTGTATTTTGTGCACGGTCAAGCACAAGAATGGCAAACAAAAACATAAAACAAACAAGTTCTATAATTATAAACTGTATGGTGCGTTATACAAGTAGCCTATTTGGTTTGGATAGATACAACTTTTGTAATCTGAATATGTTCGTACAAGTTCACATTTTCTTTAATCTCAGATGGAAGGTGACAGTCCAGCTCAACTTCCAGTTGCCCAAACAACTCAAGCCCAAGCTCCTCCTGGTCAGCCAGTGATATCTCAACAACAAGTCCTTCCCGGACAACCAATCATGTACCAAATGCAGCCCGGCCAACAACAACCGGTTTTTGTTCAGGCTCCTGCCGGTCAGCCAGCCACTACAGCAGATGGGCAGCCTATTCAGTATTATTATGTCCCCGTGAGGCAACCAATGCAACCGGGTCAACAGGGACAGCCAGTACAACCGGTACAACCGGTTTACGTTCAACAAGTACAACCTCAACAACAGGCTGGACAGGGTCTGGGTCTCACTATTGACACAGATTTTCTCAAGAGCCCTCTGTGCTACATTAAAATAGCAGAATTTGTGAGTATCGTATTTCCCTCTACTTTCGAGCAGAGAAAATAAGAAGACAAGCACGGAAATTCGTAACTTCAAGGACTCCTCGCATAATCCAACTTGACTAGAGAACTTGCGGGCGAGAAGACGGTTAACTAGAAAACTAGGTTAACTTTGATGATTGGTTATTTTTGTGTCTTGTGATTTGAACAACAGCAGCCTCATTTTTGCGTGCCGTTTCGAATTTATTTAAAAAATGACTTTCTCCGCAGCTCAAATTTAACATATTTTATAAACTCACTTGCATTATCATAGCTAAGATGGATGGGCTCGCTTATGTACAGTGTACGTAAGAGATACCAAAAGCAGTACCTCCGATCCCATGCCGTTTCCCTCATCTTCTTTCTTTACCTCTCCCCCATCTTGAAACCTCTACGATCGCGGTATGAGCAGAGCAGCAAACTCGTCTTTAGCCAATTTGCCAACTCAGTGAAAATGTCTGCAGTCATTTCTTTCAAGTCATATGTTGAAATATCCGGTTTTGCAGGTTGTGCTGCTCGGCGCATGGGCAAGTATCCTCAAGTACTTTGATAGTCTAGAAGACTTTTCAAACACAATAGCGGTTGATGATGAAAAAGCTAGCTTCTTGAAAGGCATCACAATTTTCTGTTGGGTCATGGTCATCCTCTACTTGATAATGTATACGTTGAGCTTCCCTAAGATTTGCAATTGCAAACGACCGTCCCTGTTCACTTTAGCGGTAAGTCCAAAAAAAAAAAAAATGTGCGAACAATTTCTAAATTTTAGATACTGATATTCGTCAGGGTTAACACACCTCCCTTTCGTTTCTGACCCATTCACCCGTCAGTAATTGACAACCTCATTCCCAGGGTTTCTCATGTAGGGCGGAAAGATGACAGACCATGGGTACGAGGTTGACTAATTGATTGTAGCCGATCGGTGAATTTACACTACGAGTTATTTTCTAATAGTGGTGTAAATCCATAATTACTCGAGCTTTCGTAGGATTATTCATTTACTATATGACTGAGAAAATTACTAATTATTTGAAATTGAATTGTTTTAATTTTTATGCATATAGTAATGATAAGTATTATTTTGTCGTAGAAAAGAATTTTTTCAGGATCTAACTGAACTTCTGCTGTGAGTGGAGCTTCGTCACTAAATTTTTATGACGATTGTATCTTTTTCTTAATTATTATTATGCACGCGCAAGTGTTAATTTGCACGGTAGTGCAAATTCAAATTATCGATAAATTTATCCGTTCTATGGCAACCACAATGAAGCTATTTTCTCGGTGAGAATAATGAAAGGTACTCTCTCTTGGTCATATGCAAGTTGCACTTGTCTTGCACTTCGAGGAATACGCGGGGAACCACAAAAAAGGGGGACTAAGGGGCGAAGAATACCCGTTAATCCCGTTAACCACTAATCACTAATTTTGTTTGTTGTTGTTTTGTTTTTTTGTATTTCACAGTCTTTTTTTGCTTTGTTTGCAGACACTGCTTATCCAATTCGTTTTGTCCGTTTTATTGGGCGCTTGCTGTGGAATCATGACATTTAATCCTATCGACTATGGAGGGGCGTACGAGCCCAACATGTTAGCCTATCGGATTGGGCTGGTAAGTAGAATTCAATTGTACTGTTATAATGGCCTGTTCAGTTGCAAATTGTAACTTTGCCTGTTCAGCATTGGTTAAGAAGCCACGGGACGGCCTCTCCTATATTGTCTTTCAAAAAAAAAAAATCAGGTTTATTTATTTAATGTAAAGAGTCTGATCCATTTATTTATTTATTTATTTATTTCACATATTTATTTATTAAACGTAATTTATTTATTTAACATAAATAGCCGACTGCGTATTCTTTCCAGTTTTCAGCAGGAAATTCCTCAAAGACAGTTCACCTAACTGGGTTGCTATTCTTCTATCCAAGTACTCTTTTTGGACAAAAATGCATGGAAATTAATCAAAGCCTTCGTCCCATGGCCCAACTAATTCCCTTACCCTGTACCACCTGTCGGAACAATCACTCTTTTCTTTGATTAAGAGAAATACTTTCTTGATGACAGCTATTCAGAGTTTTAAAAATGTCCGTTCATTCTTGGTGTTTTGACAGGGGTTCGGTCACTTTTCCTGGATAATTTTCATTGTGGACGTCTACCTTCTTTACAAGTTGTACAGACAGCAAAGGGTAGAGGAGGTTTGTCATCCACAGCAAGCAGGCCAGCCAGGTGTCGTCCGACAGCCCGCTGTGGTTTTTCTCCCACAAGGCGCGACACAGCTAGTCTACCAACCGCCTACACATCCGGGACAGCAGCCAGTTCAATATCCGGGACAACAGCCTCTCCTGATGGGAATGCCTCCGCCGGCTTACACTCAACAGCTTCCACAAGGAGAGACCCAGAAATAAAATATAACATTGCCTGCTGCCGAATTATGCGAAATCCGCCATATGCGATGAAATCTAGCTCTATTGTAACTTAAAAGCGTCCAGTATATAGAAACAATGCTGTAAAAGAGAACTTAATTTTCAGCTTTTAGCATTTTTACAACCCGCATCATACAAGTCAGCAACAGGTAGTCACTTTAAAGCACAATGGCTGCTATACCATAACAAATATTGTCATTACATATTGTCATTACATATACATGCCAATGCTGCACAAATGTTTGTCAATGGTGGAACATTTGACGTTTGTAAGCAGAATAGCTCAGCTGCCTTACAAATCGGAACAATACGTGAAGAGAAGTCTTGGTAAATATTATGTATTACATCAGCGTGATTAGTTATATGAAGTTTTTTTTGCATTCAGATCCGCAAGTGGTCAGTATATAGAGTTTTGCTTTAATTAAACAAAAAGAAAGCAGGCTACAAACACTGATTAGCATCCGATGGAACCTGTAGAAAGAAACTTGAGATGCGGCTCTATTGCGCCAAGGGGACGTCTCGTCTCTCATAGCACAGTTTAACTTTGAATGAATGATTAATATTCTTAGCGTAGCTTTTGTAGAAATCATCAATTTTATCAGGAGCCATAATCGGGGACGGAGACCGTTAACGCGCGCCATTTCTAGTATTGGGGCTGTCCCTCTGATATGGGACAATTTTTTTATTTTTTTAGAACAAATTGCGCCATCCCGTGCGGCACACGCGCGTACATGCTGCGAGGATTTTTGCGGATGTAGCGCGGGGAAATGGCGTCCGAAATTCCCGAAATGTTTGATGCTTTTGGCCCACAAATCAATACTTTCATGTCTGTTGGAATTTCGCTTCAGTGTTTACGTCGTAAGCTGCTCCAGTTTGAGTGAAGTAAGACAGTGTCAAATTTAGTTATGTGCCGCTTTATATCACTAACCAAGTTGTTTTCCGCAGCTTCTTTTACAAGGGATCCACATTACTCCACTCTAAGTTTCACACATGTTGAAGATTAACAGTTTCTCCAAAACACAGCAAAACACTAGTTGGAAATATTTGGATATAGCAGCGTTTCAGGACTTCAAAGTTTCCCTCCTCTTGCCACAGGCTTGCGAGGATTTTAACAGAGTCTATCTCGACCGTAGAGTAAAAAAAAAAAAAAAAAAAAAAAAAAATTGCAAGTTTGCGTTTCGTCTGAATTGTAAGCAACGCTTGATGTTTTATCAGGGCCCAAGAAGCGACAATAAAGTTTAAGTCTGTAGATGCTGCTCAGTTTTGTTTTGTAAAAATCCAATAAATTGACTTGTCGATGAAGAACGATGAATAAGAGCACCCGCCGATGCGTGTTTTGTACAGTCAGTAAAACATGACAAATTGGACTTCCCCACTTTCGAGTGAAAACGTACCTCGAACTCATGTATCTCTAGTTTTTCAATATTTTTAAGGTTGATAAATGTTTGAGAACATATTAAAAGCTTAGCTGAAAATATGTGAATACAGCAGAAATATAGTAAATGGTTTGAACCCAGGAGTATCAATAGTTCGTATAGTGTGATCGTCCGGGTGAGGGTAGTTCTGAAAAGAACTGTTGTTGGTGACTGACGTTTCGACAACCTGAGCGAAAGTCATCTTCTGAGCCAAGTGAATAGTTTTGTCAGTCGATGATGTTGTAAGTCTGGTTCGTTGAACATGAGTGGTCAGTTTAATCATGATGGTATTGGCTGAAAGACTCGTGTAAAATTTGTCATCAGTCGTTGGCGGGTTTCGATCCATCTATTGTTAGTCAAATTGGTCGGCTTTCTTTCACCTTTCTTTAATCAACTCGAATAGTCACGGTACCCGAATAAAGATTTCGATTTTGTTGGTTGGAAACTCCTTGCCTATTTTATTTTCGCAGTGTAAACTTTCACTATGTTAAAGCAACACTCATGATGTTAGTAGCCTTTTGGCGTTGGTGAAAATTGTTGCAGCATCTCGGCACAAAAGACAACGAAAGAAATCTTTGTCAAGATTTGTTGACAGTTGAAAACACCGGTTCGGACTTGAAAGTGCATGCGCTGCACTATGCAAATGAGCTACTTGTACGCGTCAGACTTTCCTTTCAAAAACTTTTGCAAACTCGCCAAACAAACAGAAACAATAAGAAACTATCAAAACAGGGTTTGGTTATGACTAAGCATTGTTTGGGAAACTCACAAATTAACTCGATACCAGAGTAAAGAGTTGTCTTACATAACTTTTCTTTATAAAACAAGCGCGAAAGCTTACGCGTACAACTAGCGCGAGCATCCATTCACAGTGCGAAATCGAAGTAATTTTTTCGACCTTGAAAAACTCACCTTTTCCATTAGCTCAGAACATAAAACTACATATAAGAGCCCTGGTTCTTATTCCCTACCTTATTCCCTGCCATCGTTGTGAAAAATCTGCAAGAGAATCTCGCAACTCTCACCATTTGATCACGCAACGTGACAACATCCACGCGAGAGCTCCCGACATGTGTCGGCGCGGATATATGACGTCAGGATGGCGCAATTTGTTCTAAAAATAGAAAAATTTTCCCATATCATAGGTGCGCTCGGATCCCAAGACTTACGGTCTCCGTCCCCGATTATGGCTCCTGATCTAGCCCAAACATCTGATCTCTTCCCGTTTAAAAAGTTTTTGGTTTTGTCAAGCAGATCGCAATGAATAAAATATGTCGTTGGAGGTGTAAGCCGTTTTATGTATGTCGCATTTTTTTAAATTTCGCCCATTACCAAGCAACTGGGCTAAATCACGGTCAACGGTAATTTGTTTTCCTCCAAAATTTTTGATTACAAGCTGGCCAACAGGGTAATTTGTTTCTGTTTCTAATTTGGTATATTTATATTTTTTGAACAGGTTGTCTATTTCTTTTGCCAAGCTCTCTAAAGTGTAATGCCCTGGTGGGAGTCTATCAACTGATAAACCTTCAGTGTTATCTGGGTTATCCAAGGCCGCGCTCCCTTCTTTTTCAAGAGTATGCCAGCTATTGTACAAACTGCAAGAGAGGAGTCTGATGAAATGTACCTTCGGTAGCGGCTCCTCAAAGTACACAGTTTCCCCGTTGTTTTGCGCGACAATCGTAAGCACAACCATTTTATATTGTACAAATATAACATATTCAAAATGGTTGCGTTCAAGGACTTTGACAGATAGGCGCAAACGCCAGATACGAAAGCCAAAGAAGCCGCGGCCCAACAAAGCGCGTGGGCAGCATTCACAAAACAGTTCCCGAATGCTGATAAAGCCTAATTCGTTGCACAAATCAATGTTGATGAAAAGCGGAATGTGTCAGCAGAAATCTTCTTCAATGCAGGAAAAGGTTCCCTTCAAAGCGTGTTCGGTTCAGACAGACGCTTTTGGAGTCAGAAAATGAAAGCCGCTCTTGGGCTGACAGACGTGGCGGGCTTTCCCTATCAATTGCCGCTAATTAAAACCAAAAAAGCGCTGTCAATTCCAGCCGTAGATTTTGCAAAAGCGGCCGAAGCCTTAAGAAAATCTTCAGTGGCCAGATAAACATCTACGTGACGCCCGACAGCTACTTCGTAACAAAATTCCGCGACATTTTCAAAAAAGCCTAGCTCAAACACACTGATGAGACAGAATCGAAAAATTGGCTGGGCGGCGCTAAAATGAAATATTGGCCTCAGCAACTCAACTTCGCTGTTTTCTGCGCGACACAAGCTTGTGGAATATCTCGCGAAATCTTTGACAGCGGAATGTCTCTGCCGCCCCAAATAAGAGCCTTTTACCAATTCCACGTGTATTTCACGGTCAGGCGAATTCTGTATCAGATAGGCGGCATTCACAGAAAAAACGCTCTGCCCGGCGACCTGACATTCAACCAATTCGATAATCCTTATGACAAGGCCGCATACGACAGAATCTGCGATGAGTTTGGAATAGACCCCTCGAGTGACTTCCGTTTTAAACGTGAAATGAACCACGGCCTGGGGGTCGTGTACCTTTACATGTATGACATAGACAAGGAAGGGAAGGTAGAATGGGCTCATTTTCCCGAGTACCACACTTTCGGCCCCAAACACATCGGCTACATCGAGCCAGACAATATTACTTCCACCCAGCATGACTGGTTCGCCCCAAACACAGCCGCCGATTTGACGCAGGCGGGCCTTTCGCGCATCAATCAGTCAATCGAAGCCTTTGTTTACTACGTCTTGGGTGCGCAAGTCATCGTGCGCAGCAGTGTTCTTGGAGAAGGAGGTCGAGCGAAAGAAGCCTAGAGCGAGTTTCTGGTTTTGATGGAAGACGCGATCAGACAGCCACACCAGGCACAGAGCGGGCAAAGATACCAGCTGGCGGTGGATCAAGCGAAGGTCAGACTCAACCTGGCGGTGTGCCCTGGCGCGTGGCTAATGCCCGCTAAAATGAACATCAACACAGAAAGCACGGTTGGTTACAACAATAAGCTGAAACAGGCAGTTGCTGGAATGAAACTGTGGGTGAACAATGCCGTGAATCCAGGGACAAAAAAATTTTAAAAGCTTTTTGAAGTAACGCTGGATTATTTCCATTTTCGTTGTCGGGTGTATCGAGGCATTCAAAACATGAATATGATCGAATAGGGTATCAACAGTGCTGTCCCGGGTGGGCAGCCAGGCGGGCGGTTGGACATAAGCAGCCAGCTCGGCCGTCTCATGTTGCCCCGCTGTTGGCACGTCATCGTCCTCATCCTCATCGTCCTCATCATCATCGGGCCAGACGGGGGCTTTGTACCAGATGGTTTCATCGTAATCGCCTTCGCCATCGTCCTTCTTGGGTGGATAATAAGTATCATCGTCTCAGGGGTCATATTCGCCATCTTCTGCCATGTTTAGTGTAGGAGCAGCTTTTTTAATTAGAGGCCCGTCACTTTTTGATATATCTTTCGAATAAAAAGACCACCGTGGCACGAACCAGCAGCCAGGTGTGCTCGGCGAGATAGCTGACCACTTTCCCCGCTGTTTTGAAAAGGAAGTTCACAGTCGAGCCAATCAGCTTGGCCAACATGGAACCAAGCTGCGCGCCTATATCTTGAAGACCTTAATTTCCCAAAGCTTTGCCAGTGGCTTTCAAAGCTTTAGTAACCCAACTGACGACAGCCCCGATTGTGACTCCCGCGGCGAGAAGAACAGCCGTCACTCTCACACCATATTTTTGAAGATCTCTTTGATTCTTTCCGAGAGAGGCCGCGCCCTTTCTCTTTCCTCAGCTTGAGTTTGCAAACGCGCGAGCTCCTCGTTTATTTCTGCCACTCTTTCTTCTGCCGCTTCTTTGTCGACGGGCGAGGAGCCTTCAGCTTGGATGATATCATGGCGTTGCTGTTTTTAACGCTGCAGCTCGCTTTCTCGCTCTTTCAAGTCATTCAAAGGTTTTGTGCTGTTCAGCCTTTCCTACAAGACATTTGTTTCTCTTTCTTTTGCAGCGATTCTTGCTCTTTCTCTGGCAACCTTTGCTTGGGTTTTTTCTTTACTTTTTACTTTTTCTTCAAGCGCGGCCACTTCTTTTTTTACCTTGTCATAATCGTTTTGACAATTTCTTAAAACCGATCCAACTTGTTAATTTCTGATTGCATTTCAATAGTGGTGCCATGTTCGTCATGAATGTTGTCACACTGTGCTTGAGCTCTCTCTAGTTTTTTGTCTAAGTTCTTGTCTCTCTTGTTCTTTTTCGCGCTTTTCTGCAGCGAGGTCTTCGTCTGCTTTTAATTGTTTTTGCGATTCTATCAAGCTTTGGTGTGCTTCCCGGATGGTTGCACGATCTTCAGCAATGATTTCTTCAGACCTTTCCCCCAGAGCTGTTGATAATTTGTCTGTGAAACGCTTTAGAAACCCTGATTCGTCCCTCTTGAAAATTTTGGTCTCACCCTTCTTTGGGCCCAAAACAACAATCTCAGTATTATTACCTTTTTTGCTGAAACTAATTGGGACTAATTTTCCGAAGTCTACCCTATAGAACCGTTTTTTGATGAAATCTCTGGCCTTTTGAAGCCTTGATAGTTTTTCTTCTGGAACCAAACAGTCGCCCAACAAGGGGGTTTCTTCATAAGAAGTGTCAGGCAGCCCGGTCTTTTCGTGTCGCCTCGTTTGCATTTCCGTTTCTTCGCCACTTTGCAATTGGCCAGGCTGGTAGGGGGTGGACGCCGCGCCAGGGGCATAGGGCTGCGTTTTATTATTGACTTCTGTTTCGTCATCATCCTGGTCAAGCCGATGGTCAAAGACAGGATCCTCGTTACCAAAATCGCCGCCTTCTGCCATTGCAATATTTCAATTATGTTTTTTAAATTAGAAAATAAACCCGGTTTATTATACCTTCTTCGAAGAAGAAATGTCCGTGCCAGAGACCCTGCGCCAAACGCACAAGGAAAACACCTTGTGGGCCATGAAGGCCCCGCGCGGCCTCGAAAGCAAAGACATGTGGGCAGACGCCAGCGGCTTCTTTGTGCAAGACCAAAATAAAACCGAACACATGTCCCTGCAAAAGTTTTACACCGACAGTAAGTTTGGGCTGCTCATTGATTTGCGTTCTATGGCAGACCGCAAAATGCACGGCAGCGGCACGCACCTTCTGAACACAACGGACGGCGTCCAGCTGGAAATCGAACGTACCACCACAGGCTCGGGCAACGTGAACTGCCATGTGTTCGTGATCTCTGACTCCTGGTTTAACATCATGGACAGACAACTAGAATCTGTGCAGTATTGAATATGGACCCCGGCAATATTCCGTTCAACGCGCTCATCGTGGGGCCGACCAACTCGGGTAAGACGCAGTTCCTCGTGAACCAGCTTTGTGGTCCTTTCTGCGGCAAATTCGGTTACTTTGCGCTCATCTGCCCGAAATTCGCTCACAACAGGACCCTTTACCGCTTCGCTGAGAGATACCCGCGGTTGTTTGTCATCATCTGCGAGCAGCACCAGGTTGAACTTTGGTTGAAAGCGATAAGTACTTTCTTCGAAGACACCAACATTCTCATAGTCCTTGATGACTGTGCAGCCTCGAAAGACGTGAAAGGGCGGACCTGGGAGCTGGTCAAGATCGCCTTTTCCGCTCGCCACGCCGGCATCAGCATGTGGGTGCTGACCCAGCAGCTCTCCAGCATCGCGAAGCCTTTCCGAGAACATGTGGCGACGGTCGTGCTGTTTTACAAGCCGTCAGCCGGCGAGCTTTCCCAAGACGCCTTCAAGCAGCTGATTGCAAGGCTGAAAGAGCGAAAGTTCTCCCACCTGGTGTTCTCTCTTCACCACCCTTTCGCAATTGAAATGAAAGAATAAAATTACAATATATACGATGGCTGAAGGAAAACATCCGGTAACGGCTGAAGTCATGAGCCTTCTGGAAGCTGAGCCTGACTTGAAGAGTAATTCGCTGACCGACTCTTTGAGTCTGCCAGGGCCTGACATTCCAGCCCTCCGTGAAGAGCTTGCAATTCTGGTTTCTACAGGCAATTGAAAGCAAAAGAGGCCATCGGCGTGCAGCTGACACAAGAGCAGGTTAAGCGCTTACTACAAAAGGTACGAGACTTATGCGGGCACCAAGACCACTGAAACCTTTGCTGATAGCTTTCTCTTGTTGTACACCAGGGCGGTTGAGACGTTTGTGCCGATTAAAGACGTTGAAGCTCTGCAGAATGATCTCAAAAAAGATTACATCATCACCAAAGAGTTGTCCACCCTTGTCGGAAGTCTTGCGTTGAGATGTGGGCGGTTGCTCATGGTAGCCAACACGGCACTCATCACAACGAAACATATCGATTTCAGTGCGGCTGAGCAATCCTCAGCAACTGCTGAACAATTGGTCAGCATTGCTGACTAATTTCTCAATTAAATATTTTTGTTTAGTAAATATACGCAATGTCGGATTCTACAGACACGCAACCTGCGGCTGACTCTTCGGGTCAATTGTCTGCGGCCTCGCCCGACTCTGCAAAAATTCCAACCACGATACCGGCAAAAAACCCAAACCGAGTGGTTGCTGGCAAGGTTGTCGCTGAGAGAACAAGACTGGCTCGAGAGGCGCAGAAATAAAGCCGCATCTGAAGCTGCGGTCATAATCGCAAATAACAAGGAAAAAAAATGACACACAAACGGCCGTTCCCGAGAGCGAAGACACGAACACCACATGAAACGTTCTCACCACCACACAATGGCTGAGTGTCATCAGCATTTTCGTTTCAATGATCGGGCTCTATTACAAACGTGAAGAGATAAAAAGAGTTTTCAGCGCTTCCACAAGTGGAAGCAGCACCAATCCACCGGCTGCGACCTCTCCTTTTATGCAAGCAAGTGTTGACAGACCTTCGGCTGCTGACTCGCAGAGTCGGTTGAGGCTGTAGCTAAAGCAACCAATTCAAAGGAAAGGCCTCCACCCTATGGATTTAAAAATCAATTAAACTTTCCTCTGCGACTTATACAGATATGTCTGAAAACAAGGTAGTGGAAACGATCATGGATGCGGCCGCTCTTACCGGCTTAGTCGCCGGCATCAGCTGGATTGCGAAAAAGGTGGTGAAAGAGACCTTCACCGTTGACCCTAGCGACAGCGCCATGAACTATGCAAAGCTGTCCTGGCAGGCAGTATCGCGTTAAAACAATACCTGGAAGACAAAAAGATCCTTCCGACCTCTGTTTAGAAAAAAGATATGCATGTTTTTAACGATGGCTAGCATTGTGATGATGGTCGGAGGTGCTATTCTTAAAGCCGCTGCTTTCATTGCTTTCACTCACTAAATACTTGTCCGGCGACAGCGGAAATGCGGCATTGGATGAAAAAAAGCGGCATGACAAAACTTTTGAGGCTCATCAGGCCGCTATGGCCAAATACACGCGTGACCGCACGAACCTTCTTGATTGGATTCAAACCAACAGAGAAATCAAAGAACAAGCGAATCAGAACTTCACGAACACCGATTACGCATTCAAACTCTATAACCAAACCCACCCAGACAAGCAAATCACGCCACCCAAAGAGCCTCAATTCGCTGACTTTTATCAACCCAGTGAGCTGCAGAAACAAGACGAGCTGGTTTTTGTGGGCGGCAACGCACTCGCGCTCGCCTGTGCCGCTTTTCGTTTTCTTTAAACTTTCGCGGATATAAAATAATGGACACCAAGCTCGCCAAAGTCTACTACAACCCCAAAGGCTACTGGAAAGACATCGCTACCATCCAAAAATTGGCGGACGCCGCGAAAGTCCCTGAAGGAACCGCCAAGCAGTGGCTCATCAAACAAGCTCTCTGGCAGATCTATCTCCCCGCGTCGCGCTACATTCCTCGCCCCAAATTCGACGTATCGGCGCCTAACGCGGTCCACCAGGCGGACCTTCTTTCTCTGTCTCATAACAAGCTTCCTCTTGGCCGCAAAGTTTACAAATACGCGCCGGCCGTTGTCGACGTCGTCAGCCGTTACAAAGAAGTTGAGCCTCTGACCTCCAAAGACTCTGCTGAGGTTGCGAAAGCTTTTCAGTCGATTTACAAGCGCAGCCCATTGACATGGCCTCAGCTGCTGCAGGTGGGCCGTGGGCGCGAGTTCATGGGAGGCGTGACCAAAGAAATGGAAAACCACAAAAAAGCTATTCGTCGCGGGCGCCCACAAATTAACGGAGACCAAGCTATTGTGGAGCGTTTCAACCGCACGCTCGCCGAGCGCTTGTTTGAGCATCAGTATGCTGTAGAACTAGTCTTGCCTGCGGGCCAGCGGTCGACCGCGTGGGTTAAAAGGCTCAACATAGTAGCACTTCGCGCAGAGCGCAATCATCCGGCTGCCTTCGCATTCGAGTTTGAACAGCCCAGGCGTGCGCCCGCTCCACTTGTCCTACGCCAGCTACTCGTGCTTTTTTGCCTCAAATTCTGCGCGCACTGACCTTGGCGAACGACGCCCTCAAGCCGCTCAGCAGAGATGGCGATATAATTGCTGTCCGTGTCCATCTGAATCAGCTCGAAGTCACGGCGGTCGAGGTACCGATCCAAGAAGTCGTAATAGAACTCTAGCACCCTCAGCTTGGCCAGCTGATACACCGCGATGCCTATATGGAAAGGACGAGTGATCGTGATGCGCGCCTTCCTGCTTTCCAGCTCATAGGCTTGCCCGACCTCTTCCACATCGCGGAATTACGCGCTTTGCAGCGCTCTGTCCACTACCTTCTCATCTTTTGTGTACACCACTCATGTCTGCCGCTCTAGCGCTTTGACGAGCTTGCCGTACGCGCTGTTACCGAGCAGCTTGAATACCTCGGTCAGCAGAGCCTTGCTCTTGTCCACATCTCCAGTGCGGCGGGCTTCTGTAACCTGCTCCACGAACCAGGTGAAGATCTTCGTCGCCTCATAGTCGATCGTGCGGTGCACGGCTGTAATCACCGCGCCATGGGCAACATACCAGCGCAAGAGTTGCGCATATAGCAGCAGCTTTTGTGCTGACAACGCTCCCACCAGCTTTTTTCCGTCGCCTCTTTTTCTGCCGGTGCGGACCATGTAAACGTTCTTGTGTTGCGGCACTGCTTCGTCGCGAATCTGTTTGGTGAAGAAGATGGGCGGCATTTCTTCAAACTTCATCCACAGCTTTTTGGGGATTTCAATGTCCACTTCCGCGAATCCTGCTGGGATTTGTCGAATCCTTCATCTACTACTTGGCGACCTAGATTTCTTAATATTTTATCAACCTCTTTCTCCAGGAGTATTTTTAACCATTTCAAACTATTTTTACAGTCGAACCTCTCCTTACGGACACCTCGGTAAGCTACCACCTCTGTGTACGAACAATTCGCTTGATCTCGGATAAATAGCGCAGAATTATTTCTGCGGGAACAAAGGTCCCGCCCAGCATTGGTGCCCGTTTTAAACTGGTTCGCCTGTATATTTAAAATGGTTTAAAACTGCCCTTTCCTGTAGCATCGATGGGTTAAATTACTCTATTAAAATGTAGTGCATTTTCAGTCCTCATGATATATATTGCACTTAATTCTCGAAGCAGTTAGAGATAATTATCGATCGTATATTGCAAAAGAATGTACAGTCAACTCTCTCTTCACGGACACCTCTATAAGACGGACACCTGGTGCTGGTCCCGGCCGTACCTCGGTCATTTTACTATAACCAAACTCTCTATAAGACGGACACCTCCATAAGACGGACAACGGACACTTTGAAATCGTTAACGGACACTTGTGCATGTGACGTCCTGAATGTGACCGCAAATTATGATTTAGGAAAGAAAAATTCTTAAATTACCAAGTACGTGACTCTTTGTAACACCAGACGTTTAACTGACAGCTCTTATCTTGTCGGGGAAACACATACCATACAAGTTAAAATTAAATCAGTCATTGTCCCATTCAAGGCCAAGATGTGGACTTTGAACCACCGGCTCCAACCTTCAAATCTACCGGGCAAATCTACTACAGAAAAGAAGCTCTTAGACTGGTTGACGACCTAAAGGAATTCGCTTCCACAACGCTGCAAGATGAAATCCTCATATCAAAATTAAGCAGCGTTAGTCAGCGCTTTGAGGATTTTAAACTGTCTACCTGAAACAATCCACGATCATAGATTTCTTTTCTTCTTAAGGTAGCATCCCACCCCAAATGTAACCATTAAGGGAAAAAAAATATTTTACGATAGAAAGATAGCTCTTACTCCTCTCTTTGTTTTTTAAAAAAAAATTGAAAACTGTTTCTACGGGAAGTTATGGACAACATAGTGTTTTCTTCACTAATTGCCTTTAATGGAATGTTGACAAGTCATTGTGACAGTCAACACATTATTATCATGTGAAGGTGAATTAATCAACATGACACGAGCGTGGGACAAAGAAAAATTCTGAGTCCCCGACAGGAATCGAACCCATGACCTCCCGAACACCGGCCTTGTTTGGACACTCAATTTCGTCACGGCCAGACCACGCAACAATATTTTCGCGCTGTTGCCATGTCTTCCAGAAAAAAGCGAAAGCGATCGAGCTGCCCTTTTGTACCAAAGGGATCGGTAAAAAGAAAACAAGGAAATTGTTTTGACAGGGATTGGGCTGACAAACTTGCCGCTGGCGACAAAGGGTCCTGTTATAAGCAGCACGAACTGTTCAAGGAAGGACAGGATTTGGAGGCGTAATCCTTCTGAGACCAACTTTGGCAAATAACGTTATTATTTCCTCTGAACAATGCGTCTCGTAGTCCATCGAGTATAGACGTGTACAAGACAGATTTGAACGACGCACTACCAAACATAGTTTGGCTAGATACTGGTGCCTGTATTTCTCCTAGTCTCTAGTACGAAAAACGGGGATCCTCGCAAAGATTGTGAAAGACACTCAACAAGAAATAAATCCCTTACCGGAGGTTGCGCTTGGCAATTAATTGTGTGGCGGTACTTGTGTGGCTCTATTCGTCAGTACTGATCATATGGGCCAGAAAACAATTTGTATTGTTTCCTATCCAGCTTATTACCATTCTTACCCAGCTGCTAGCATCTCAGAAAGCATGACTTCCTTGGGATTTTCACTGGAGTCAGTGGTACTTGCTTTCTTCCCTGCCTTGCGCGTTCGGCGTCGCGTCGTATTCTTCGTCGTGTTTGTCCCGTTTACCTTTGTCCCCTTTTTCGTTTGTTTGAGCGCTATTATTATGAAGTAAGTTGAGCCGTTTGCTTGTAAACCGCAGGTAATTACTTTCACGCCTTGTTGTTTTAATCTCATTCGACCGATAGAACGTCTCTGAAACTGTTTTGCTCTTTTTCTCGAAACTATATTTTCAAGAAATTGGGCGCATGTTTTAAGGTAATTCCTCTGAAACAAAAGTGGCAATAGATTTTTGTTTAAACTTTGTCCACTGAATATTTGTCATATGACAACTTCAATTTTGAAATAAAAAAAGGGGGGTACCCATGCTCATTAAGGAGCAGTGAGGCATTGAAAATGCCCCATTTTGGCATTATTTAATGCTTAATATAAAAACGCATTCCCATTAATTGTAAAATCTTTGTGAGCCCAGACTCATAAGAACACGCATTAAACTACAGTCAATACAGTGTGTCGGACACAGCTAAATATTTTTTGTTTGATCCAGGCAGAAAGCTAAATCCTTGATTAAAAATTTGAACCAAATTTCTTGACGTGGTTACCGACTGCAAAATAGAAAAGGCCACAGTGTATCTGCTATTTTTCTTATTTATTCAATTTTCAGCAATAGAAATTAGATCAGTATTTTCTCACGCAAAGCTTATGATTAGTTGATTACAATGACTGGAAAAAAAATTGGTGTGCCCGTGCTCTTTGGTGAGCTAGAGTCATTTTTCAACTGACAGAGCTCAATATCAAGGCAAATCCGTCATGTTTTCAATGCGCGCGTGCACGAGCGCGCGCTAATGACGCCATAAATTATGCGCAGTAAGGATGCGCAATGCAAATGTGAGGAATGACCTTAAGTTTGCGTGCATCGAGTCTTCAACCGTTTTAGCTCAAATTTGGCGAGAATATTCCTATATAATGTGGCTCAAAAACCATGTCGACGTTTTTGGTTTTTCCTGTTCTTTCTAGAGTTGTACACAAATGAAGGAACAGGAGGAATATTATTTCGAACCTCGAAGTTTAAGCGGGCGTAAAAAACAAACGAGGCAAGATATCAAAATTCGCCGATACAGTTTTTGAGACAAAGGTGTTAAGAACTTGGCGCAATGTTTGTCTCTTCCTCTAGACCACTTCCGACTGCACAGGAACTGAATATTGCAAGCCATGTACTTTTGCAAAACGATTGGTATATTTTCAAGGCATTTATCTTTTTTCTTTCAATAAATATTGTATGGCAATGTTCATTTATTGAGCTTTCAGAAAATTTATTATATGGCTTTGGCTTGTGGTCAATATAACGCGCGTTCTGATTGGCTAAGAACGAGATCTGAACGGTCATTATGCAGCCGTAATGTCCACGGTCCGATTACGGATTATGCAAATTAGGAAGAGCCCGCGGTTCGGAAAATTCAAGCGCATTGCAACGATGAAAGCCGATTAAAAACAGTAAGAGAAAGTAAATTTAATCCGAGTTGCTAAAAGTTTAGAGATTTTTCCTTAACAAAATTTATATGGAAGTCGTTTTTGACTTACCAGCCGGAACCTTGGCGGGCACTGGTGAAAAACAATCGAAGTTTACCGAGTCTGGTAAAGCTAAAATCGCTAAGTGAAAACACCATCGGCAGATCTGTCATGCATCCTGAGCAGAACACCACTAAGAAACTTATAAGTCATCATCCTAGTCACAACAATTACTGAAATATTGAACTCCGCAACAGTTCTTATCAAATAGATTCCCTCGCTTTAACACAAGCAAGTGTAAATCAGCTTCCAGGATCATCAAATATAAACAATCGGGCGGTTTCTGTCGGTAGCACTGTTTCTGATAACTGCAGGTAGTTTTAGACGTTCACAAGGCTTGAAAAGTTCATCTATAAATCCCAGAATGAAGAAGGCGAAGATATGTTGTCCAAAGCGATGCGGAGATCGAGTTATTCTGAGCAGTACATTCTGAAGCATTAGTATTTTCTTTCACCGAAAGACCCTTGGTTTGGACTATTTTGAAGCACTTTCTGTCTTTTCTATATGCGTTGACGTTTCGCCACAAAAGTCGGAAAAACTCCCCCATCAAGTTGTGGCACCACGGTACTAAAATACTTTGTTGAGGCTGTGACAATCATTTTTCCGTAAAGAAATGTGTGTTTTTCACAGAATACGTAAAGGTCACTGACTGTGTAGTTTTGCCCTGGGTTTGAGACGATGAATGAATCGGTAAACGCGCGCATCGCCGGATGTACATTGACGACTTCCGCTCGAATAATTTTTTTTTCTTTAATTCGTGAGCCATATAATAAACAACTTAATAACCTCGACCGCTCGGTCGTTACGGGAAAATCTCAAACCTCGGCCTACCGTATTGACCTCGCTATCGCTCGGTCAATACGGCAAGGCCTCAGTTTGAGATTTTCCCGTAACGACCTCACTCTCGGTTATTAAGTAGTTAATATAGTTTGTCCGGGTTTTTATATAACGTCTCGCCTTAAAACTGTGCGAACGCAAAGCGGCCATTTGCGGTGGGATGCTACCTTGAGTGCAAGCCCACCAGAGCCATGGCTATTAGAAGCTATTAACTTAACTTGCTTTTACCAATTTTTTTTTAGAAAAAATGTCATCTTTTTAGACTTGGTGCCGCGAAAGACAGTCCTGAGTAATAAGATGGTCATGTTCCCGTTTGCAGAATGTACCGTTCACTGTTTGGACTCCAGTTAACACGTTAACTAATGATTGTGATACGACAAGAAATTCAATTTTATAAATATGTTTTTGCTCCAGTTTGTAGGTTTTGTTCAAGTAAATAACTTAAAACAAACTTTAAACAGAAGCGTATTCACTGTGCACAGGTTCAGCATTATTATCTTAAAATTCATGGGGTCATGTTATGTCGACTCTCTACAAGACACCTCTCTAAGACGGACACCTCTCTAAGACGGACAGTTGAGGCCGGTCCCGATGGTGTCCGTCTTAGAGAGAGTTGACTGTATATCAATTTGAAGAGTTTTTCAAGTTCAGTCTCCTCAGGCAGGCGTCCTTAGAGTCCTTAAAATCTACTTTAGCGAAAGTTACGATTATTTTTTGTTTTGCTATTTTTCTGGGTTTTAAGAAGGCGCATTTCTCGTAAAACATTACAAAATTGTACTAGAAGATTTCTGAACCATGACTCGAGGGTCACCTAAACGAATCTTATGTGGGCTTCAGTTTCTGGATCTTACTGGGGCGTTCAAATACAGTTATAAATACACATCAAACACTGAACGCTTTCAGTGTTACTGATAGTCATAGTGTATTAAACAGGCTATCATGCGCCATTTTGCATAGCATATTTAGTGAGATAGAAGTTCATCTGATGATTGAAAAAAGTTACCTCTGACATTGTAAACTGAACCGAATTATATCAGCAAATCTCTGAACTGCTACCCTCCATTAAAACAAGAAGATGCAAAACAGAACTAAACGGAAATACGAATTGGAAATTGTTTTATTTTTAATTTAATACCAACATGTTGGAAATGAGAAATAAATTAAGGTTAACATTTCCATCGGCTGATAGTTGCGACAAAAAGGGCCCCGGAGTAAACTAATCCAAGAGCAAGTAATCGAAAAGAGAAACGGGGTTTTGATTCTAAGCCAGGCAGGCACGTAGGAGGGGGGGGGGTTCGAGGGGTTGGAACGAACCCCTTTTGGAGGTCAATAATGGAGGACTGAAAACACGCACTGTTGATTTTCAGCTTTTAGCAAATAGTGGAGGAATGGAAAAGAAACTTTGAGTGTTGCAGCGTTTAAGGTCATTCCCCAGTATTGCATTGCGCATCCCTACTGCGCATGATTTCACGTGTGATTAGCGCGCGCGCATTAAAAAATGGCGGCTTTTTCTTTGCGGCTGCACCTCGCCATAGAGGTAAATCGTCATTTATACTCTAATCACCCTGAAACGGTTATAAAATATTTTGTAACCAATCTTAATGAACACAAACACAGCATCAGGGGCGGGCATCTCGTTTATTGATGCAGGATACAGCGAGCGGTACATCATCATAAAGAAAATACAGAGTGAATAAACTGAAAAATTAAAAAGCAAAGTTGAAAGAGATGCCTTCGATTGGCTCTTGCATAACTTACAAATTCTTAAATAGCCTACTAGCCCCTTAGGGATTCACGCCTAAAATACTTCTACAGTTAACACGAACCATACATAGTGAACATACTCCAGTGTAATTAGCGAAACATTACAAAATATATCTTCTCGAAAACGAGTACGGTGACCTATCATTTTTTTCTGTTGTGTTGAATTGAGTAATACATTTCTCTGCGTAAAATAAATATGGGCCAATTCTCAGTGTTGAGCAAGAAACAACCGTCGGAAACGTGATTTTAGCAAGCAATCGTGACTGTAATCATGGTGCTATTGTAAGGATTTATATGGTATAAACAAGGTGCTGTTGCTCCTAAACGACCATGGGGACCCCTCATTTTTATTTCCAAATTTAAGTTCCTACAACATAAACAGTCAATAGGCAAAGTTTGACAAAAATTTCAGTGCCGGTTCTATTTCAATGGAATGACCTTAAATTACCCTGCAAGAAAACGCTAAAAGTATCGGGAAAGTATTAAATTGCTAGGAGAATGGGTACAAGTGAAATTCGAGAACCTTACATGAAGTATGGAGTTTAAAAGTGGCGTCTAAACAATCAGCCGGACGATCAGCTTCTATTTTAAGTTACTTTTCCAAAGGTAAGTGACTAATTGTTCAACTTTTATTCCTTTTAGGCTTAAGTTCGTAATGTTAGACCACAAAAGCGTGTTTACGTCTGTTTAATGTTGTGTTATATTGAACATCGATCGTTTTACGTGGATATAGACTTACACAATCGCAAGGATCAACAAGGACAGAGCCTCGCTAAACTAGCCGTAGTTACGTATTGAGACTCAGACGCCAAGTTACATGTATTCATAATTAAAGCAACTCAAGCCTTCGAAAAGGCCGTTACATTGATATGTCAACCAGCCGGCAAAACTTAAGCTTAGGCCCGGGCCAAACGTCGAACTTGTCATGTGTCGATCGATTCAGCGAGTGAGGTTCCTGAGAAGTTCGATCGTACTAAAAATACCAGCTATTTTACACTCCATCGAGTTTGAAATATTGACGTGCACAATGCTGAAAATAGCATTTCCGGGCCTCTAGATTTCAAAATTTTCTTGGGTGGGGGGGAGGGGGGGGGCATGCCTCCAGACACCCCCAAAGGCTGCTCGCGCCTTCGGCGCTCGTATTTAATAACCCCCCTTGATAAATATTCCTGTCAATACGAACACCCTTCCAAAAACCTCAGCTACGCGCCTGCCAGGAGTAGACTTGCCACAAGTCGACCTTTTCTTTATCCTTGACTTACTTATCTCCCTCGGGCGAAGCGAGAGGGTAATCTTCGCGCGACGAAAACTAACAATGGAAATATTATTGGAAAGGACTTTTAGAAAGTCTAGCCAGGAGAGGCAAAGACATAAATAAAAGAGTTCGAAATATCCAATTGTAAAAGATTGCAGTGAAAATGCGTTTGAGTTCGAAATAAAGAGGAGATTCAAAAAACAGAACTCGATTTAGCAGGTTCCGACTATAGCTATTATTACCCGCTGGGTTCAGTGCTCGTGTTTACAATAGTCTCAGTAAAGCTGTGTTTATGTTGTGATCATTTCTTGTTCAACTAATAATAAAGAAAGTGAAACGAAAATGGTACGCCAGCATGTGCTGATGCATGCGTTTTGATCCTCTTTCATTTTTCTCTGTAAAATAAATTAGGAAAGAATTTTTGGCATTAACTGCTGCGATAAAATGAATCTTGGTTGGTATCGCATGATTTCTAATCTAAAACATTTCACCTTTGTGACCTCTGGCCTGCTCTTGATCGCGAAATATTCAACTGGAAACGGGAGTGAAACAGGGAAAAAAAAGAATTGGGAGACAACAGGGCAGTGGTGGCATTGTTGTTCCATGAAATTGAGTCAAAACTCTTGAATTAGTGGCGGCCGGGATGGTCAAAAGAAGAGACCTGTGTCTATCCGTCCAATTATGAACTGTTTAATTAAGTTTGCTATATGCATTCTCAAGTCACGGACACGTTTAGCCCGCGTAGGTGGCGGGATTCGCGTGAGAGTGGGTTCTGCATAGGGCTTGCGACAAGTTGCTCGGCAACTTTTTGGCAACTTTTCGTATTTCGAGCAACTTTTTTTGTTTCCACCATGTTTTTGCATTCTAAGGACTTTCTAGTTTTCTGGATATCGGAGCAGCTTTTGTTGCTTTAATTGGCCATGCTTCCATATTTTCCAATGTTTCAGCAGACAGTTTGTGAATTTCTTTAATTTTTTTTAAAAAAAATTTAAATTTTTTAAATTTTTTTTAAGTTAAAAAAAAATACAAAATTTTGATATTGATGCGTAGAATTTAATCATACGTATTGTGAACAAATTTATTTAACGACGCTGGTTACGATGCAAAATTGCACAAAAATGCTTAGAAATGTTACTTTTGTTGTACAGATTGCATAATTTTGCATTAGACCAAATATAAGAAGAGAGAGAGAGAAAAAAAGAATTTGCTTTTTTTAGCAACTTTTGAGCAACTTTCGTTGCGAAGAACAACTTTTGACTTTTTTTGGAGCGACTTTTGAGCAACTTTTTGAGAAATTTCGGGCATCTTTTTGGGAAATCTCGAGCAACTTGTGGCAAGCCCTAGTTTTGCATGCCGACAAAGTAAAACAAAAGCATACACACGCGAAGCAGTCCCGCCAGACACATTGATTTACATTTGAAGGTCCGATCCAGAAAGGTGCACAACCGAAACGTTTTGATTGATTGATTCCTAAGTCCGAATTAAACAACTACACATTGTATTTTGTGCACGGTCAAACACAAAAATGGCAAACAAAAACATAAAATAAACAAGTTCTATAATTATAAACTGTATGGTGCGTTATAGCCTATTTAGTTTGGATAGATGCAAGATATGTAATCTGAATATGTTCGTACAAGTTCACATTTTCTTTAATCTCAGATGGAAGGTGACAGTCCAGCTCAACTTCCAGTTGCCCAAACAACTCAAGCCCAGGCTCCTCCTGGTCAGCCAGTGATATCTCAACAACAAGTCCTTCCCCGACAACCAATCATGTACCAGATGCAGCCCGGCCAACAACAACCGGGTTTTGTTCAGGCTGTTGCCGGTCAGCCAGCCACTACAGCAGATGGGCAGCCTATTCAGTATTATTATGTCCCTGTGACGCAACCAATACAACCGGGTCAACAGGGACAGCCAGTACAACCGGTACAAATAGTACAGCTGGGCCAACCAGTGCAACCGGTTTACGTTCAACATGTACAACCTCAACAACAGGCTGGACAGGGGCTGGATCTCACTATTGACACAGATTTTCTCAAAAGCCCTCTGTGCTACATTAAAATAGCAGAATTTGTGAGTATCGCATTTCCCTCTAATTTCGAGTAGAGAAAATAAGAAGACAAGCACGGAAAGTCCTAACTTCAAGGACTCCTCGCATAATCCAACTTGACTTGAGAACTTGCGGGGCGAGAAGACGGTTAACTAGAAAACTAAGTTAACTTTGATGATTGGTCATTTTTGTGTCTTGTGATTTAAACAACAGCAGCCTCATTTTTGCGTGCCGTTTCGAATTTATTTAAAAAATGACTTTCTCCGCAGCTCAAATGTAACATCTTTTATAAACTCACTTTCATTATCATAGCTAAGATGGATCGGCTCGCTTATGTACAGTGCACGTTAGAGATACCAAAAGCGGTACCCCCGATTCCCTCTCGTTTCTCTTATCTTCTTTCTTCGCCTCTCCCCCATCTTGAAAACTCTACGATCGCGGTATGAGCAGAACAACAAACTCGTCTTCGGCCAATTTGCCAACTCAGTGAAAATGTCTGCAGTCAGTCCTTTCAAGTCATATATTGAAATATCCGGTTTTGCAGGGTGTGCTGCTTGGCGCATGGGCAAGTATCCTCAGGTACTTTGATGATCTAGAAGACTTTTTAAACACAGTAGTGGATGATGAAAAAGCTAGCTTCTTCAAAGGCATGACAATTTTCTGTTGGGTCATGGTCACCCTCTACTTGATAATACATACGTTGAGCTTCCCTAAGATTTGCAATTGCAAACGATCGTCCCTGTTCACTTTAACGGTAAGTCAAAAAAATGTGCAAATAATTTCTAAATTTTAGATAGTGATATTCGTCAGGGTTAACGCACCTCCCTTTCGTTGTTGACCCATCCACCCGTCAGTAATTGACAACCTCGTTCCCAGGGTTTCTCATGTAAGGCGGAAAGATGACAGACCATGGGAACCAGGTTGACTAATTGATTGTAGCCGATCGGTGAATTTACACTACGAGTTATTTTCTAATAGTGGTGTAAATCCATAACTACTCGAGCTTTCATAGGATTATTCATTTACTATATGACTGAGAAAATTACTAATTATTTGAAATTGAATTGTTTTAATTTTTATGTATAAAGTAATGATAATTATTATTTTGTTGTAGAAAAGAAAGTTTTCAGGATCTAACTGAAAACTTCTGCTGTGAGTGGAGCTTCGTCACTAATTTTTTTTTTCACTACTGTATCTTTTTCTTAATTATTATTATGAACGCGCAAGTGTTAATTTGCACGGCAGTGCAAATTCAAATTATCGATAAATTTACCTGTTCTATGCCGGCAATCACAATGAAGCTATTTTCTCAGTGAGGATAATGAAAGGTACTCTCTCTTGGTCATATGCAAGTTGCACTTGTCTTGCACTTCGAGGAATACGCGGGGAACCAGAAAAAAGGAGGGCTAAGGGGCGAAGAATACCCGTTCGTACTTAACCACCCGCTTATTTGTTTGTTTCTCTCTTCACTGCACATGCAAAGACGTTAATCACTATTTTTTTTTTTTTTTTTATATCACAGTCTTTGATCTTCTACTTCATCATGTTTGCAATGCTGCTCGCCTGTACAGGAAACTTGGTTTCCAGGGCCGTCGAGTTTGGAAAACTCGAAAAACTCCTTAAACAGTTTCCCTCTAACACGACAGTCAAGAAATTTGTCACCACACTCAGCGTTGCCTTGGTAAAAACAGTTACTTTTAATCATTTTTCCTGGGTGCCTAAATGCGCGGTGAGGGTAACTGTACCCCCCGCTATGAGCGGAAATCAGTTAAGAAATAGCAAACATGTTCCGTGACAGTTCTTTCGAGTTTAAGGAACACGAGTGGAAGTTTGCGAGGACGAGAAATGCTAAAACAATTGTTAGTTGACTCGGGCTCCGCCCTCGTCAACTATCACGCGATAGAAATCTCGAGCTCACAATCTAATTGTTAAGTAGCATAAATCTTCTAGCGTGCTGTCAAGAATGCAGTTCTCTGATTGTCTAGGCTGCTCACTATCTATTCTGTGATAGATAGTGGCATAGTAGTAAACGCTTGTTAACAAACTGGCGGACGCTTCTTTGCGTTGTCGAAGTGTCTGTGAAGAAGATTTAATTAGATAAAATTTTAAACGACGAGCAGATTTATACTAAAACTATTAGATTAATCGCTTTCGAATTCTATGCGTGAAAGTTGACGAGGGCGCAGCCCTCGTCAACTTTTTCGCGTCAACTATTACAACAAATATTTAGAATAAAGATCAATTAACGAAAAGACATCTTCTGATATAGTTATAGTTACAATTTTGTGAATTCCCCTACATCCTGACCAGCTCTGTATTATTTAGATGTTAAAGTATAGTAAGTAATGCACAATGCTGTAAACTCGTAATTTTGTAAGTAATGTTAGTACTGTAAGTAGCATTAGTACTGTAAGAATTGTAACTGTTGCAAGACGACAAAAAAAAAGAATTCAGTAGAAAAAAATTACGCGGTAGAAATTATCACTCGGTAGAAATCTCAAGCTCATGATTTAATTGTTAAAGAAAAATACGGCTTTTACGGAACCTGATACATTTGCTTTTCTATCTTATTGTGATATTTACAAGTTGTTAGTCTTGCTGACATTACTCCGTTTCCTTCATCTTTGACAGGCCTTTGGATTTTTATCCTGCATAGCGTTCGTCGTTGATATGGTTCTGAATCACAAGTTGTTTCGGACACAACGAGCACAGGAAATGCCCCCCAACCAAGGACCTCTCCAGCGACGACCCTGGGATGTCAACACCGAGTACATACGATCGCCGCTGTTTTATGTGAAGTTGGCAGAAATTGTAAGCCTTTTAAAAGTAGCTTTAGTGTTATCAGTTTTACTCGTATAACTGACAAAACAAGCAATTTTTAGAGAAAAGCACTAATCTGAACACAGTTCGCAAAATTGAAATTAAGACATGTGATCGAGATACGATTGTGGCCAGTGCTGATTGTTGTTACGTAGCTGAATGACTGAATGACTGGCTAGCTGGCTGACTGGCTGGCTGGCTGGCTGACTGACTGACTGACTGACTGACTGACTGACTGACTGATTGACTGACTGACTGACTGACTGACTGAATTACTGACCGACTGACTGACTGACTGACTGACTGTTCGTAATATCTAATTTTAGACCAACTTCTTAAAGAGTTAAATATGTCTTCTATTACCAATTTGTCTAGCGATTCCAATAAGTCGTTGACTTTTCTCCGATAGCCAACTCAATATTCGAAAACAAGACGCATGGCTGCGTGAACTCGGGCTTTCAATATCGCACATCAGGAGTTATCTTTAGGGGACTGCCATATTGCGATTGTCACTGTTGGCACGCAATTTCGTTATTGCTACAGTTATGAATAATTCTACTTGTGTTTGTTTTTGTCTGCTGAGTGTAATGAATGTTGTTAAGGTACTAGAAAACAATCAAAATAATATATTACCATATAGGAGTAGGTTCCTACAAATGCCAAAGGTTGAAATTCAAGGACTTTTCAATTACTTTGAAGGCCAAGTTTTAGATAATTGAAGGACCGCTTTTGGAATGGTTTGCATAAGCAATTTTATAATTATTTAATATTATTTCTCAGCTTTTCCATGAAAGTACTGTAATTTTCAACTTGAAAATTGCTTAAAGAAAAGCATTGCTAAAATCAAGCCCTAGTCCTCAAATTGAAGTACTTTCAAGGTTTTGAATTTTTTTATTTTTAAATTCAAGCATCTTCAAGGACTTTCAAGGCTTTTACAAACCCTGAGTAGGTAATGTATTTGCCTTAAATTGCAAGGAGAAGGCAATTTTTTATCTATTATTGGTGTTGAGTTGCTAAATGTTGACCCAAGGGGAGTTGTCAGAAATCAGTAGATTAAAGCAATAGTACTGTTCAATAGTTCATAATTACTGTTTTTAATAGAAAAATCCCTGAAACCACTGCAACATTATATAGCTAAAGTGAGTGCTCTTGGCAGAGCATAAATTTTGGGAATTATGTATAACAAAACTGTAACAAAACGATGGAAATGTCTCAATATTTGGTATCAATGCTGTGTTGTTTTCCTGTGTATTGACCGGAAACAACGACAAATAAGTCTAACGGAGGAACAATTCACAGGTTATAACATGAGGTTCAATGTTCTTTGTTCAGTTTCTTGGATCATCTGTTCTTGTTTATATTTTGATTAACATTTTTGCAGTTACAGAATGTAACCCACGTAAAACAAAAGTACACCTATACTAGTATATATTATCATTGTCGCCAAGGGAAATGTTCATGTTGGCGGTGATTTGTCTCTTTATTCGATTTTGTTCTTTTGTAGGATGACCGTATAGTACTGTGAAATTGTCGTCATATTCGACCGCAAAGTTGTCAATGAAGAGTAATTTCTCGGCTAGAGCATTCTCGTCAAAATGAAGAACACCTTCGTTTATCAGTTCTTTAAGAAGTTCATCGTTCATTTTCAATGTCCGTGAATCTTGCTTGTCATTTAAAACTTCAATGGTAGCCGATAGACCAAGCACAACTCACATTGAACTTTCTGGTTTCACAGGCATGACTCTTAAAAAGGGTATTATTTTGAACTTTATCAATTTTAACCCCTTTCAACTCAAATATATCAGTGTTATGTATACTCTGAAAATAATCTACTAAGCTATTCAGTGATGATACTTCAAGCAGCACACATGTACCTTGAGGATGGCTTCTACCATAAATATCCCTTGCATGAGAAACAAATATTTTCAAGCCCATATTGCCATTACAATAGATAGCCACTGCAGTACAGTCTATTGTCAAGACAAAATTGTTGAAATTTTCGGATAAAAGTGATTGAAAGGCTCTATCTAAGGAGGTACAGTACTGATATCCTTCTATTGTAGCTTCTTGATGAATAGTACCAGTGTAGGTTTCACTGTATTGAAGTTCATAGTCAGTGTCGAACACATTTAAAAGTGTGGGTAATTCGGTCTGCATTAAAAATGATTGTCTGGTTAACTGAGACAAACTTGAATACAACTGATTTCCAATATTCATTATTGACACCAGATCATTAGCAGAATTGATTCCTTGTTTGTTATTGTAAATCAAACAGCATAAACTCATTGCAACACATTGTTGTCCTGAACTTTGTCCAAATACCAACTCATTAGCTTGGCTATATGGTGCCGTTATTGTTTTGCTAGGGTCAATGTACATTGGAGTAGGACCAGGGTTTTTCTCTATATCTGAACTCAGTTGAAATTTACAATAGTTTGATACGTGTGTCTGACTCTTATAAAGACACATGGGTCTGTTACAAGAAAACATTGATAAATACCGACTTGCTCTGTACTTCAATTTAATTATCCTTTGATATGCCCTCACAGAACAATTTAACAAATACTTATTCTCATGTTGTGCAACTTTATTTAATCTTACCCTCTTCGTATGAAGCCTACAAACATTCTTTGTAATTCTTCTAACCTTCACATAACGACGTAGCCAACAAATTCCTTCAGTCTCCTCCCCTTTCTTCTGAGACGTTTCCGAGTAGCTTCTGGTATTCTGCTGGGTTCTCGATCACGTCTAAATACACGGTTGTGTTTATATGTAAACATAATATGATATAGCTGGTTTCGCTTGATATTTCTCGATAGAAGGTTCACTCGTAAAGGATCGCTCGTAAATTGATCTCTCGTAAAGTTCGCGGACCGACCCGTTCCCAAAACGCTCCACAAGTTTTAGTGCAGGTCTACCGCGAACGGTGTGTGACTTTGTATGTACACTGAGCGTAACAGCCATCGAATTTCTTTCGCTTTCATCTAGCGAGGAACTTTCCACGAAGGCGGCCGTTGCTTTAAACCATGCTCTCTAGGGTTCATTCTACGCATGCGCGTACACTTCACGCATGCGCTATAGTTGAACTGCGTTTTGTGACTGAACGCAAAAAAAAATAAAAATAAAAATAAAAATGGAGCCGAATTTATACCTCGGGCGTTTTCCTTCGGAAAGCCCGAGTAATTGCACTTAATTTTGTCATCAGTGCCCAAAACGGTTGGTTTAAGAGGATCATCCTTTGTAAGGTGAGGGGGATCTATAGTGTCTGTTAAAACAACCAGCCCACCTCCCTCGGGCTATTTCACCTACCATGTGCTATTTGCTCCGTGTACTTACCCATGTATTCGGTTTTATCCTGTACCTCCGCTGACTCGAAGTGTTTTATACCTCGCAGGCGTTCCTGTTTGCAGCATGGGTGTGTATCATAAAGTACTTTGACATGGCCATTTTTAAAATCCAGCCCCCAGCAGAAGATTCTAAAGCCGATTTCTTCAAGGGTCTCACAATCGTTTCCTGGGTGATGGTCATCCTCTTGGCCTTGACGTTTGTGCTAAGTTTTGACAAGCTTTGCAGTCGATCATCTCCCTGGACTCTGACGGTAAGCCCTGAACAGTCTGTGATAGAGCGGTTTTCAATTGAGTGTCGAAAGTAATCAAGTATTTACTTTGGGTTTGGTTTTACTACGATTTAAGATTGGCCGAGTAGTCTAGTTGGTACGTAATTGGTATGGTTTTGGCCGTTATGACGCTCAATTGAAAACTGCTCTATTTTGTCACAGTTAAAACTGGTTGAACCAGCTGAAAAATGCTTCAACTTTGAACCGTCAACCAAGGCATCTCAGATAATCAAAAATCTTTCAATTGATTTAAAGCCTGGAAAAATCTTTCGATAAAACGGAGAAGAATAATTCGAAAAATTGAAGTCTGAAAATATTCCAACCGTACAATTTTCTTTCTATTTAATATCGATCGGTCTTTTGCGTTGTTTGCAGACACTGCTTATCCAATTCTTCTTGTCCGTTTTATTGAGCATTTGCTGTGCAATCATGACACCACATGCTACAGCTATCGACTATGGAAAGGCGTACAAGGATGTGTACAAGACATACAAGCCCAACGTGTTAGCCCTGTGGATTGGGCTGGTAAGTAGAATTCAATTGTACTGTTATAATGGCCTGTCCAGTTGCAAATTGTAACTTTGCCTCTTCAGCATTGGTTAAGAAGCCACGGGATGGCCTCTCCTATATTGTTTTTCAAAAAAAATCAGGTTTATTTATATAACGTAAAGAGTCTTATCTATTTATTTATTTATTTATTCATTTATTTTACATATTTATTTATTGAACGTAATTTATTTATTTAACGTAAATAGCCGACTACGTATTCTTTCCAGTTTTCAGCAGGAAATTCCTCAAAGACAGTTCACCTAACTGGGTTGCTATTCTTCTATCCAAGTACTCTTTTTGGACAAAAATGCATGGAAATTAATCAAAGCCTTCGTCCCAGCTAATTCCCTTACCCTGTACCACCTGTCGGAACAATCACTCTTTTTTTTGATTAAGAGAAATACTTACTTGATGACAGCTATTCAGAGTTTTAAAAACGTCCGTTCATTCTTGGTGTTTTGACAGGGGTTCGGTTACATTTCCTGGGTAATTTTCATTGTGGACATCTACCTTCTTTACAAGTTGTACAGACAGCAAAGGGTAGAGGAGGTTTGTCATCCACAGCAAGCAGGCCAGCCAGGTGTCGTCCAACAGCCCGCTGTGGTTTTTGTCCCACAAGGCGCGACACAGCAAGTCTACCAACCCCCTACACATCCGGGACAGCAGCCAGTTCAATATCCGGGACAACAGCCTCTCCTGATGGGGATGCCTCCGCCGGCTTACAGTCAACAGGTTCCACAAGGAGAGACTCAGAAATAAAATATAACATTGCCTGCTGCCGAATTATGCGAAATCCGCCATATGCGGTGAGATCTAGTTATATTATAACTTAAAAGCATCCGGTGTATAGAAACAATGCCGTAAAAGAGAACTTAATTTTCAGCTTTTAGCATTTTTACAACCCGTATCATACAGGTCAGCAACAGGTAGTCACTTTAAAGCACAATGGCTGTTATACCATAACAAATATTGTCATTACATATTGTCATTACATATACATGCCAATGCTGCACAAATGTTGGTCAATGTTGGAACATTTGACGTTTGTAAGCAGAATAGCTCAGTTGCTTTACAAATCGGAACAATACGTGAAGAGAAGTTTTGGTAAATATAATGCATTACATCAGTGTGATTAGTTATATGAAGTTCTTTTGCTTTCAGATCCGCAAGTGGTTAGTATACAGAGTTTTGCTTTAATTAAACAAAAAGAAAGCAGGCTACAAACACTGATTAGCATCCGATGGAACCTGTAGAAAGAAACTTGAGATGCGGCTCTATTGGGCTAAGGGGACGTCTCGTCTCTGATAGCACAGTTTAACTTTGAATGAACGATTAATATTCTTAGCGTAGCTTTTGTAGAAACCATCAATTTTATCAGGAGCCATAATCGGGGACGGAGACCGTAAGCGCGCGCCATTTCTAGTACTGGGGCTGTCCCAATGATATGGGACAATTTTTCTATTTTTAGAACAAATTGCGCCGTCCCGTGCGGCACACGCGCGTACATGCTGCGAGGATTTTTGCGGATGTAGCGCAGGGAAATGGCGTCCGAAATTCCCGAAATGTTTGATGCTTTTGGCCCACAAATCAATACTTTCATGTCTGTTGGAATTTTGCTTCAGTGTTTTCGTCGTAAGCTGCTCCAGTTTGGGTGAAGTAAACAGTGTCAAATTTAGTTATGTGCCGCTTTACATCACTGACCAAGTTGTGTTCCGCAGCTTCTTTTACAAGGGCTCCACATTAATCCACTCTAAGTTTCACATATGTTGAAGATTAACAGCTTTTCCAAAACACAGCAAAACACTAGTTGGATATATTTGGATATAGCCGCGTTTCAGGACTCCAAAGTTTCCCTCCTCTTGCCACACGCTTGCGAGTCTATCTCGACCGAACAGTAAAAAAAATATAATTGCAAGTTTGAGTTTCGCCTGAATTGTAAGCAACGCTTGATGTTTTACAAGGCCCAATAAGCGACGATAAAGTTTATGTCTGTAGATGCTGCTCAGTTTTGTTTGTGTAAAAATCCAATAAATTGACTGTTGTCGATGAATAAGAGGGCCCGCCGATGCGTGTTTATTTTGTACAGTCAGTAAAACATAACAAATTGGACTTCCCGACTTTCGAGTGAAAACGTACATCGAACTCATGTATCTCTAGTTTTTAAATATGTTTAAAGGTTGATAAATGTTTGAGAACATATTAAAAGCTTAGCTGAAAATATGTGAATACAGCAGAAATAATCAGCTTTCTTTAATCAACTCGAATAGTTACGGTACTGGAATAAAGATTTCGATTTGGTTGGTTGAATTATCAAAACTCCTTGTCTATTTATTTTATTTTCGCAGTAAAAAAATTTCACTATGTTAAAGAAACACTCATGATGTCAGTAGCCTTTTGGCGTTGTTGAAAATTGTTGCAGCATCTCGGTACAAAAGACAGCAAAAGAAATCTTTGTCAAGATTTGTTGACAATTGAAAACACCGACTCGGACTTGAGAGTGCACGAGCTGCACTATGCAAATGAGCTACTTGTACGCGTCAGACTTTCCTTTCAAAAACTTTTGCAAACTCGCCAAACAAACAGAAACAATAAGAAACTATCAAAACAGGGTTTGGTTATGATTAAGCATTGTTTGGGAAACTCACAAATTAACTCGATACCAAAGTAAAGAGTTTTCTTACATAACTTTTCTTCATAGAACAAGCGCAAAAGCTTACGCGTACAACTAGCGCGAGCATTCATTCACAGCGCGAAATCGAAGTCATGTTTTCGACCTTGAAAAACTCACCTTTTCCATTAGCTCAGAGCATAAAACTACATATAAGAGCCCTGGTTCTTATTCCTTGTCTTATTTCCTGCCATCGCTGTGAAAAATCTGCAAGAGAATCTCGCAACTCACACCATTTTTTCACGGAACGTGACAACATCCACGCGAGAGCCCCCGACATGTGCGTGGATCCGCGCGGATATTGTCGTCAGGATGGCGCAATTTGTTCTAAAAATAGAAAAATTGTCCCATATCATAGGTGCGCGCGGATCCCAAGACTTACGGTCTCCGTCCCCGACTATATGGGTCCTGATTTTATCTAATTTAATTTGTCGGATTTTTGCAAGTAGTTTTCTTGTAGTTTTATTTTACGCAGAAAATTTAGATTAAACCTCTGAAGGAGACGAATCTGGTCGTAGCCCGATTTAAGCTTTAATTTTTTGACCCCTAAAAGAGACCATTTTAAACAGGACAGATAATCGGACATCGAATACGCTCATCAGTACAGAACTTTTAAAGGTTGCTTGTATAATTGATCTAAAACACCAACATAACATGACAGTTAGTTCTGAAATCCTCCGAGCGATCAGAGAAGTTAAAATTGTGCCAATTAAGAAAGGAAAGGAGATGGGAATGAGACTGCACTTCTCGCCGCTACATCGTTCTTCGTTCGTGTGTTCGTGTCGCAAGCTAAGGAAAAGTCTAGTTTCTTTAATTATTCTTTTTTAATAGCTCCCTTAGTTGAAAAAGACCAGTGTCCTTTTGCATATTAAAATTAATTGCTTATCTGGGCTTAGTTACTGTACGTGATTAATCACACCATCAAACTAAGTTTCCTATGAGAGTTATTTTATAGCAAGTGTTATTTCAATATGGTCAAGCTGTCCATTAATCCTGATATGGAATAGCATCCTTCTAGACTTCAAATTGACAAAGTTATTTTGCTATCAAACTTTTGTGCCCCCGTAGGGTTTTGGCCCAGAGGCCAAAATCCGAGGAGGCACCCTAGGATTCCCCGCGTGTATACATACAAGGAATTTCAAAAAAGTAAGAAATTAAATATGTTGGTAGTATGTAAGAAATGTGTTGGTAGTACAGTGGCACCTCGATTTAACGAACCTCTATTTAACTGACGAAGTCCTCGGTATAACGAACTATATTCTATGTCCGGGCCAAAGTTACAGTAAAATGTATGGAATAGAACCTCGATATAACGAACCTCGATATAACGAATTCTTCGATATAACGAGCATAATCCGGAAGCCCAAACGTAAAATCTACCTCGATATAACGAATTACAGTCAACATGCGGCAGAAGATAAACGCTGAAGAGATCAACAGTCAACAAATCCTTGTAATCCTTATGGTAAAGACACAGCAACCTTTCAGTCAACGGCTTATTATATGTCACAGACATTGGCACTATTATGATAGTATTTCGACATCAATTAACTTCTGCTGTATCTTCTTTGAAATCCAGAAACGTTGGGTAGTGCAACATAACAACACTAAAGCCCGTTTCCTTGTTTACAAAGACAATTTTCTGTATAACCTTTGTATTGCAACATTTTTAAATCGCTACTCTGAAAGTGTCGTTCTTTTGAAAACAAAAGCTGCGCGTCTCCTCAAAAGTGAAAATAATTGATACTGAGAGCCACCATGCTTAATGAATTGCATCTCAAAACGCTGCACTTCTGGGTGGCGAAAATTGCATTGAATTGCGTGACAGAAGTCACCTGTGTTACAAATCAATCATTAATTATGACCTCGATATAACGAACATTTAAATTTGGTCGTTTCCCCTCAAATTCGTTATATCGAGGTTTTCAATATAAAGAACCCTCGATTTAACGAACAAATCTGGCCGGTCCTCACCGACTTCGTTAAATCGAGGTTCCACTGTAATTAGAACTATTCGCCATTGCTGTTATATTCAAACAAGCTTTGTTTACCAGTGTTTTTCCTGCATTTAGTCAGTCATGTTTCAAATGATATCGAAGTGTATAAACGAAGCGATGGCTGAAGCCGATTTCAGCATTAACAGTGGAGAAGCTAGCCTCCACTGAGAAACACCACCGAAAAATGCGAGTTATTCCTCTATTTCAAGCTTTTGCATCTCATTGCTCTCTGCCGAATACTTAGCGCATGTAAAAATTGAATGTAGATATCACGTTGGATAACTGTGTAAACATTCAAAACACTCGTGTTCCTGTTTTTCTGAGAAAGCGGTTCAGAGTTTAAGCATCTTTTGGGGTATCGGATTACTCTAGGCATCCTTGGCATTCATCAAAACGAAGGTGTATTTTAAAACAAACACCCAGCATCGAAATCAAAAGCGGCTAGCTGCTATCATTCATATTGTCTTCGAAAGGAACACAATTCAACTCTTGGTAAGTGTTAGTTTGCTATTTGCTTTTGGAGTGTCTCTGAGTAAAGAGGCAATTCTAACCAAGGAACATAGTCTAGCTCTTTCACATGGCGATATCTGCGTGCAAGACAGTTGGCCATCAAAGCAGCTCGATCCATCAAATTTAGCAATCGAGGGCAGGTCAGCAGTGAAAAAAGGAGCAAGCAGAGGCTAAGGGGAAAGAAAAACGATTCCAATTGCCTAGTGAGCCGTCTCTTATGAAGGGAACGTAGCATGTAACACGTGCATCGACTAAACAAAAGATCAAGGGCAGATGCTTTTCTCGTGTTTATGTTTGTGTTGCTGTGAATCACAGCGAAGAAAGCATATAAGAGAAACAAGTGTGTTCTAACTTATTTTAGCTAAAGAATTTTAAAAGTTCTAAACTCAGTACTCCCATATTTTCCCTCATTAGTTGTATTTGCCTACAATGGCATCACAGCGAATTAGTTCTTACAATTCATGCGACTATTTTCAAACTGACTCATCGAATAAAACTTTGCAAAACTAATGGAACGAAATTACCGGCTGGATAACCCTGGGGAATGTGTTTTCATATTTTAAAATCATATTGTCTTCGCTAAAGTTTGATATGAAAGAACTGCATGTCATGAGAATCGGTGAGGGAAGTATGTGTGTTGCTTGTGATGCAGCCGGCTAAAATGCAGGACTGAATTGAATTTCGATCCAAGTGAACATGGAATAAGCTGGTTCGTTGGAAACATATTTGCGTCAGATTGAATACTGTGAAACGGGCAATTGTCTTTTTGCTTTTCCCGGAAGACTGTAGATCATAGAGTTTGGGACAGTTTGCGTGCTGCAGAGTCATATTTCTTGAGTATTGGCTAGAAATTCCCGCATAGAAGCAATCAGTTGTAATTGACTGTTGCTTTAAAAATTATCCCAGAAAACGAATTGAGGCATAATTCTCTTAATCATAAACATTTCAGCTCCTCGGTAAATGTCAGCTTTCTTGCTAAACACAAATTTAAGTGAGACTGTTTGAGGTCAACTGCTCACAACTGCTATCGTTTGACGGAAACCTTGAATTTTGCAATGTGGCTTACATCTTTCACTGATTTTCGCTTGCTACGAAATCCGCGGTCAGTGCACTGAGTATAGATTTTAAATTATTGCTAGCTCTGTTAATTTGTGTCAGTTTTATTCAAGGACAAATGAAAAGAAAGGAGTATAGCTGAATAACATCAGCTTTGTTATCATTGCGAGTCCACTGATGCAAACACATTTTCTTTTAGAAAAACTTAGCAAATCTTTTCATGTGGTCACTGAGTTTGTCACCTGCCTTCCTTCAACTAATCTTTTAAATGCCTTCTGTAAGTCACAAAGATATATGCATTATCCAGTTCAATGACTGGATATAAGATCTTACAAATTCTTATGGCCTCTCTGGTTGAGGTGACTCAGAATTTTTAGTCGTGGAAATTCGAAACGACTGTTGTTATGGGGCAAAATATGCAAATGCATCACACACTCAGATGTAAACTTTTGGCCGATAACATGGAAAGCCTGGAACCTCCAAACGGTTGAGAGCGGTCATTTTGGGTTCTGTGTTTCGCTTTAGTAAATATGTAGTATTTTGTCTAGGGCTTTTGCTCATACGTAGATTAAAACTGAGAGAGGTATTTATGACTGTGATCATGTATCGGTCACAATAGCGCGGCCGGCGAGGTCAAAGAATTGTTACAAGTCAAAGTCAGGAAGTGACTTTACCAGACGTGGCTCATGGCTTTTGCTAGAGAATTTGTTGGTTTTTCACTCGCTTTCTCTCCTTCTAGAGTCCAAGGTAAGCCTAAAGTAGCCTGTTTCTGTATTGTATTTTTTAATTACACATTGAAATTCTGGTGCTGTTCGTATCTTAAATTCAAAACCCATGATTTAATTATTTTGTTAAAATAAATAAGCTTACTTCAAGCAAAAAACTCAAATTGATTAAACTTTTAATTTCGTTTTTCTTCACACTACAATTCTTCTGTATTCTGTGCAGTTCGACCAGAGTAAGCATTTCTTCATGAATGGTATACAAGTAAGCATCCACGATCGAGTAAATATGCTCTAAAATTTGAGTGATGGATAGAAGAGCATCCAAGAGACCGTGTGGATCTACTTTTTGCAAGAAAGATTTACAGTCCAATCATGGCAAACACAAGCCATGTCAAACAGTCATAGTGACTGGTGATGTATGTATAATCTTATTTTTCTTCTAGAAACGAGATATGTAAACAACTGGAGTCAAAACTAGGCAGGTACAAAAGTCGGACCGGATCAACTCAAACCGCCAGTCCGGGTCGGATCAACTCGGATAGACTCGGATCGTCTCGGATCATGAAGAAAAACATAAAATTAAATGAAATTGAAACTTTTACCCATTTGAAGGTTAAAATTCCGGTCAAAAATGGGCCAAATTTAGAAAGACTCGCGTTGTTTCTCCGTGTCGTGCTGTGTAGTCAAGCCGCCATTTTGTGTTCTAAGCGCCAGTTCCTCTGGGACTCGTCTCGTGTTCCTCCATCCATCCATCCATCAGTCGATCTCCACGATCATGGACCCAGATTGAGGTAAATCTTTCTCAATGAATTTGTATCTGTCCACCAAATTGATAGTTTCAGTCATAGCCCATTTCTGTTGCGCTGCGTGATTTTGCAGAAATTCGCTTTACTTCCGTTTGGCTCCTAATTTGGAGAACAGGAAGTTGACAGATTTAGCTAATCATTAAGCAAAACGTGGCCTGCTTGACGACTGAGGGGATTTCAGTCCAAAATGGTTGACGTTTTATACGAACGAGCTTCAAAGATCCTGAAGATAGTTTTGAGGAGGACGACAATCCGAAAGGTATTTCAAGTAATTAAGAAAGTAATTTTATAGTTAGCGCGAAAAATTGAGCTGAACGAACTCACGTGAGCTTCGCAATATCTTCATCTACATATCCTGAAAACAGAACAGAAAACGAGTCAATCTAGAATTAACTACGATTTTTTTTGTCCGTGTAAACAGAAGGATTGCGTTTCACTCGTCATGGCAATCGCCAGTAGCGTCCATGTCCGCGTCCTAATATCGCAATAAAACGAAGCCTTTATCCAAAGTTACAGAGCTCTACACTCCCAAAAACGACTCACTACACATTATTCAATAACTAGCGAGATTCTAAACATAAAAACGGTGATCCGAAGAGTATTTAGTTGCATTTGAACAACAGGTTTATGTTAAAGTTAGCGTGATAACTATTTAGTTTCTGCTGACTTAATACATGACTGTAGATGTAGATGTAGAAATTTTGTTCTTCCATTTCTTAAGTGTCCTTTACCCATAAACGCCTCCACCCTCGTCAAGCGACGCACCCTCCCAATTTGGTTTTCCACAAAGCGTCTATTATAACCTCTAGCAGTCAAAAAATCACTCAAGTCCCTCACCCTCTTTTCAAAAAACTCCGACTTCGAACAGATTCTTCTCAAACTCAACGCCTGAGCATATGGTATGCTCATCTTACAGCCTCTAGGATGACACGAGCTGTGATGTAGGTATTGGTGACTATCTGTTGGTTTCACAAACACGTCTGTCTCTAATTTACCCGACTTGTTCACCACCCTAACATCCAAAAACACAATCTCCTCTCTGGACCACTTCTATGTAAATTTGATAGTCATATGCGCATTATTCAAATAGTCCAAATAAGCCAAAAACTCCTTTAGCTCCTTTAACTCCTTCGTAAATTCTCATACAGGAAGGAGATATTCCATTAATTATAGCCTTAATTGTAACTCGAGCAACGTAGTCTACTTGCTAACTTGCAGGAAATGTACACTACACTATGCTGGACTTACTGTAACGAAGTTTCGCTCAAGGTTCAATAATCATAAGGCCAGAATGAGACGACATGGGGGATTGAATGGAACAGAGCAAGAGAAGGATGACTTCCTGTATAAGCCCTTTTTGTGTAGACGGACAAGATGGCTTAAGGGATGTCAGGATTCAATTGATAGATCAACGTCGCATTTTACATGCACCAAATCTAATTGCTGAATTAAGTGCATGTAAAATGCGACGTTTAAATCAATTAAATGCGACATATTTCAATTAAATGCGAGTTCAGTCGAATATTCGACTGATGCAGTCGAATATACCACTGGAGTTCGACAGTTCATTTAAACGCCGCATTTTACATGTGCCAAATCTAATTCATAAATTATGTTAAATTATATTTTACCCATAACTCCACCGTTTTGTGCTGCATGACTCAGTATGTGTGGTTCCCGGGGTGTGGTTCTTGCTTCGCTCCGATCGTGTAATGTAATTATGCAAAACCTTAAGTTTCGGCCTTCAAACAAAAACCGCTCTGTGCTACATGACATGCGGAGTAGGAAAGCAATATGGTGACTGTTGAGTATAACAGTGTGTGCGGTGGTTCTTACTTCTCTTCAGCAAAGTTATGTAGAAGATGGAGAACGAAGTCTATGAACTTGAATTTGATCAGGAGAGTGAAACGAAAATCAGAGTTTAAGAGGTAATACACTGCCATCTGTATTACAAATCGCCCCATTCTGTTTGCTCGAATGGTGTCTGAAAGGGATGAATGATCTTAACGCAAAATGTGTTCCTTATCATTGTCAGCAGCATTGGTGGGAAACTTGAAGTGGAGTCAGCTGGGAATGAACACGTCGCTCGCGCTCAGCAATTTTATTCGGCAAAAAAAAAAAAATGCGACGTTTAAGGTAATTCCTCTGAAATAAAAGTGACAATAGATTTTTGTTCAAACTTTGTCCACTGAATATTTGTCATATGATAACTTCAATTTTGAAATAAAAAAGGGGGGGTGCCCATGCTCATTAAGGAGCAGTGAGGCATTGAAAATGCCCCATTTTGGCATTATTTAATGCTTATTATAAGAACGCATTCCTAGTAATTGTAAAATCTTTGTGAACCCAGACTCATAAGAACACGCATTAAACTTCAGTCAATACAAATAAACATTTTAAGTTTGATTCAGGGTAAAGGTAAATCCTTGATTAAAAATTTGAACCAAATTTCTTGACGTGGTTACCGACTGTAAAATAGAAAAGACCACAGTGTATCTGCTATTTTTCTTATTTATTCAATTTTCAGCAATAGAAATTAGATCAGTCTTTTCTCACACAAAGCTTATGATTAGTAGATTACAATGACTAGAAAAAAAAATTGGGGTGCCCGTGCTCGTTGGTGAGCTAGAGCCATTTTTCAGCTGACAGAGCTCAATATCAAGGCAAATCCGTCATGTTTTCAATATGCGCGTGCACAAGCGCGCGCTAATGACGCCATAAATCATGCGCAGTAAGGATGCGCAATACAAATGTGAGGAATGACCTTAAATCAAATCAGCCGAACTTATTAATTCGAATCGACTAAAATTAGTATTTGATTCGGCGCACGTAAAATGCGACGTTTAAACTGGACCTAGGAAACATTCCCGAATCCATCAACAAACGTCTTTCGGAAATTTCATCTGACAAGATTGCTTCGACAAGGCCAAAGGTACGTACCAAGACGCACTTAATAAAAGTGGCTACACTATGCGTCACGACAGAGCAAGAACCGGCAAAGAAACATCCTGTGGTTCAATCCGCCATACAGCCAAAATGTAGAAACCAAAGTCGGTAAATGCTTCCTCCAATTAATTGATCAACATTTCCCTAAAACCAACCCGCTGTACAAAATCTTCAACTGCCGAGGAACACTCTAAAGCTGAGCTACAGCTGTATGAGCAACGTAAAACCATTATCTCCAGCGACAACGAAGCCCAGATTAACAAACCATCAAACCAATCAGAAGAAATTGATAACAACTGTAATTGCCGAAACAAGAATACCTGCCCACTTGAGGGAAATTGTAATATCCGGAACATTATCTATCAAGCAGAGGTCGCGACCCCACAGACAAAAGAAACATACATCGGACTGTGTGACACGACGTTCAAGGAACGTTACAGAAACCACACATGTTCTTTCAGGAACGAACGCTACAAAAATGTAACCGAACTTAGCAAGTACATATGGGGTCTAAAGGAACGGAAAATCAATTATCAAATTAATTGGAGAAAAGTAAAGCAAGCTGTAGGTCGTATTCAAATCCCGGGGTGGGGGGGTACTTTGGGAATTTCTAGGTGGGGATGTGCCGCTGGGACCCTGGAACCCTTAGCCTATACCAGAGCTAGTTCAGCTGAATTTTGCTAACCTACACCAGAGTAAACTCCCCAAATCCCTCCATCTATCGACACTGCTGAGGCTGATTTGCGTAAATTTAAACTTGCTGATTTGATTTTTTTATATTTTTGAGTGGCAACTCCTGGTTTCCTTAGTCTAGATAAAATCTTCAACCAACCAGTCAGTTTTGTGAAAAATGATACCCTATTCTAGACCCAAACGCTCTGATTTATATACCCTAACCTAGAGTAAACTGCTTGAAAACCATACCCTTCACAGCGGCACATACCTATATAGCCCATATATGGCAGTGCCCCCCCCCCCCCCCGATTCAAATGTCAACAAAAACTGTAATCTTTGCCTATGGGAGAAATATTTTGTAATTTGTAAACCGGAAATGTCGACACTTAACCATAGAAACGAAATGACATCGACCTGCAGACATTCTAAGAAATTCTTGTTAAGTACCGCGCTTACCTAAATAGATTCTCCCGACCGTTTAGCATTTTTACCGTCCAATCACGTCACCCTAGCAAGCATTGTTCCCCATTTCCAAATTTATATATCTTGACATGTAACCCTTATTGTTGTCAGTTGCCTGATGACTGCTTCATTAGAAGCGTGAAACTCAGAGTAGCGATTAAATGTTTTTGAACTAGTCCGACTCCAGAAACTTATCTTTATTCACAGCTCTGGTTTTACCATCGAGCACTTTTATAGCAGATGAAGTCTTCACTTCTTCCATTAGTAGTTCTACCGTTTAAACGCTAACCGGGCGTGTGTCCACTAATTTTAGAAAGTCGATGATGGCATGAGCTTGTGAATAAGTATTTTAGGATCTCGTGATATTTTTATTTTCATCAAAGTTTTAGTCGACGATCGTGGAATGTGTGAAGATTTGTAAATACGTTTTCTGAGGAGATTTTAAAAAAGTTCTTGTTATTACTTTTTCTATTATTGTTATTATTATTATCATTATCATTATCGTTATCGTTATCATTATTAATATTATTATCATTATCATTATTATTATCATTATCATTATTATTATTATTATTATTATTATTAGAAAAAGAACGGGCAAGGGTGTAACAACAGGGCATGCGCGGTGATGGCATTTAGCATAAATGTTTCTGTTGTTCTGTTCCATAAAATTGAGTCAAAGCTCTTCAATTAGTGGCGGCCGGCATGGTCAAAAGAAGAGACCTGTGTAGTGTCCGTCCAATTATTAACTGTCTAGTTAAGTTTGCTACATGCATTCAGCATTCTCAAGTCACGAACACGTTTCGCCCGCGTAGCTGACGGGATTTGCGTGAGAGTAGTGGGTTTTGCATGCCGACAAAGTAGAACAAAAGCATACACGTGCGAAACAGTCCCACCAGACACGAAGCCTAGATCCTTTCATATTGATTTACATTGGAAGGTCCGATCCAGGAAGATGCACTTCCGAAACGCTTTGATTGATTGATTGATTCCTGGTGCGTTGTAGCCTATTTAGTTTGGTTAGTTACAAGATATGTAATCTGAATATGTTCGTAAAAGTTCACAGTTTCTTTAATCTCAGATGGAAGGTGACAGTTCAGCTCGACTTCCGGTTGCCCAAACAACTCAAGCTCAGGCTCCTCCTGGTCAGCCAGTGATATATCAACAACAAGTCCTTCCCGGCCAACCAATCATGTACCAGATGCAGACCGGCCAACAACAACCGGTTTCTGTTCAGGTTCCTGCCGGTCAGCCAGCCACTACAACAGCTGGGCAGCCTATTCAGTATGCAACGGGGTCAACAGGGACAGCCAGTACAACCGGTACAGCCGGTACAGCCGGGCCAACCATTGTAACCGGGACAACCGGTTTACGTTCAACAAGTACAACCTCAACGTCAGGCTGGACAGGGTCTGGATCTCGCTATTGACACGGATTTTCTCAAAAGCCCTATGTGCTTCATTAAAATAGCAGAATTTGTAAGTATCGCATTTCCCTCTACTTTCGAGTGGAGAAAATAAGAAGACAAGCACGGAAAGTCCTAACTTCAAGGACTAACTAAGGACTCCTCACATAATCCAACTTAACTTGAGAACTTTGGAGGCGAGAAGATGGTTAACTGCTAGAAAACTGGTTTGACTTTGATGATTCACGGTTATTTTTGTGTCTTGTGTTTTAAAAGCCAGCAGCCCCTTTTTTGTGTGCCGTTTCGAATTTATTATAAAAACAACTTTCTCCGTAGCTCAAATCATGTTTAAGAGGCTGTCCGCCTAAGAATCGACCACTTAATTCGGATCAAAATTTCGATTTCCTTCAGAATTTCTCCACGAAACAAGGTTTATATAAGGTAAAATAAAATACATTTCTTTGGTTTTTATTCTTGATAACAGTCGAAATTTTGAGGAGAATGTGATCGATACCCGACACCCTCAACTTGGGCCTTTCACGAAGCCGAAATTAGCCCTCATTGAGATGCTTGCTGCCGAGCGTATATTTAGCGTACGAAGATAAGAATTACACTACCATTAGATACATCATTGCACTTAACACAAATGGTGAAATCAAACCTGAGTATGGAAAATTACTAACGTTGTAATCACTTAAACAGGACAATGTCAACGCCATTTTCAAGAAGCGGGCCAAGTGGCGTAGCGGAAAGCGAAATTTCTCATAATTCTGACTTATTCGGAGAACCTGTTGTATTTTTCTGAAAAGTATTAAGATAGACCCTTGGAACCCTGGAATAAAATTTATTGGCACTGGAGTATATGAAAGGATAGCTACGGAGTAAATTGTCTTAAATTCAGCAACTGGTCATCTACGCAAATAGCACGACCACTACGCTAAGTGCATAAATTTCAAATTTTTCGTCTTATTCAGGAACGAAGATGACCTGGTATCACAGCTAGGGAAGAAAATTCAAAATGTCACCTTTAAATTTCCACCGCTTTACGTTCAAGGCATCATGACATGATTTTCACTTTTTCGGCTATCAGTTCATTGTTACGACCAGCACTGGAAGCTGTGTTCGATTCCTCAATCTTGCGTGACTGTCATCTCAAAATATTCAATGTTTCTAATTAGTTCCGTGAAATGAGTGTAGGTAATCGAATCAACAATTTCTCCGGTTGACGAATGCACCAGAAGCGTCAAAAGTAAAAAGAAAATCGAGTAATTACGTTTGAAATACCAGTCGCCATGTTTGTTCGTTTCAAGAACTGCCGCTGACCGTATCAACAAACTTCGTAACTGAGCAAATCAATGGATAATCGATAAACAAAGTGCTTGCGAAGCAGTTATGCTAGCAAGATTATGTCAGTGGAGAAAACTTGCTCTTTTTCTGTGATCTTAAACGAACATTGCGGGCCAAATAGAGGCGAAGGAAATACAATTTTTCTCCGCGAATGTGTGGGGGAAATTAGTAATCACCTTCGCAGATGTCACTTGTCACGCAAGAATGTCACTGAGATCGACCTAATTCTCGCTCGGGTTGGCCTATTTGACCTCAGTGCGAGCAAGGTTAAAGAGATGACTGTGTGTCCAAAACACAGAAACAACCTTGGCAGGTATTGGCAGTTCCCCAGAACCTGTCAATACCCAGAACACGCTGGGAAGTTTAAAAAAATTGAAGAAGGAATTGTAATCAACTTGAAGACCTCAAAGGGGATTTACACTTTGTTTGGCGAAAAGGCACAAGTAGGGTCCCGTAAGTGTAAAATATACTACTTTTTAAATAAATAATTATTAAGACTTGAAAGCGTACCACTGTAGAAATTTGACTGGCAAAATATAGTCCTAGTGTACGTTCATTGTTATTCATCTCATTTTTTTGTGTTTGGTTAGCAATCTGTACAACATGCCGAAAAAGTCACAAGGAAAAGCTAGAGGGGGCGAAATGGCTCCAAAGTTTTTCTGAAGATGAGCCTCCGATCGGTGAAAGTTGCAACAGGTACTATATAAGGATAGTGAAAAGTCTTATATTTAAGCAATTGAGCATTTTTTTTTTTTCGTGTAACGGCAAATACGCCGCCTTCAGATTAAAAGCCTCGTGTTTCAACGCGTTTTAGTCCAAGAAGGCCACCTGTTTGAATGTCCAGAACCTGGATGCCAGAAGGCTTTCAAGAGCTTCTGTGAGCCTGAAATACATGCTGAAATCGGAAATCACGGAAATACGCCCATGTCCGAAAGCTTTTACGACCGCATGAGGAGAGAATGGGCCAAGCGTTTTTCCATAGTTGATCCAGTGCAGGCAGATGGTAGTACAAGCGGCAGTGGCATTCGCAGCTCAGAAGAAACGGCAAATACGCCGCCTTCAGATCTGAGCCAAGGATGGGCTTTTCAAAGCCTCGTGTTTCAACGCGTTTTAGTCCAAAGGTTAAGGCGTATTTGAATGCAAAGTTTGAACTTGGTGAAAAAACAGGCTTGAAGGCAGATCCCAATCAAGTTTCAGCAGACATGAGAAACGCCCGAGATGAAGAGAATAACCGTCGCATTCCCAGAGAGGAGTGGCTTACAAAAAATCAGATTAAAAGCTACTTCTCCCGGCTGGCTTCTGCAAAGAGGAAAGGACAACAAACGGATGATGTGGATGCCGGGGCGGAACTTGAGGATATACTTGGAGAGCAAGAAGAAAACAGTAGGCAACTACTTATAAACAACATTATTGAAAAGATTGGTCTTCGCCATCCAATTTGTTACGATGTTTACGACCTTTGTGAGTACTGCAAGGGCAGCAAACGGTCAAAGTTTAATGTTGTCATGTTGAAAGCCATCCTGAGAAACTTTGATATTTCATTTAAATCAAAGGATAGAAAAAAAGATTTGGTGGAACACTTGGCTGCTTTTGTGCAGAAATGTCCGTGTTTTGAAGGGCCTGAATAACGTCTTGATATCTTGTAATTCAGCCATATTGACGATGTAATTATAGGCTGTACCAGATGCCTACGCTTCTGGTGGTACCTTATTATAGTAAACATGCAGATGTGCATTTCAGTGCGCGGAGCTTATGTGAGAAGCCACTGTTGATTACTACGTTGGGTTAGTCTCTATATGAGCAGCTTAAGGAATGTACATGATGTCTATCAAACGGCAGAGACTGCTAAAAGTTTACTGTTTCTGGACCGAAACTAGCCTGATGAAAAAATAAAAATAGGAAAAATAAAAATAAATGTGTGACTCTCTTTACCTCCATCCGCCTTTCACCGCTGATGTAATGACTGCAATATTGGTCAGCGGTGTTACAAGTCAAAACAAAATGATATTTCACCGATTTTACCGTGATTGATGAGTCCAAGCTCGATGAAATGATTGACTTCTCTTCAGAGACAGAAGTTTGCACTTGGGCAAAATATCAAAGAATTGATTACTGTATAATCAAGGAGAGTCTCGGGATTTTGGTTTCCTTTTACAGTGGGTTTTCAGGCGGCAAAGTCAGTACGAGTCGTGAGTTCCTGCGGCTATTCAAACACATCGATTTCACGTTCAATGGATAATTTTAAGACTTTTATAGGGTAAGTTTTATATCGATTGTTATTATTGTGTTATCAGCTCATTACTAATGCTACTTTTATCAATTTATTTAAACTGATATTTGAGCTACAACGATGAGAAAATATCAGCTAAAACCAATCCTTTGCTCAGGTGGCTTTACAATGCTGTGGATCGCCAAATGGCGAATTTGTGTCATTTTATTACGATCGTACCTCTTTACACGGAAGAATGCCAATAAATTTTATTCCATGGTTTAAGAGATCTATCTTAATAGTTTTCAGAAAAATACAACAGGTTCTCCGAATAAGTCAGAATTATAAGAAATTTCGCTTTGCGCTAGGCCACCTGGCCCGCTTTTTGAAAATGGCGTTGACATTGTCCTGTTTAAGTGATTACAATTTTAGTAATTTTCCATACTCAGGTTTGATTTTACCATTTGTGTTAAGTACAATGATGTATCTAATGGTGGTGTAATTCTTATCTTCGTGCGCTAAATATACGCTCGGCAGCAAGCATCCGAAAGAAGGCTAATTTCGGCTTCGTGAAAGGCCCAATTTGAGGGTTTCAGGTATCGATCACATTCTCCTCAAAATCTCGACTATTATCAAGAATAAAAACCAAAGAAATGTATTTTATTTTACCTTATATAAACCTTGTTTCGTGGAGAAATTTTAAAGGAAATCGAAATTTTGATCCGAATTAAGTGGTCGATTCTTAAGCGGACAGCCTCTTAACATCTTTCATAAACTCACTTGCATTGTCATAGCTAAGATGGATCGGCTCGCTTATGTACAGTGCACGAGTAAGAGATACCAAAAGCAGTACCTCCGATGCCCTCCCGTTTCTCTCATCTTCTTTCTTCACCTCTCCCCAATCTTGAAAACTTTGCGATCGCGGTATGAGCAGAGCAACAAACTCGTCTTAGGCCAATTTGCCAACTCAGTGAAAATGTCAGCAGTCATTCCTTTCAAGTCATATATTGAAATATCCGGTTTTGCAGGTTGTGCTGCTCGGCGCATGGGCAAGTATCCTCAAGTACTTTGATGATCTAGACCCTTTCAACACAATAGAGGTGGATGATAAAAAAGCTAGCTTCTTCAAAGGCATCACAATTTTCTGTTGGGTCATGGTCATCCTCTACTTGATAATACATACGTTGAGCTTCCCTAAGATTTGCAAATTCAAACGACCGTCCCTGTTCACTTTAGCGGTAAGTCAAAACAAAATGTGCAAATAATTTCTAAATTTTAGATACTGATATTCGTCAGGGTTAACACACCTCCCTTTCGTTGTTGACCCATCCACCCGTCAGTAATTGACAACCTTGTTCCCAGGGTCTCTCATGTAGGGCGGAAAGATGACAAACCCTGGGAACGAGGTTGACTAATTGATTGTAACCGATCGGTTAAGTATAGGCAATCGTATGAATACGAGCGCAATTAGAATTTACACTACAAGTGATTCTCTAATAATGGTGTAAATCTATAATTACTCAAGCTTTCATAGGATTATTCATTAACTATGTGACTGAGAAAATTACTAATTACTTGAAACTGAATTGTTATAATTTTTTATGTATATAGTAATGATAAGTAGTATTTTATTATAGAAATTTTTTTTCAGGACCTTCCTGAAAACTCCTGCTGTGAGTGGAGCTTCCTCACTAAAAAATTTTACTATGACTACTGTATCTTTTTCTCAATTAGTATTACGAACGCGCAAGTGTTAAGTTGCACTGCAGTGCAAATTCAAATTATCGATAAATTTACCCGTTCTATGCCAATCACAATGAAGCTATTTTCTCAGTCAGGATAATGAAATGTACTCTCTCTTGGTCATATGCAAGTTGCACTTGTCTTGCACTTCGAGGAATACGCGGGGAACCAGAAAAAGGAGGGCTAAGGGGTGAAGAATACCTGTTTGCTCTTAACCACCCGCTTATTTCTTTTTTTCCTTTCATTACTGCACCTGCAAAGACAGTAATCAATATATATATTTTTGCATTTCACAGTCTTTGATCTTCTACTTCATCATGTTTACATTACTACTCACCTGTACAGGAAACTTGGTTTCCAGGGCCGTCGAATTTGGAAATCCTTTCCTCACACTCAGCGTTGCCTTGGTAAAGTAATCGTTTAATCATTTTTCCTGGGTGCCTAAATGCGTGGTGAGGTTAACTGTACCCCCCACAATGGGCGGAAATCAGTTAAGAAATAGAAAACATGTTCCGTGTCAGTTCTATCGAGTTTAAGAAACAGGACACTGGGAGCCCTCACATCCGTTTAAAATGTGAATAAAAGAACAACCTACCTTTATTGCGCGTGTTTTGTGTTTGTGGCGGCCATTTTGAATTTTTAATACACGCGCGGTCTGTTTGTGCGAGGTCTGGAGCCGAAAATTACGGAAATCGCTCGGTGCCTGCTCGCAGCTCTAAGAGTGACTTGACTATCCTCGGGAGCGATCGGCTTCTCCGAGAATTTGCGAATTTTCCCGCCCGCCCCAGACTTCTTAAATTTCGTTTCCAGACCTCGCACTAGTAGAACGCGTATTAAAAACTTCAAAATGGCCGCCACAAAACAGAAAACATGCGCGATATTAAGGTTAGTTGATCTTTTATTCATGTTCTAAACGGATGTGAGGGCTCTCTGTGACAGGAGTGGAAGTTTGCGAGGACGAGAAATGCTAAAAAAATTGTTAGTTTACTAGGCCCCCCCCTTCGTCAACTATCACGCGATAGAAATCTCGAGCTCACAATCTAATTGTTAATTAGTATAAATCTACTAGCTTTCTGTCAAGAATGCAGCTCTCTGATTGGCTAGGCTGCTCACTATCCATTCTAGCCTGTGATAGATAGTGAATAGCATAGCAGTAAGCACTTGTTAACAGACTGGCAGACGCTTCTTTGTGTTTCGAAGTGTCTGTGAAGAGGATTTAATTAGATAAACTTTTAAACAACGAGCAGATTTATACTAAAACAATTAGATTAATCGCTTTCGAATTCTATGTGTGAAAGTTGACGAGGGCGCAGCCCTCGTTAATTGTTACGCGGTAGAAATTATCACGCGGTAGAAATCTCAAGGTCATGATTTAATTGTTAAAGAAAAATACGGTTTTTAGCATGATAACTTACCTAAGGAACCTGATACATTGGCTTTTCTAAAACAATTGTCCTACAAATGCATAACTTAGGAACACATCCCTTTTGGAAACTTGTCGCGGCCTCGCAGCTAGGTGTGAGGAGGCGTGGAAGGTTGGATCGGGCTTACAGCGTATAACCCTGACATTCAAAGTTATAGTGCTTGTAAACTCTACAAGTTGTTACTCTTGCTGACATTACTGCGTTTCCACGTTTCCTTCATCTTTGATAGGCCTTTGGATTTTTATCCTGCATAGCGTTCGTCGTTGATATGGTTTTGAATCACAAGTTGTTTCGGACACAGCGAGCCCAGGAAATGCCCCCCGACCAAGGACCTCCCCAGCGACGAGCCTGGGATGTCAACATCGAGTACATACGATCCCCGCTGTTTTACGTGAAGTCGACAGAAATTGTAAGCCTTTTAAAAGTAGCTTTAGTGTTATCAGTTTTCCTCGGATAACTGATGATGAAAAAAACAAGCAGTAAGGGAGCACTTTTTAGAGAAAAGCGCTAAGCTGAACTCAGTTCGCAAAAATTAAAACGACGGCATGTAGATTTGTCTTTAGATCGAGATACGATTGTGGCCAGTGCTGATTGTTGCCAAGTGGCTGAATGACTGGCTGGCTGACTGACTGAATTACTGACTGACGACTGACTGACTGACGGACTAACTGCCTGACAGACTGACAGACTGACAGACCGACAGACCGACAGACTGACAGACTGACTGACTGACTGACTGACTGACAGACTGACTGACTGACAGACTGAATGACTGTTCGTAATAATTTTAGATCATCCTTTGTGAGGTGAGGGGAGGTCTATAGTATATCTGTTAAAATAGTCAGCCCACCTCCCTCGGGCTCTTGGTTTAAGTGTCATTAAAATGTTTACCATGTGCTATTTGCTCCCTGTACTTACACACGTATTCAGTTTTATCACGTACCTCCGCTGACTCGAAGTGTTCCATACCTCGCAGTCGTTGCTGTTTGCAGCATGGGTGTGTATCATAAAGTACTTTGACATGACCAAACTTACAGCAGAGACCCCAGTAGATTTCTTCAAGGGAATCACAATCTTTTCGTGGGTGATGGTCGTTCTCCTGGCTTTGACGTTTGTGCTAAGTTTTGACAAGCTTTGCAGTCGATCATCTCCCTGGACTCTGACGGTAAGTCATAAAACAGTCTGAGATAGAGCGATTTTCAATTGAGTGTCGAAAGTAATAAGGCAGTTACTTTGGTTTTGGTTATACTACGGTTTGAGAGGCTGAGTAGTCTAATTGGTAAGTAATTGGCGTGGTTTTGGTTTTACGACACTCAATTGAAAACTGCTCTGTCTTGTCACAGTTGAAACTGTTTGAACCAGCTGAAAAATGCGTCAACTTTAAACTGTCAACCAAGGCATCTCAGACAATCAAAAATCTTTCAATTAATTTAAAGCCTGGAAAAATCTTTCGATGAAACGGAGAAGAATAATTCGAAACATTTAAGCCTGACAATATCCCTACCGTACAGTTTTCTTCCTATTTAATATCGTTTTTTGCGTTGTTTGCAGACACTGCTTATCCACTTCGTCTTGTCCGTTTTATTGATCGCGTCCTGTGGAAACGTGACATCACACGCTATAGACTATGTACAGGCGTACAACGATGTGTTCAAGCCCGACGTGTTAGCCTTAGTGATTGGGCTGGTAAGTAGAATTCAGTTGTGCTGTTACAATGGCCTATTGTAAATTGTAACTTTGCCTCTGCAGCATTGGTCAAGAAGCCATGGGACGGTTTCTCCTTTAAGGTCTTTTTTTTAAAATCAGATTTATTTATTTAACGTAAAGAGTCGTATTTGTTTATTTTGCATATTTATTTATCGACTACGTATTCTTTCCAGTTTTCAGCAGGAAATTTCTCAAAGACAGTTCACGTAACTGGGTTCCTATTCCTGTACCCAAGTACTCTTTTTGTACAAAAATGCATGGAAATTAATCAAAGCTTCCGTCCCAACTAATTCCCTTACCCTGTGCTACCTGTCGGAACAATCACTCTTTTCTTTGATAAAGAGAAATAATTACTTGATGACAGCTATTCAGAGTTTTAATTAAAAATGTCCGTTCATTCTTGTTGTTTTGACAGGAGTTCGGTTACCATTCCTGGATAATTTTCATTGTGGACATCTACTTTCTTTACAAGTTGTACAAGCAGCAAAGGGTGGAGGAGGTTGGCCACCCGCAGCAAGCAGGCCAGCCAGGTGTCGTCCAACAGCCCGCTGTGGTTTTTGTCCCACAAGGCGCGACACAGCAAGTCTACCAACCGCTTACACATCCGCGACAGCAGCCAGTTCAATATCCGGGACAACAGCCTGTCCTGATGGGAATGCACACAGTCAGCAGCTTCCACAAGTAGAAACCCAGAAATAAAATATAACATTGCTTGCTGCGGAATTATGCGAAATCCGCCATGTGCGATAAATTAAATCTATTTTTATTTTAACTTAAAAGCATCCAGTGTAAAGAAACAATGCATAAAACATTTTTACAACCCGCATCATACAGATCAGCAACGGGTAGTCACTGTAAAGCACTATGGCTGCCATACTATGACAAATATTGTCATTACATATTGTCATTACATATTGTCATTACATATACATGCCAATACTGCACAAATGTTGGTCAATGTTGGAACATTTGACGTTTGTAAGCAGAATAGCTCAGCTGCTTTGCAAATCGGAACAATACGTGAAGAGAAGTCTTGGTAAATATAATGTATTACATCAGCGTGATTAGTTATATGAAGTTCTTTTGCCTTCAGGTCCGCAAGTGTTTAGTATATAGGGTTTTGCTTTAAACAAAATGAAAGCAGGCTACAAACACTGATTACGATCCGATGGAACCTGTAGAAAGAAACTTGAGATGCGGCTCCGTGGGGCTAAGGAAAGACGTCTCTAATAGCACAGTTTAACTTTGAACGAATGATTATTATTCTTAGCGTAGCTATTGAAGAAATCATTAATTTTATCTAATTTAATTTATAGGATTTTTGCAAGTAGTTTTATTTTACTCAGAAAAAGTACGCCCCGAAACCAAAAACGTTGACGATCAGCACGTTTTAACTCCTTATGGCTTTCTGGTTAATGTCGGGCGCAGACTACAATTAGACAAAGAGCTGTTGGTTTTGTCTCTGAAATCCTCCACGCGGTCGGAAAAGTTAAAATTATGCCAATTAGGAAATGAAAGAATTAAGAGGGGAACCGTCGAGACTGCACTCCTCTCCGCTAGATCGTTCTTCGTTTGCTTTCAAATTCGTGTATTCGTGTCGCAAGCTAAGAAAAAGTCTAGTTTCTTAAATTATTCTTTTATTTTAATAGCTCCCTTAGTTTAAAGACGCCAGTGTCTTTTTGTATATTAAAATTAATTGCTTATCTGGGCTTAGTCACGTGATTAATCACGTCATCAAACCCCTATGAGAGTTATTTTACCGCAAGTGTTATAGCCTGCAAACAGGCTCCCGGCGAGGACGGAAAAAAAATTTCGGCGAGTGCGTAAACAGAAGAATTCGGAAAGCGAAGCGATCGCGGGAGCCTGATTGCAGGCTACAAGTGTTATTTCAATATGGTCAGGGAGTCCATTAATCCTAATATGGAGTAGCATCTTTCTGGACCCCAAATTGACAAAGTTATTATGCTTTAAAGCTTGTTAAGTAGGAAGGATACTGGGAACGTTTGTATATATTAGTATGGTCTTTGCGAGCATTTGCGAGCATGAGAGCAGTGCGTTTATTTTTGCGAGCACAAGCGGTGATCAAATTTGTCTTGCGAGCAGCGAGCACTTTAGAAAATACCTGATGGCGTGCAGCGGGCACTCCGGAAATTTAACACACCCGACCGGTTGCGGCACACGCAACCGATTATGATTTTATTGCCAAAACCTATTTTCCCTTGAATTACCTGGTTTACCAGTTCCACTAAAATTGTTTCAATTTCTAAGCTCAATTTAAATCCCAGATATGCAGTTATTTTTCTTCAGTTTGGGATTAATTTAACAGCAAAACTATAAACAACTTTCTACCTTTGCGGGTGCCTTTCTCGAAGAATTCTTACGCGCGTCAGTTTCAATAAAACGAGTAAGCATGCTTCCTGAAACAATAATAGCGCCACTTGCATGTTTCCCTAACGTTTCCCATTTTTCCAGCGTCAGATTTTGTTTCCAAGATGTAAATTATGCTTCCTAACAGCAGATTTGCACGTTGTCGTCATTTGACTACAACTACCAGAACTCCTTTCGTTTTTTCTTTATTATATAAATTTTGAATTCCCAGTGGGGTTTAAATAACAATTGCCCTAATTAGCATAAGAAACAGAAAAAGTGAAGGATTCTGGCAGTTGTAGTCAAATGATGCCATCATGCAAATCGCCTATGTTAACGAGATCCGAGCATACGAGCAGTTGCAAAAATTTTGCGAGCACCAGCAAGCGAGCACTCATCTAATTTTTGCGAGCAATTCGAGCGGAGGCCACATTTTGCGAGCATGAATGGGACCACTCGATACCCCTCATATCAGTTATTGCTTTTAAAATAATTAGAACTACTCGCCATTGCTGTTATATTCAAACAAGCTTTGTTTACCCGTGTTTTTCCAGCATTTATGTCAGTCGGGTTTCAAATGATATCGGAGTGTATAAACGAAGCGATGGCTGAAGCCGATTTCAGCATTAGCAGTGCAGAAGCTAGCCTCCACTGAGAAACACTACCGATAAATTTGAGTTATTCCTCTTTTAATTTTCAAGCTGTTGCTTATTATTTTATTACTCTTTCCCGAATAGTAAAAGTAAAAATTGGATGTTCACATCACGTTGGATAACTGTGTAAACATTCAAAAAACACACGTTTCTGTTTTCTAAGAAAGTGGTTCAGAATATATTTAAGCGTCTTTTGGGGTATCGGATTACTCTAGACAGCCTAGGCATTCATCAAACGAAGGTGTATTTTAAAACAAACACCCAGCATCGAAATCAAAAGCGGCTAGCTGCTATCATTCATATTGTTTTCGAAGGGAACACAATTCAACTCTTGGTAAGTGTTAGTTTGCTATTTGCTCTTGGAGTGTCTCTAATCAGTAAAGAGGCAATTCTAATCAAGGAACACAGTCTAGCTTTTTCACATGGCGATATCTGCGTGCATGTCAGTCGACCATCAAAGCAGCTCGATCCATCAAATTTAGCAATCAAGGGCAGGTCAGCAGTGAAAAAAGCATGCAAAAGGAGCAAGCACGAGCCTAAGGAGAAAGAAAAACGGTTCCAATTGCCTAATGAGCCCTCTTTCATAAAAAGAACGTAGCATGAAACACGCGTTCCGACTAAACAAAAGATCAAGGGCAGTTTGCTTTTCTCGTGCTTTTGCTTATGTCGCTGTGAATCACAGCGAAGAAAGCATAAGAGAAACGAGTGTGTTTCAACTTATTTAAGCTAAAAAATGTGAAAAGTTCTTAACTCGGTACTCCTATATTTTCCCTCATTAGTTGTATTTGCACACAATGGCATCGTAGCGAATTAGATCTTACAATACATGCGTCTATTTTCAAAACTCATCAAATAAAACTTCGACACACTAATGGAACGAAATTACTGACTGGATAACCCTAGGGAAAGTGTTTTCATCCATTAATCATATTCTCTTAGTTAATGCTTGTTATGAATTGAAAGAATTGTATGTCATGGGAATCGGAGAGGGAGGAATGTGTGTTGCTTGTGCACTGATGTAGTGCTAAAATGCAGGACTGAATTCAATTTTGATCGTTCTCTAGAAACAAGGTTATAAATTCTAGAGATCATGGAAAAAGCTAGTTCGTTGAAAAGATATTTGCGTCATATCGAATACTGTGAAATGTGCAATTGTCTTTTTTATTTTCCAAGAAGACTGTAGAGAGAGTTAGCTAGCGTATTGCGGAGTCATTTCTTGAGTATTGGCTGGAAATTCTCAGAAGCAATTGTAACTGACTGTTGCTTTAAAATTACACTAGGTGAGAGTAATGTGAGAAAACGAATTGAGGCATAATTCTCTTAATAATAAACGTCTCAGTTTCTCGGTAAATGAAAGCTTTCTTGCTAAACACAAATTCAAGTGACATTGTTTGAGGTCAACGGCTCACAACTGCTATCGTTTGACAGAAACCTTGAATTCTACGTTGTGGCTTACATCTTTCACTGATTCTCGCTGGCTTTGAATTCTGCGGTCAGTATACTGAATATATATTTTATATCATTGCTACTTGGTTACTTAGCTCTGTTAATTTGTGTCAATTTTACGCAAGGACGAATAAAAAGAAAGGAGTTTAGCTGAATAACATCAGCTTTGTTATCGTTGCGAGTCCACTAAAATAAACACATTTTCTAAGAAAAACTTAAAAAATCTGTTCATGGGGACACTGAGCTTGTCATCTGCGTTCCTTCTAACAATCTAGGCAGGCCAGTCGTAAAAAAAAAGCATGTAGAAATGATTAAGCACTAGTGTAAGGGGAAAGAAAAACGGTACCAATTGGGTAGCGATGCCCTCTCTCAAAAACAACGTGGCATGGAACACATTTACGACTAAAGAAAAGATCAAGGGCAGTTTCTTTCCTCGTGTTTATGCTTGTGTCTCTGTGAATCAAAGCGAGGAAAGCATAAGAGGAACGAGCGTGTTCTTAGTTATTAAAGCTAGAGAATTTTAAAAGTTCTAAACTCAGTACTTCTCCGATATTTTCTCTTCTGATATTTCTTCATATTGGTATCATAGAGAAGGTCTTACAATACAAGCGACTATTTCCAAAACTCTTCGAATGAAACTTCGAAAAGCTAATGGAACGAAATTACTGGCTGGATAACCCTAGGGAAAGTGTTTTCATATTTAATCGTATTCTCTAAGCTAAAGCTTGATATGAAAGAATTGCATGTTGATCATGGGTTCGGTGAGGGAAGGATGTGTGTTTCTTGAGATAAAAAGCTAAAATGCGGGACTGAATTCAATTTCGATCGTTTACTAGAAACAAAATGATAAATTCTAGTGATCATGGAATAAGCAGGTTCATTGCAAACATATTTGCGTCAGATCAAATACTGTGAAATGTGCAATTGTCTTTTTGGTTTTCCAAGAAAACTGTGGATAGAGTTAGCTAGCGTGCTGCGGAGTCATATTTCTTGAGCGGAGGCCAGAAATTCGTAGAAGAAATTGTATAACCTGACTGTTGCTTTAAAAATTATCCCAGAAAAAGAATTGAGGCATAATTGTCTTAATCATAAACGTTTCAGTTTCTCGATAAATAACAGCTTTCTCGTTAAACACAAATTCAAGTGAGATTGTTTGAGGTCAACTGCTCACAACTGGTATCGTTTGACAGAAACTTTGAATTTTGCATTGTGGCCTACACTGATCTTTCACTGATTTTCGCTTGCTTTGAATTCCACGGTCAGTATACTGAATATAGATTTTATATTATTACTACCTGGTTACTTTAGTTCTGTTAATTTGTGTCAATTTTATTCGAGGACGAATAAAAGAAAGGAGTATAGCTGAATAACATTAGCTTTGTTATATATCATTGCGAGTCCACTGACATAAACACACTTTTCTAAGAAAAACTTAAAAAATCTGTTCATGTGGACACTGAGCTTTTCATCTGCGTTCGTTCAAGTGATCTAGGCAGTCCAGCGTTCCTTCTAGTAATCTAGGCAGGTCAGCCGTAAAAAAAAGCATGTAAAAATGATTAAGCACTAGTGTAAGGGGAAAGAAAAACGGTACCAATTGGGTAGGGATGCCCTCTCTCAAAAACAACGTAGCATGGAACACGCGTACAACTAAAGAAAAGATCAAGGGCAGTTTCTTTCCTCGTGTTTATGCTTTTGTCTCTGTGAATCAAAGCGAGGAAAGTATAAGAGGAACGAGCGTGTTCTTAGTTATTAAAGCTAGAGAATTTTAAAAGTTCTTAACTCAGTACTTTTCCGATATTTTCTCTTCTGATGAATCATAGGGAAGGTCTTACAATACACGCGACTATTTCCAAAACGTTTCGAATGAAACTTCAAAAAGCTAATGGAACGAAATTACAGGGTGGATAACCCTAGGGAAAGTGTTTTCATATTTAATCGTATTCTCTAAGCTAAAGTTTGATATGAAAGAATTGCATGTCGATCATGGGTTCGGTGAGGGGAACATGTGTGTTGCTTGAGATAAAGAGCTAAAATGCGGGACTGAATTCAATTTCGATGATAAATTCTAGAGATCATGGAATAAGCAGGTTTATTGCAAACATATTTGCGTCGGATCGAATATTGTGAAATGTGCAATTGTCCTTTTGGTTTTCCAAGAAAACTGTGGATAAAGTTAGCTAGCGTGCTACGGAGTCATATTTCTTAAGTACAGGCCAGAAATTCTTAGAAGAAATTGTAACCGACTGTTGCTTTAAAAATTATCCCAGAAAACGAATTGAGGCATAATTCTCTTAATCACAAACGTTCTAGTTTCTCGGTAAATGAAAGCTTTCTTGCTAAACACAAATTTAAGTGAGATTGTTTGAGGTCAACTGCTCACAACTGCTATTGTTTGACAGAAACCTTGAATTTTGCAATGTGGGTTACATCTTTCACTGATTTTCGCTTGCTCCGAATTCCGCGGTCAGTGTAGTGAGTATAGATTTTGAGTTATTGCTACTGGCTATTTAGCCCTGTTGATTTGTGTCAATTTTATACAAGGACGAAAAGAAAGGAGTATAGCTGAATAACATCAACTTTGTTATCATTGCAAGTTCACTGAAATAAACACACTTTTCTAAGAAAAACTTAGAAAATCTGTTCATGTGGACACTGAGTTTGTCATCTGCATTCCTTCAAGTAATCTTTTAAAGTCTTTAATTCATGATGTTTAGAAGTTTATATTCACAAACAAGCCACATTTCATGAATCAATTTAAACACATCTAGCTGATTTTCCACAACAAAGGTATCAAATTATTTTGAAAGTGACTACCCTGCAACCACGAATGACACAACTGGTGGACGACCTGCATTTCGGCCAGTTCTGAGTAACAGCACCTGGTCAGTTGTCCAGTGTAAGATGAAGAAAAATGTACCGGCCATTAATTCATATTAAAGTTTGTAAATGTTCCTAATTAAATGCCTTCTGTAAGTCACAAAGATCTATGCATTATCCAGTTCAATAACTGGGTGTCAGTTCTTATAACTACTTGTGGCCTCTCTGGTTGAGGTGACTCACAATTTCTTTGTTTGATGAACACATTAAGATTGGATCATTGAACGATGTATCAGCAACCAGCCCAACAAACAGGTGTTCAGACTTTTCTCAGTCAACAACCCGCTGTTGATAGTCCACAAGGCCATGGCCCTCCCCCGCAGCCAGTCATGTACCAGATGTCTCCTGGTCAACCACAACCGGTGTTTACCGGCCAACCCGCCATGGGGCAACAGGGGCAACCTTTGCAGTACTATGTAGCTGCTGGACAGCCGGGACAACCCGTTCATATTCAGGGCGCGCCTGCTCAACCTCCGGAGAGTCAAGAAGAGGATGTAACAACGATAAAGATTGATATGAAGTACTTGAAGAGTGCTTTATTTTTCTCGAGGATTATCGAGTTTGTAAGTACAGCTGTGAATCGCGAGGGGGACCATGATGGGTGGCTTGTTACAAAAAAAAACAAAAACAAAAACAAAAACAAAAACAAAAACAAAAACAAAAAACAAAAAAACAGCCAAAAAATGCACATCGCCCGTACGATTCTTATGACTTTAATCTGTTGATTACTATATCAGCCGTATTTTAAGCCTGGTCCCGGAGGGGAGCCTGAGGAGTTATATGGCATTTAAAGCATCCAAACGTGTTTATCGATCTTTACATTTAATGCGATGTATCACGCATCAATCATGGCATCATATGACCTAAATGATGATTATTTGAACTCTTATTTCTCATTCACAGGTCTTCCTGTCAATAGCCTGGCCCTGTGCTATAGTGTACTCAGGCGGAGCGCTCAGCTTGGATGGCAGAGTTAACTTCTTCAAGGGAATCACCATATTTTCTTGGGTGATGGTCATACTCTTCCAAATCGTGTTTATGTTTAGCATCAACAAAAACAAGAATTACTTTCGACAGCCTTCATACTTCACATTGGTTGTAAGTATCAATGTCTAGCTTGTGAATTCTCAGAAAGTTATTGCTCAGTCGGCAAGGGTTCGAGACGAGAGCGGACAGTATTAAAAACGCACAGGCAACTAAATCAATGGCCGTTTTTATACTAGAGGACGCATTATCCGCTCAGGAGGATAATGCCTCCTTACCGTTTTTATACTAAAGACGAATTATCCGTCTGGACGAACTTGGGCAAACATTTGGGGTTCGTCTGGTTATGCGTCTCTAGTATAAAGACGGGCACAAGACGTATTATGCGTCTAGACGAACTATACTTCGAAATTCGTCTTGAACGACGAACTAGGAGAGATAGTTCGTCTAGACGCATAACACGTCTTGTGCCCGTCTTTGTACTAGAGACGCATAACCAGACGAACTGCAAATGTTTACCCAAGTTCGTCCAGACGGATAATGCGTCTTTATTATAAAACTGGCCAATAAATGAGTTACAGAATAAAAAAACAACAACAACAAATGACTTGCATATGAGATACGAGGCAAAAAATAGAACCAATGAAACATAAGTTGTGCACGGCATTTATTTGGTTAGCTGACGTATTGTAACAACTAAGAGATCTAAGGGTTATGCTTGTTTTAAACGCTAACCACATTAACTCTTATCCATATAGGCTGCATCAAGTCCCCTTTTCTTTTGATGTCCATTATCAAAACAGTTCGTGAGTCTCTTTGAAAAAAGCCGGGCTCGCTCTCCTCCAACTGTCTGTTGTATGGTTTTGTCCCGGCTTGTGAGCAACATTCAAAAGGAACTCTGTTTCTGCCGGTTTATTAGACAGGAAAATGAATTTTTTTGTTGTATTGATTTCGTGGGTTCTTTAAAATAGATAGAGTTGTCAGCACCAGATTTTGTGTCCGAGAAATTAAAGCTGTGCTCAGTGCTGTCATTTCGTCAATCCTTGTTTTGCGATATGATCTTGTTTTTTTTCAGTCATTAGGAATCCAAGTCGTGTTGACGATTCTACTCATAACATGTACGGTGAGCTTTACAACTCGTGTTGTCGATTTGCATAAGTTTTACCGCGATTCCATCGGCGGTTTCACACTCCCTGGATCGACCGTGGCCTTGATTTATGCTGCCACGGTAAGCGAGTTTAAAATTTACTTAGTCTCTGGTCAGGAAAGTAATGTATTTCAATCATGTGGCATGTGCGGCTTGTATTCAGCGCTCTTTCGACTGGAGCGGGCCTAGCGTGGTTTCGGGCCAGCATAGGGAGTCAAGAGCGGTCTAGGAGGAAAGCACGTGGAGTAGGCATGGTAGGCACAGGCCACGCCCAGCTTGATTTACTCGACCCTCAACTCGCATCGCTGGCTGATAGTTCTCGCCCTATCACTATCGGAAGCCTGTTCTCTTTCTTCCCTGTTTTTATCATTTTCTTGTACGGTGCGATAGAGATAAAGCATGCAGAGATTAAGGAAAGGGAAAAACACTGTAAGCCTGTCTCCCCTGATCTTCCTTGAAGACCTCTCAGGGAAAATAGTGTTTTCATAGATTAGTAGGGGCGGCTAACGAAGGGGGGCAGAAGGGGTCAGTCTTGAGCCAGCTTTTAAGTTGTGTTTTGATCATTTGATCGAACAAGACTCTGATTTAATTTAGGGAAGTTACGGGAATGAGACAAAAACAACCATTTCTTGGGCTAACAGCCCTCTCCGACTGGACGTGACGTCTTGAAAGGGAACACCAGTGAAGCTGAGGTAAAAAGCACTCTCGCCCCCAGTGCTTCTCGTTTTAAAACACCCGTTTTGCCGACCACGTGAAAAAAAGAAACGGAGGCTCTAGGGACGAGAATGAGGTAAGAAAAAGAACAATCTTACAATTCTCCTCGCTTTCTTTTAACAGATATTTGGCATAATGTCGTGCGTGGCTTTTCTTGACGACATTCGGCTCTTGTCGGAAATGTACGCTGCACAAAGATCAAAGGAAATAGCTGTTGCTGCGGGCGTTGCGCAGCAACCAGCTGGGACACATCCTCAGCAACAGGTTGGCGCGCGGGCTCAGTTTCCATCACAGCCTGCGCACACTCAATAGTGACACTGTTTGCGATAGATGAGTGTAAAGCATTGTGTTGTGTGTAGCAAGATACTTCTACTTAAAGTTATGTAGGTTAATATCTGCATTAACTTAACTCGAAACAAGTAAAGACAGCTATGAAGAAGCCTAAATTAGGATCATGTAATAAAATATCAAACGAGCGAAACTTAACTGAAAAATATCATTTCTCAGTTAAGTTTCGCTCGTTTGATAGTCATTTACAGACTCTACAGTTTCTGTTTGCGTTTAATTAGTCAGTTTACGAGTATACAGAGATAAACCATAAACACTCATAACCAGTGACAAGATATATTCAGTTTTGAGTGATTAGTATTATAATCAATAAAAACGGATAAGTAAAAGGATGATCTCTAGTTAGAAACAATCTGGACTGCATGTGATTTAGTATTGCTACCACTGCAAAATTTGAGGTGTGTACACACTAATTTGTAGCACATCTTCGTTTTTTATGATGTTTTAATTCTTCAATAAAAATAATTTACAAGTGGCCACAAGTTGTTTTTGTTGTTCTGTCAGTATTTATTTAGCCGCAATAATCATTGTTTCACTACCGAGTTAACAGACAAAGACGAGTTTGATTTTATTCAAATGATATCTCTAGACGGAAATTATATTACGCAATCGAGGGTTCTCTTTTGTGCTAAAAATCTGAGGTATATGGTAAATTTATAACTGATTAATCAGTCGATCTCAGTTCTCGTACTAAGCAGGGACTTGCACTCGCGTCGAAGTGTCCAACTCTTAATTATAATAGTTACGGATAGCGTCGGAACGATTATTAAAGGTTTCCAAATTTAATGCTTGCTGAGACCCTGGTCCACAAATGATTTACCTGCTCATAGGAGTCCGAATGCGTTAGGCAACCGAACACAAATTGAAAAGATTAGAAACTATATGAATTGTCTGTGATAGCGCTATTTTCAAAATCGTTTCGGATATAAGTTCATACATGCGTTTTGTACCAAGCTTCATGGGAGAATTTAGTAAACGTCGAGAAAATGACTTTTTAAAATACCTGGCCGCCAAATAGTAGCATTATATTCTTTGGTACTGTACGTTACACCGAGTTACTTTGTAGATCAAGGTGGCTCAAAGCAGTTTCCAGCAGTTAGATTTTAATAGCTCATTATTACCACTCTTTATCACTTGATACTACAATCATGGTATCAAAAAACTGCCCAATTATTATCTAAGGTGGCTCTGAAAGCTATGTACAGAATTTTTTTAAATTTTGCCAAAAGTTGCGTCTTATCATGCTTATAAAAATTTGATAATATAAAAAAATTTCACTAGGTTTTTCTTTTTAATTATAAGCCTATAAAGCAGTAATCAAGGGTGTTTTTAGCAGGTCATGCTGTTGCTATGGCAACCTATTGTGTCACGAAAATGATATCAACGTGTTAACCAATGACTGGGCAGTTTTTTGATCCCATCAAATTAGCATCAAGTGATAAAGAGTGGTAATAACGACCCATCAAAATCTAAGTGCTAGAAAGTGTTTTGAACCACCTTAAGCTCTGTTTCGTTTTGATACAGCCCCGAAACTCATGTGAAGAAGTGGTACTTTCAGAATGAATTCCGCGTGAAATCTAGAAGCTCTGTTAAATTCTAGAGTTACCAAACGATCAGTGATTTACTTTATCACATGCATCCATGTGGTACGCGTGATCTCAGAGTGAGTTCTCAATGCACGCACAGCGGACCTATTTTTCTGAGAAGGATTTGGCGCGATTAAATTAACATATTTTCATATATAAATGTTTTCCTGCTTTTCCGAGAAAACAACTGAGGTTCTTTGAGTCCTTAGTGAGGCCAGAACGTCTTTGGTTAGTGCGCTTGGCAAGGCAAACCTAATCAAGAACATATATTCTTTTAAATCACTCGTTTTCTCTGGGAGCACGGTGTTTTTTACTCGTTAAAACACAGTCTTTGAAAGGTTTTCTCACGTGTGGATAATTCATTCTCATCCACTGACGAGACATCGAAGGTAAGGGAATGAACACTCTTCATTGTGATTGTAAGAGAATAGGGTAAAGTACTGACTATTACGCGTGGCCGGGGTATGTCCAATCACACACAGCTGTGTAAAATTCTGGGCAGTATACAGATTTTGAACAGTATGCCCTCTCGCGGCGCAATTGGATTCAAGCGACGAGAGAGGCAGACAGCTGAGAATCCATTTCCCACCCTAATTTCTTCGTAGGTGAATACAGCCCAAAGACTAATTAGCTAGTGATTGGAAAATTAGTTTCACTTTCGTTTTCAATTCGAGTGTTGTACTGATGGAATTTGGAGGGAAATTTACAGCTTGTGGCAACATACCATAGCCTAATTCTTTTAGTTTAGTGCTGCTATTCGATATTTGAATGTTTGTTTACTACACCAGTTTCCGAGAAAATGCCTTTGCCAAAGCCATATTTACAGTTGCTGCAGAACACTGAAAATGTATTCTATATTTGTTATTGGCTGCTTTTACTCTTGTGGAACCTTGGGAGATCTTTAATTTCCGAGTGCCGAGGAACAGTAGATAATTTCCTGATAATTTGACTGAATTGATCATAAAACACCGTCGAATACCAAATATTTGGGGATGAACAAGAATGGCCCAATTCATTTTACCTACTAAAAGGAGAAGGTAGGGAGGTGAAACCTATCCAGTGCCTTAAAAATGACTCAACTGACGATTAATGAAGTCACTCCAGTGCGGCGTGTTATCAGTAGGGGCCATTCAATTTAAAAGTGCTCGCAAAATTTGGCCTTTGCACGAATTGCTCGCAAGAATTAGATGAGTGCTCGCTTGCTCGTGCTCACAAAATTTTTGCCACTGCTCGGATGTTCGGATTCTCGTTAAAATTCTCCGTAGCATAGCGGAAGCATATATTTGCATCTTGGAAACATAAATTGACGCCGGAAAACTGGGAAATGTTGGGGAAACATGCACGCGGCGCTATTACTGTTTCTGGATGCATGCTTCCTCGAATTCTCCGCGAAAGGCACCCGCGAAGGTAGAAATCAAGTAGTATAGTTTTGCTGTCACATTAATCCCAAACTAAAGAAAAATAACTGCATGTCTGGGATTTAAATTGAGCTCAAAAATTGAAACGATTTCAGTGGAAAGGATAAACCACGTAATTCAAGTGAAGTAGGTTTTGGCAATAAAATTATTATCGTTTGCGTGTGTTATTTGTCCGGTTGGGTGTGTTAAATTTCCGAAGTGCTCGCTGCACGCCATCAGGTATTTTCTAAAGTGCTCGCTGCTCGCAAGTCAAATTTGATCACTGCTCGTGCTCGCAAATATAAACGCACTGCTCTCATGCTCGCAAATACTCGCGAAGACCATTCGATACCCCTAACAATCCATCATGGGACAAGGGAACAATTGCGAGTGGCTCTTACTGAATGCGTGTCATACCTGTTGGGTTCTTATGTGCTACTCAGGTTTGATGAGGATTACTAAAGTATGGCAATTTTTAAACGTAACAATTCTGAGCTGCTGAATTAATTGAACAACTAAGATTTCAATTCCTGTGCAATTTTGATTTCCTCTTCGTTAGCGATGCAGTCCTCGTCAAAGGTTTCCCAAACTGAACATGAACATATTTTATTGCCGTGTGTGCTTTGCATTCTTACATTCGTTTATACTCGGATACAGGAGCCATTCTCTTGCCTTAAATAGTTTACAATTATTATCCATTGACTTGCTCACTTGCACAGATAAACTCCAGCTTTTCTTAACATGAGCCATACCTCAGGATTCCCGCAGACTTCTCCGGGCCAATTCCAGCCTGCTTACACCCAGGCCCCTCCAGGTCAACCGTTCTCGACACCACAGGTACAGCCTGGGCAATACTATACTCAACCTGGACAACCGATTCAAGTAGTTGTACAACAGGCTCGGGCTGGTCAGCGTCCAAATCAAAGAAGGCCGACCACACCCCTCACTACTGCTTACTGGAAAAGTTCTTTTATTGCTGATAAACTGGTTGAGTTTGTGAGTAAACCTGGAAATCCTTTGCCAATTAATTAAATAAACATATACATGTATGACTAAACCTGAAAATAAAGAACAAATAAGTGATCCATCTCTCATCAGCTTCGATATTCGAGCCGGTTTCCTTTAGATTACCACATAAACAGCCGATAGTAAATCACATTTCTATGGGGAGTAAAACTTACACACCTACACGACTTTAAGTTTTGGGCGACGCTTTATGCTTCTGCGTGTTTTGCCAATTGGTTCATGTTCACTGTTGCTCAGGGTATACTGATTAACCCAGAACATAAAATGAGAACTAGAAAACATGATTAAGGGTTTTGGATAATTCACAGATAAGCACGATAAGAGATCTTAGCTTATGTAAGGACTGGAGTAACCTGCAGGCTATCTTGGAGTAACGAGGTACTCCAAGAGCTGCCAAGAGGCGTTCACAGCCAGCTAGGCTAGGAGCAATCTCATGCACAGGGATTGTTGCCAAACACTACTTAAGGTGCAGCTTTTACTGACGTACTGGGGTAAATTTCTTACAAGAATATTCTTTCTGTCAATGTATAGTTAATCCTGCTAGCCACTTGGATCTGTATCGCCAGTTATTCCGACCGAATGATTATAACAGACGGAAAAGCCAACTTCTTCAAGGGAATCACAGTGTTTTGCTGGGTGATGGTTATCGTGTTTCAAATAGCATTTGCTTTCTTCTCCAGTATTACTCAACGTTACTTCTCAAAACCCAGGCACTTTACAATTATCGTAAGTATGCATTGCATGTCTCACATGAATGCACAAATTTTCTTTACAACTTAACATAGAAAAAAATATATATATATATATGTATATATATAATTGAAAAGAATAACCCAGTTACATTTACCTGGCTGTAGAAGGTAAATGAAGACGAAAACGAAAATGAACAGTCCATTGCATTCGGTTTAAATGTAAACCAACTTGGTTTACTTGTGACTTTCTGCATCTCTGCGCATTGACAGCAAACCATCAGAATAACAATGTTATCAGTGAAGTCACCCATGGTCAATGTCACTACTGAGCTAATAAACGAGAATTCTTTTGTTTAATTGGTTGCTAAATTTCAAGAACAAAATATTGTTTGTATACTTGTTAACAAATGTCTTCCCCATATATATCGTCTCTGCGCCATTAATTTAGGACCTCTCAGAGTAACGGAAAGCGAGATAATACCCTCGCTTGCCCAGTTTGCGTAACTTTGTTTGCTAAATATCTTCCTTTTGGTTTTTTGCAGTGTTTTGTGGTGCAGGTCATATTGACCATCTTGCTGATCGCTTGCACGGTAAATCTGGTGCCCCTGGCACACGACAACACCAAGTTGTACGATTTCCTGACCGAGAGAGGAAAAACAACCCTTATTACCCTCTATCTGGCACTGGTAATTTAAAAACTTTTAAATCATTGCTTGCTTCGTCAGGTTGAATAAAGAAATTGGACCCTAGTTGCTCTTAAGGTCGGCACACACGAGGGAACTGGTCCCTGCCTCTAGTCCCTGCAACAAGTCGCGGGGACAAGTCCCATCGTGTGAACCAGCCATTTTTGCCATAAAATGTAGTCGCGAGGACTAAATTCGGTCCCTGCAACTAGTCCCACGAATTCAAACTGGTTCGAATTTTTGGTACAAGTCCCTGCGACTTGTTCCTGGAGACGCTTTGTGTGAACTGTTCGTGAGACAAGTCCCTGCGACCATTCCCTACGTGTAAACTCTTCCGGAGACTAGTTGCAGGGACCAGTCCCCTCGTGTGTGCCGACCTTCAATCTAGAGATGAGTCTAATCTCTGAAGTCCTCTATTATTATTGTCAGATACTGATAGAAATTTCAGCTGCGAATCGCTATGACCCCGTGAATAATAGAGAATTTATTGTAACGCTGCTTGATTTCCATTTAAACAATACATAACAAATTTCGCATTTCTTAAACAGGTTCGTAGGTTTTTTTTCACGCCACCGGAGAAGTATACGGTCTGTGCATTCGTAAAGGCGCATTGGTGGTGGGAAACAATTATCATTTATATTAGCTAAATGAAGCAAACCGAACCAGATACAAGAATGGGAATCTGCAGAAGCTCACTCATTCAAACTATAAACTCGGGACCTTTGGAAAACTCGCGCAGGTCGGAAAGACCAAGCATTTCTATTCGTAATATATAATTAAAATGGTAGGACGATGGCGCTACGTTAATGCATTTCGAATTCCCCGCTGGAGGTAGTCTACGTGATCGAAAAACAATTCTTCTACTGAGTTGCTCTCCACTGACCTCTGCTGTTACTGCAAGTTCACTTAGTCTTGAAAGAACTGGATGTAAACCATTTAATTGTTTGGACCGAGCCCTCTTCCACCGCTTAGTCCTATCTCAGGTTTTCACCTGACCTGTCCTGTTCAGATCGACAGTACCTAATAAACAACGCCTGTTCTTCTCGTCAGATTTTTGGTTTTTATGCCTGCCTTTGTTTCCTGGACGACGTTCGATCGCTCTACAAGATGATTGGTACACAAAAGGCAGAGGAGCAAGCTGTTATCACTGAGCAGCAACAAGTGGTTGGCTCGTTCACCCAGCCCGTCCCAGCGGAGCCTGAGCTACAGTCACAGCTCTGAGACTTGGCCAACACTGCGTGCATGTTTTTCGACAGCGTATCATTCCTTTACATATATGCAATACTATATAGGGCAATAGGTTGTAGGTTTTTACACTTGAACTGTGTCTGTTTAAAATTTATGCCTCGCCTCTAGATGGTAGGCCTAACCACAAATATCCGGATATTTTTCTAATATTGTAGTTCAGGACTTCCCGGAACATTTAGAAAAAAAGTGGTAAGGTTCCCCCCCCCCCCGACCTTTGTGTTTTCCAATGATGTTCAAGAAAATTTGAGACTCATTTCATCGCCAGCACTTAACTAATTTCCCATCTGAAAAATGTATCTCGTTTTCCAAAATGGAGGACGCTGAGAACTTCGTACAGCAGTGGCTTGAATGTTGTTCTACTTTTTCTGGTGTCCTTATATCCACAATAGTGATGTAAAAGGTATTCCTTTAGTTCACTAAACTTATTCAACGTATTATATACTTAGAGGGTTTTTATGGATACGCGGCTCTTTTTTTAATAATTAAGAACGTCTAATTTTGGAGCTGAGGCTGAACGTTCTTAGAGTTTTTGCGATTTTAGTCTGAAAACGTTCTTAATTAAGATGTTCTTAAATTTACATGGTATACAGTGTTTCAATAAATCAATGCGGACGTGACTAGGGCCGTAGCTAGTAACAGGCAAACCGAGGCACTCGCCTCAGTCATTTTTTTTCCGTTTTTGTTGTTTTTAGTCATTAAAAACACCCTAAATTCCCAGGAAGAGAATTAAACCATGGACATTGCCTCAGTCACAACTCATTTCTTGGACACTGCCTCAGTCATAATTTGTTTCTGGCTACGGCCCTGGTGACCAGATGGCTTTGATGGTGTGGAAATTATTTTGGAACAGTTATGAATAAGAACTGCTGATTATTACAAACCGACTGATGTGTGTCATGCAATAATAAAACCGTTGTTAATGTTATACGAAACATGCCCTTAAGTACTTGGTTAATTTACATTTTTTACCTTTATTACATGCTTGCCATTTAATATACAGATTAGCAAAATATAGACGTCCTTAATCCACTCTCAGCGTGAGGAATGTTCGTAACACGTTCTTAAAATTTGGTTGATCTCAGTCACAACGTTCTTATAGAAAAGGTTCTTATAAAAAAAAGTGTGTATTTTATAGAAAGCTTTTTGAGACAATTGAAAAATTCTTGATTATTATTTCCGGGAAGACATTTAGGCCACTTTAAGTGGTATTTGTGGGTAACCTCAGGACGTTGTGATGTGCATCAGTTATTGAACGGAATTCAATGCCATATCTAGTTATTTCTGACACGGCTTTGAATCGGAATTGCACTGCTTCTGATGTAAGGTATAAATAGTTAACCGTGTTGAGCACCAATAAGGTCAATTTTTTGGGAGAAAGTAAAATTTATCGACTTTAGTGTTATAATTTTAAACCCTTTAAGGGACCGTTCACTTTTTATGAGGGAGGGGGGGCTGGTGGGATTTGGGAAGCACCATTTAAAAATCGCATGACCCCCCCTCAGCTTACCAATTTTTTCACATGGCCCCCCCTTATAGCGGTCATTTTTTGGGATGACCCCCCCCCAAAAAAAATTGAACAAACAATATTTAGATTTCAACTTTTTTAATATTTCTCTATTATCCCCCTACTTCACCTTATTGTGCTCACTATGACGACAATATTTACAATCCCTATACTACAGAGAGCTGTTGTTTAAAAAACAAATCAAAAGAAAGAGAAGTCAATTTCGGATCTCCTAGTTATGGCTCGCCCTGAGCGTGTGGCATTTGGCCTCTCATTGGTATCTTCCTCATCTGAATTGATGAATGCAAGAATGACATCACTTGAGTCATTTTCTCTCCTAGAGTCAATGGCATCACTGTCATACTCATCATTGTCACTTTCATCCGTTTCACTGCTGTCAGCACTTACCCTGTTGTCATTTTGTGTCAATGTCCTGGCATTTCTCAGTGTTGGTTGGCCAGCTCTGAGAGGACTCTTCTGCCGCAAGCATGAATGTCTTACAATTGCCTTTACTTTCTCACTCTTGCTGCTTTTCAAATGCCGCTTCAGCCCGTGGTGGTTCAAGTACTTGTTTTGTTCTGGAACACGTTGCTTTTTAAGCTTGGTTAGATCTTCGCACAACTCAGTCCAAGGATAATCCTCATATGATTTATCTTTTGCGTCCCTACTTAACTTTGCCTTTTCTTCTGCTCTCCTTTTCCTTTTAAATTCCAGCACTTCAAGATGCTGAAGATAATCCACCACAAACTTTGATTTGACAATAAACTTATCTGCAAATAGAGCAACGCTCTCTGGGTCAGATAAAACCAGCCTGCCACCTCCATGCTCTTTCTTCGCTTGGACCCTTGGCTGCCAGTCATCTGGATCACGCCCTTCTTTTGGGGTCTTCTGGTAGGAGAGGTAGTGGTATTCCGGTAGGCAGGAATGGTCAGGAACTGGTTTAGGATATCTTTCTATGGGTGATCCAGTCCATTCACAACAAAAAGAACAAATTCCTCCTACCTTTTCTTGACAGGACAACTTTAGAAACTCTCTGTAGTTCTCCCCCTCCTCATAGTGCTCATTCATAAACTTCTCAATCTTACGGAAGTAACAGTGGCCTGGAACAGAGTCTTTCCTTGCTCCTACATTGTGATACTGAACCAAGTACGAAGTGTTGTGAAAAAACTGGAAATCTGTTGATGTGTTGTGTGAAACACATTGTTACATTTAATTTACAGATGTCTTTATTTGGAAGGTTTTTACCTCTACTCTAGTGATAGGCATGTATAAATGTTGCCCTGTCCAGGTAAAACAAAAAGCTACGAGTGTTCTCAAATCTTGCAAATAGTGGATTACTTTTTATAAATTTTAGCATACTTGTTGTGGTTTAAATTTATCTATGGTTTAAAATTTCTTAATTTTCAAGGTAAAATGGGGTTGACTAGCCTACACGACTTTTATGGTTCGTGACATTTGTACATTTACCGTTCTCTGTTCGGTCACTCGACCTTTCTTGTCGCTTCACTCGTGTTCATGAAGGGCACTTCACGTTGTGTAATAAGGAGGAATTTTAGTGGAGTTGAGCCGTTAGATCGTGCTATGGCAAATTTTTACAGGTCATAGGTCTGCATGGTTTCCGCTGTTATCTGCATGTCGACTCGTTGAGTTTGACACCTCTGTAATTTGCCATGTGTTTATGCATTGTTTAGGCTCATTTCTATTGCAAGATATGCTTTTAAATCTCCATGAATTTGCTTTTGAGGGACAAAATATGAAATTTACCGTGAACATGTTGCTTACTTGCATTCTATATTGTGACGCCGGGCCCGGCTGTGATTAGAACTGTTTGCAAGCACAGTAGGTAGATCGTTATCACGGATATCATATTTGTTCTCCTACGATTTCCTTCGGAGACGCCGTAGCTTTACTTTGAGAAAGCTATACGTTTGTCTAGAGACATTCCTATGTTTCTTGCAGCTATCTGATCGAGCTTGTGTTTCTCTTGCTCGATGTATAGGTTTATTCCTCCTTTTTATTTCGTCCTCTTTTGCAAACCCCGTCTTTAAAATGGGGTTGATGCTATACGTTGAGTGCGTATTTTTGCTTTAAGCTCCTTGACGTTAGTTGAGTGCTGCTATGTCTTGCACGATGTAGAACGGGGCACGTCCATAATAATCATGAAAGAGGCTCATTCCAAAATGCGCAATAATGGCGAAAGCGACGAGTCGTTTAAGAAAAGGTTTACAGCTGAACGATCCAGGCAGTTTGACATCTTACAGGCAAAAGAAGCAATCTTTCTAAGTGCGGATGGCTGTTCAGAAAGGGCGAGTGAGTTTTCCATGCCAGGGTACCAGTTGAAGCCCAGTGATGGAAGAAAACTGAACTTCTCCATCAAAGAACACAGAGCAATGGTGGAAAAGTTGAATGCCACGATTCCACACTCTTTCAGTCCAATGGGCTTGCTTTAAAGCAGGGCGAAGAATTTGCCCACAGTTTTAATGTAAAACAGACCAAATTTATAGAAGCTAAGTTGACGAAGGTCACGCAGGACATGGAAGCACTAGAAAATAAGAAGAGCAATTATAACAGCATATTCAAGGGCATACTCAAACAGCACATCAACAAAAGGAGAAGGAAAAAAGAAAACCGCAGAAAGTCAAATGAAAGAAAGAGGAAGCGGACTGAAAACAACGTCCAACGAGTTTATGGAATCTGTGTTGGAAACCCGCTAGGAAATGATCTTCCACAATGCCTTGTGTACCCTCCTAGAACGGCCGTCCCGGAAGAGTGTATTGAAGTTGAGCATGTTGCCACGTCGTTATTTAGAAGAGATGGGCCATACATCGCACAGCTCTTGGAAGGGAATTATTTCACCAATGCTGCAAGAAGCAGAATCACCACCAACCTTGAGCAGGAAGTCAGAGATTATGTTTACACCTTCATGTACCCTGAAGAGTACACTCTGACGGAAAGCATTGCTGCTTCTTGCAACATTGGTGAAAGAGACTCCCATAGCAGCACAAGTGGCGACGAAGAACTCGACGACAGCGAAGATGAAGATGACTGCCAGTGAAAGTTGCATTCGAAAATAACAGTGTTAAATACTTCTTTTCAGTAGCTACAAATGCTTTTTGTCGCGAAACGTTTTTTTAAAGCAAATGGAAAGTTTATAATAAATTTGTATCCTGCCTTCTATGTTTATTCTATAGCAATTTTTTTGATATTCAAACATCATCCCATTTTAAAGTTTTACTAAAATATTTCACGTGACCCCCCCTTTTTCCCTTATTTTTTTGGGATGGCCCCCCCGCGAAAGCCATTTTTTTTCGCATGGCCCCCCCCCCAAATCCCACCAGCCCCCCCTACCTTATAAAAAATGAACGGTCCCTAAGCACAATGTTGAGCATAATTTCTAGCCGCCAACTGTTTTCTTAGTCATAGGATAAGAATTTTATCCTCGGAAAGCCAGGATTTTTGAGGACGAGCCGAACATATCCGAAGACGTTTCGAACCTTCGCTGGGCCCTCAAGATGGGTTTCTCAAACATTTCCCAGCAAGTCGGAGACTTAGCTAAAACGTGCCATCATTTACCCGAACTCTTCTTTTATTTTATTGGTTCAAGTTTAGATTTTTTTTTGTGAAACTGTTTCAGTCAAGAGTTAAACAACTCAAATTCTTCAGCAAGGCGTATGATCGTAGAATTCGAAACTCACGCCTAATAAGGCACGAGAGTTGGAAGGCAAAACTGCCTACCTTAGATGAACGAATCCACGTCATACTACTTGATAATGGAGACGTATTAACAACATAGGGCATCAGTGGCAACTGAGAAACGTTTGTTGTTAGTGCAACTATTATTGATAGATTTGTGACTTCAAAGAACCAACAAGTATACAACAAAAAGCATAATCGTCGTACTATAGTTGATTTTGTAGCCCGTTAAGTATTATCGGTTCACTGAACTGAAAACCGTTTAGTTAACATCAGTAAAAAGTTGTCAATAGAATACACGCTGTTCAACTGCATATATGTATGTAATTTGCGTAATAAAGGACCCATTGATTGAAGTAGTATTTTGCAACTATATTGTCTGAAGTAATGAGAGGGCTAAATGACGTCAACTATACGTCTTAAGACCATTTTATATGGGACAAGCTTCTGACATAGCTACAAAAATACCTAAAATAACCTGTGAGTTAATTGTAGGTAACTAGTCAAATATCTAGATACACACTAGGGGTAATTGTAAGTAAGCACAAGGGCCTTGAACAAACATTTTGAACCACTATACATATACTTTACTAGTAAGTAAAACAAACTTTCAACCAATTACTTGCTCCTAATAATTCTCCAGGTGGCTACATTACATGTAGTTTTTATTTACTTTAAATATCTTATATTACTTGTTCAAAAATTCAGACGTCTAATAATTTATAGTAGCTTTATAATTAAAATATACGTTTTCTGTTCTGCATTACAAGTAACCTGATTAATTACCATTTGGAGCATTGTTAAATTTACGAACTAAAACCTTGACCAAAAAAATAGCCCAATTGAGTGTTGATCTCTAAACCCTACCCTTGATTACGTGAGATTATCGAATTTTAAACAGTACTATTGCACGATAATTAATCGTACAAACACTGCAACAGCTATTAGCTATTAGTGTTACTATCACAACACTATCAAACCAATATTAAAACCTGCACCATCTAAATTATTTTGCATGAATCCTCCTTACAATGGATGTATACATCTCGTAAAGTAACAAAATATCAGAACGATATAGCTCATTAAGAAGCTAACGTTCTGAGTAAAGGTCATTGTCTGGGCAAGAAAGGACAACCTAGGAGATTGTTGGGTCTTTTACAGAAGTGAACGGGGTTATGTTGTATTTCAGCATTCATGGGGCTGAGGAGAAAATAGATTCATTGTTTGTTGTCTGACATTAATTGGTAACAGCAACCAACTTTCAAAAACACTTTGCAACATGGTAGATCAATATGGCTGGAAAATAGTGTACATAATATTTGACTTCTTTTTATGTGATTGTATAGTCTATATGACACGTTTGCTGTGGACATTTTTAAGATATTTCTTTCTTTTGCTACTAAATGTACATGTACAATGGTATTTTGCATTTTTGCCACTAGTGAGGAGCACTAATTTAAGAACTTTAATACAAGGAAGTTATTTTGAAAGGTGTTAGTCATATTCTGAGCCAATTGTGATGCTCAGTTCCTTGCCCAAAATGTCTGTCTGATGGAACCACTTGTTTGTGTCCAGAACAACTGCAATCAGAAAAATCCACCACATTAAAATCCTGTACACTACCCTTGATTAAAAATGTTGCTAAAATAGCAGAGAAAATCATGATCACATTTTAAAAACTAAAAGTGCATGGCATTAGTCAGGTAAACTTAAGCAGTTGTAAATCGTTTCCCTGCAGTTTGATTCCTTTCTTTGCCATCTCAGGAGCAATTCTTCATGCTCAGATCTCAGACCACAAACTGAGGTTTAATTCCTTTAAACAAATCAATAACATGGCCAAATAACATACTTATCTCCCCTGATTGGACCGTCACTTCAAGTTTTGGGTCACAAACAAGGGCACATTCTGGAGGGGGCTCCAGTGTCCACTTTTTGGTACCCTTGATTTGGGCCTGCCAAGATGGGTTCCCTACATTGTCAATCTGCAGACCGGAATAAAACAGCACTGAGAAAATGTAAATACATTTTATTATGCAGTGATTCACTTTCATATATTTTGAGACCTTTCACACTATAAAATTAACACTGTGACTGATCTTGACTGAGTCAAGATGACTTCGAAACATCGTAGTTTCCTTTCATTAATTTTTGTAATCAATTGAGTTTTAAGATGTTTCCTTAGAAGATTTCCAAGTATCAATATTAATATTGCAATTAATGCATTAGTCTATTGCACAGTCCCCCAAGCACATTTTCTTACCATAGGGGAAAATATCCTCTGAACAATTTTTGGTAAAAAGATACTGCTCAATGTGCTTATAAGGAATCTCCCTAGTTTTAGTCATCTGGAAATATTCAATGAAATGATCTTATACTCGAGAGTACACACCGGTAACTACATTAGGATATACATATAAGCCATAAGGAAATAAAGAAGCGATAAACAGTTATGTTGACATTCATGTACCAGAGACAATGGGACTGTACCTTCTGCCCAAGAGGTTTTACAATTCCCCTTGGGTGACTTTTTAGTGTTTTAAAATACACATAGTACAATAGGATGCATTGGCTCAGTAAACAACTTGACATAAGATTACTTACATGTAAATGAGCACCATAACCTGGGCATCCCATAAACAACCAGTCTGTCTTGCTTGATTCTGAGGTCTCCGGCAAAAAGTAAGGCATTTTGTAATGTTTCCGAAGTTCATTAGCTGCAGATGAATCACAGTTGCTCCTGGAGGTAAAAACATGTTAAAGTAAATTAAAAGCAATTAAAACAGAGCTACACTGTATTCCTTGAACTCGAATTTATTACACACACAGTGAGTTTGAGACTGCCAAAAGATATTGCAGGAGTTGGGGTAGGAATGCTCTTTTGGGGGGACAGGGGAGGGTGGCAGGGGGAAAGGAGAAGGAGCTTCCTCTAGAGTTCTTCAGATGATTACATTTTTTAGTGTGATGACATCACAGATCATGGGTTATATATCTTGTTCTCATTTCACTTTCTGTCTGACTTTTCCCCTGGGTTAAAGTCATTAGTTATTGAGGACAATGTAATTTTAAGTAAACAAATATTGCCAATAGAACATGAACTATTAAGAATCCCACATAGTGGGAGGCAAACCAGCTGGCCATTTACACAAAGTGGCAGAGGAGTTGAACTCAGGACTACTGAGAACAAGTCCAGATAGCAGTAGGGAGTACGATTTGAATCAGAGACCTCCAGATTTCAAATCCAGTGCCCTAAACAGGAGTCACGAATTTCAAGTAAATCTGCGAAATCCCGCAAGATTCACTAAAACACACAAAATACCGCAAAATTTGTCAGAAATCTTACCAAATACATGTCAGTACAACATATTTGAAACTTATCTTGGCTGTTGGGGCTGTTTACTTGCCGTAAACCGGCAAATTTATCTTAAACTTCATCACTGCAATGAATAAACAACATTCTAAAACTACCAGGCATTCTTAGATCTGATTAATGTTGCAAAAAACTGGGCAGTGGCCACGATGTCAAAAGCTTTGCCATTGGTGCCTTTCTTGAGCGCATTGTTGTTAAAAGAGCAAATGATAATCGATCTTTTAAAAAGAACCTTGTGGTCAAACAATTATAGCAAACACATACGATAATCTAAACGAGTTGCTCAAATTTTCTTGCAAAATTGCTGGTTTTAGAAAGGCAACATTTATAAGTAGTCTGTGTTTCTGTTGCTGTTGTTATTGCATATCCTAATGTTCATCATTTTCCAAAAAAAACAAATGGCAAAATTGCCGTCTTTTTTTGTTAAAAATGTTTGTCAAATCTGTGCAAAATCGATAACTTTCCAGCAAAATTAGCCCAGAAAATTCCCATGAATTTGGCAGTTTTTTACTGATGGTTATTCAGCAAAATTTGCCCCCAAAATTCCATGAAATTGGCCATTTTTTCCACGAATTTGTCTCTGATAATCCCTTGAAATTTGACTTTTTTCCAGCGACCTTATCAGAAGCCCTGCCTAAACCACCTGGACATGTTGCCTCCACTTTACATTTTGTTAATATACATGTATATATACGGTAACTAATTTTAGTTCCTTGAGAAGGCAAAATGAACTACATCAAGCGCTGTGATTGGCCACTGGAGCATGCAAGATAAGGCTAACTTTCTGCTTGCAATCGCCAGCTGAGTTCTGCAGGAAATGACTTGTGTTCTTTACACCAAGTAATGAATCCTTTATTTACAACGCCTCTTTGATTGATATGGCTAGGCATTGATTTATGTCAAACTCAATATGGTGACATTGAAAAAAACAAAATTGGAAATTGTCTTCTGCCATTAAATACTCGCCAAGAAGAAAGATCTGAAAGAACTGTACAGCCTTTCTGAAAATTTTAAGCCTCATGCAAGTCATATTGAGAGCTTACTTGGTAACTAGACAATAGGCACCTTAAGATACCAGGATGGGACAAGCTAGGACGGCTGCTGGAAGTAAATTAACTCAACTGGGCATGTGCATGAGAACTCTCGGCTCATCTCTCTGCCATCCTCATCTCCTCGAGGACACCATTTCGCCCGACTAGCCGTCATATCGAAAACGTGAGTATTTTGAACTTGTTTTGCCCTGATAACTGTTCCAATCGACTTTATTTTCAGTTATATTGATAGGAATGTTTATAAGGTTCACAGTTTTCGTGATTGTAGTGTAGAATACTGCGCTGAGATACGAAAATGTGAATAAAAATGTTCCTCGTCTGTTCATTTGCATTTCTGCAGTCACTGTTCAGATGCTATCATGAGTGTGCAAGCTCACTATAAACTGTATGCATTGAGAGTACATCAGTGTAAGTACAGTCGATAAAATGTTGTAAGAATGAATGCCATGGAGCATCTATCGAGCAAATAAAATACACATTTTCAAACTGATGCTTAGTTGTTTTTCTATACTACCCAGAACTTGATGCAACGTTTGTTTGATTTTTATAATGCTTGCTTAATACAATTACAGATGTAAATTGAAACGTTCACTAAAAGTCAGGATTCTTCAGCGACAGAATTCCCAAACGCTTTAATTAATGGTAAAAAGCCATCTGAAGCAGGTCGATCAGATTGTTCATTTAATTTTTTCTACAAAAATTATGGTTTCTCTATTAACATTTTGACAGATGTTTGCTTCGCTTATAAAGAAAAAGAAATTCGGCATCGCTGTTCACTATTGTTTAAGTCTAATAGGATAAGATTTCTACCATCTCTTTTATAGTGTAATGGATGTCATTGCTTCTGTGAATAGCTTGTACGAGGTTCGAATTATTGACATTGCCATCCTCTGCGAAAATGCACATCTTAAGCATTTTGTTTTTGGCGAAAGTTTCCCGCGTCCACTGCTGTTGCCATCCTGGCCTTCCCGTCCTGGTATCTTAAGGTCCCTACTATTATTGTGTTGCTTGGACTTAACCACATTCGCAGAAGTATAAAGACATTAGAGCCAAGTTTTACTGAGAATCTATTTGTCACTTACTGTTCAAAATTGTTTTTATTCTGGATAGCTGAATTTTGCCGTCTTTCTTCTTAATTTGGTTGCTTTTGTTACACATTTACAAGTACAAGCCCTTTCAATAAAATTTTTTGAATCAAACTTTACACAACCAAGTCAACTTTACCATGCTGTTTTAGGATGGCATTGCCCAATATTTTTTGTACAGTCATGTACATGTATTGACAACTGTGAAAAGCTGACCAACTCTGGTGTTTTAGTTAAAGCCAGTTTTTACAACAGGATGTTCATTTAATGCCAGATTGTTAATTTATTTGCCCTAGTCATTTTCCATAGAGGATCAAATACAGGCATTATGTAATGGCTGTAAACCAACATCCAGTGAACACATCAGAAGGCAACCGCTACAAAATTCATCTCGGGATGGGAAATGAATAATTAACAATAAATGAGTTCAAATGGAACCAGAAGTAGAAATAAGATGAAAAGGAAAACTGAGAAAACGAATTAAAAATTTAAGCTTAGCTTGTTTTTGCATAAATTAAACTGAGACAAACGTGAAGATAAGTTGTTGTTCCTAGTTTATCAGCAGGACCTGCCGTTCAAATATTATTTCTTAAATATATCTTTTCAAACAACTCCTAATTTATTTTCAACAGCAATGAAGAGTTTGTTTAACTGGCTGACTCTCAAGGGGGTTCCTCTTCTCAATAATTGACAACGACGAACGAACAGGTTAATATTTCATGCACGCTTAAACAAAAGTCAACAATATCAAATGTCATTTTTAGTAATCAAATCCGTGAACGTGTTCAATCTTCTATGACTACGAGGGAAAAAAAAAAATTAAAAAAAGCCATCCTTACCAGCCAATATACCAAGGGTTCCCTTGCATATTTGCATCTTTGTCCGACATGTTGAAAACTTCTTGAAGCGACTTAAAATTTGTCTGGTAGGGAAAGAACTGGCACTTTTGATCCTCTGCCAGTAGCACTGGACTCTCAGGGCCATAAATTGATTTAAAGTAGTTAAAACTAAAGTGCTGCGAAGCTGTCCAGTCTTTAGTTCCATCAGTGATTACAACAGGTCGCGATGTGTAAGCGTATCTTCGTACGAAATCCTCTTTCGTTAGCCCAGACACTTTGTCAACCCGATGGACATCCTTGCAAATACTGCAATTCACGGGCGGGCGAAACATGTCTAAAATAATTTCAGGGTACGGTATCAGACAAAAATCTTTCTCCATTTCGAAGTCTAGCATGTATTGAGCAGCTTGGAACAGCGAACGATGTGATAGAAGTTCTTGTTGATACAGAATTAGACCCAATCCACAAAGGATTCCAAGCAAGCCGAAAACAATGCTCGTCAAAACAGAACAGGTTGGTCGTTTCTTCTGTAGGTTTTTCACAGCCGTTATTTTCGCAAGCTGTGAATCTTTGATTCCTAATTCTCTGGCTTTCTTTCGCAACGCTTTGAAGGCGTCGGTGACTTTTTGGAGATCGAGTTCTTGGCCCTTTTCCGTAGCCATGACTTGTCGTTGACTTGTTGCCGTGAATTGAGGAAGAGAAATCTAAACTTCACGCGAAGGGGAGGGGGCGGGGGTTAACCAATACAACCGCTGACTCGTCATAGCAACGGTGGTACCCATGTGGTATGGTTGTTACCACCTCATCCACCTGATAATTACCGGTGACAAATAACCGCATTTTCAGTCAAAGCCATTTACAGATGTCCACGTGTGTTGAACACCCCTAATGCAACCCCATTATTTCTCAAGTACTTCATCTCAAACTTCACGCTTGTAACATAAACAGCCCAAATCGGGCATTTCAAAAAGAAAGGTTTCTATTAGTTGCCGGAAGGCGTGATTAGAGTATGTTCGGAAATATGGGGGAGAAATTTTAGCGACAGTTTGCCGCCGTGTTTGCATTAAAACTTATCACGGAAAGTTGATACCTATGAAGTTTTCCACATTTCCTTTAGAATCACTTCGGTATCGAGAACTTTCACTGATACATGATACATTTTAATTTCCTTTTCTCGTATTCGTTACAGTCAGTTTAGAGAACAAAAATTTTAGCTTCACCAATTTGTTTGTCTAGCTAGAACATGTTCACAGTGCCAATTAGGAACTTAATACTCTGTTCGCTTGCTATCATATCGGCAACTGTGTAAATATAGTTCACCCCTGAAGCCAAAACAATACCGTGTCGTTCTGAGGAAACGAAACAAAAAATCAAAGTAGCTTTACATATTTTCGCATTCGTTTTCGTTTTACCATGATATAAAACCCACCTCCTGAACCGTTTTTTTTCTTTTAATATTTTCTTATCAGTATCACCATTTTCACTTTTTATTTCCACTGTTAAAATGTCCAATTTCAAGTCTCTCAGGTTCAAAATCGGAATAGCGAATGGTAGAGGATCGAGAAAGTTCGAACTTGCCTAACCCGCGATCAGACGTTCTCATTATTTCTTGGCTCGTGCAATATGTATTCCATAAATATATATATATATATTTTTTGCTGAAGTTGTTCGTTTTTTGAGAGAAGTATGTACGGAGAGAGGGGCACATGAAGAAATGGGGACGGTCCCGTAAATTCACCTGATTATCACGGGAGATTTCAATCCCAATGCTTCTCTCCATTGTTCTTTTCGCTTTGTCTACTTTGTGTTTTTTATTTGTAGTTTTCTAGTAACTTTCGCCTGCATTCCTCTACAATTTCTTTAAATTCTGGCATACAACGTTTGCTCCCTTCTTCGAATCCGTGTCTTTAAAAGAGATAAAAGTACAGCTATTTTACAGCTTGCGGAAATGTAAGGTAGAGTTCGCACTACTGATCACTGCTTGGTCCTGAATATTATTATGTAAATATACAGCAGTACGGTTACTGGAGAAGACAAGTATGGTGCTGGCAGAACGGGGCTCATGTGTCACTGTAAAGCCTGATCTTGGTTTTGCGATAACTATTACGTAAAAGAGGAGATACGAAAACTTATAAAAGACAAAGGCAATGCCCGCATCTAGTTTATAGCCGTCAACCTCAACAGTTTCCATGGCACCAAAATATTGCGGTATAATCATATGGTTTATACAGGCTTGTTCGGAGGTGTTAAAGTAGCAACTGATTCGTCTGGAATACACTAGATCAAACGCAGAGACTTAATTACGCCTCCTCCGATTTTGGCCCCTGCGAGACCCAACGTGGTGCAGTTGCCTTCAAGGGTCGGGCGAAGATGGTAGAAAGCGCATAACTCCCTTCGAGCACAAAACGTTCTTCGCCCTAGGAGAATCTACAATGCTTTCTGTGTTTTCTTCTTCTAGTTTGATGGTCGCTAAGTGCCTCAGGCAAATTCCGAACAAAGTTCGTGTCTTAATCAGCTAGAGAATTTTCAGAATTATGGAAAAGTGCATGTACTTTAATTTTGTCTTTGCATTTATCACAAAGGTGTTTTTCTTTTAATAGAGGGAAATGGGGGAGGAGAATACCAAGGTATTTAAATTTCATTATATTGATATTTTTTCAAGCCTAGTCATATGGGTATATCTTGGATGAGTAATGTTTGAATGTGTTTACGAACCCTAAACATTAAGTTAATACAAGACGTACATGACTTTAATGTTTGAAAATAGTTTATACTTGCGCAGATTTGATCAAAAGTTACCATGAAACGTTGAATACCGTTTACACGACTGGTTTTTAAATTAGAATTAATTTATAAACCAAGCAATCAAAGGCGGAGTTCGCGTGGACGTAGCCATGACGACTAAGCAAAGTTGTTGCAAAAATCGGGTAGTTCACCAACATCCAGCACTGTTCTGCCTGGAGAAACACATGTCACGCGCAGAAATCGTGACAGCATAAATATTGAACTTTCGTTGGTTGAATAGCTGTATAGAGCGTGAAACAACGCCATTTAAAATAAAGTAAGAATAAATTTTCACCAGGTCAACACAAATGTGGATACATAGTGAATGTGAAAGTTTCTAGGATATAAAGACGCCGTGGAGAGGCAGCATTGTATTAATTGAATGACGTGTTCCATTATTTGATTTTGATACTCCTGGTCAGATTCGACCGTATTCCTGTCATCTCGCCACCATACCGGTTTTGCTCGTTTACAACTGGCAGGACCTGTCAGGGTAACAAGTTGAATGATGAGAAACTTATGAAGCTAGTCTATAAAAACAGCAGCAACGAAAACAAGGGAAGAAACAACACCATCAACGACAACAACGATAAAACGGCAAAAACAACAACAACAACAACAACAAATATGCTCATTAATAGCCTTTCTCCAGAGTAGATAAAGACTTGCAAATACCGTTAATTTCAGGATTTGTTCCTTCCTTAGGTTATAAACTAATTACAGAGCTCAAAGTTTTCTTACAAAGGGTGTCGGAAACCGAGTTTCACAAGCTAAACCTAAAGGCGAAGTTTTGATACTATATTGGTTTGCTTCTGTTAACACGAGGAGGTACCCAGAATCTGGTCTCTGGGTCTTTTATTTCTCTTGCACAATATTCGTCTAAATTCTACTACTTCTACCACTTGACTAACAAATGCACATGCACTTAAAATTTAAATAACATATCGGTAGCTATGTAAGTAGTAAATTATTATTGTTATAACTATGTGTGGGCAAACGGGACGACAAACCCTCAAGGATTAAAACTCATTTTAGAAAACTATCCCAAACACTTTCACGCGACTTTCAGAAGCGAACCATGCACCAAGTTTTTTTGAAACAACCAATAGAAGCTAAAGTTTAGAGAACAAGAAACGTAAACAGGATCTTTGTGCGAGACCCAGACCAAGGCTAGTAGACAAACCCAAATATGACTATCGATGGGGTATTTTTCGGAGCTTATAAGTACCCTTGATAAACTAAGATAAACAACTTGAAGTCATAAGACTCACAGTGGGGGCAGTCGGGCCCTAGAATCACAAGACTAACGTGGTGGCTACAAAACGATAAACAATTAATGATCACGAACCAAAAATACTCAATTCTATAAAAATTATTGAACTTCATAACAACTATACCTGACTTTTACGCTTTATCTGAGCCTTGTAAAATTTCCTTCTGTGTTTTACACGAGGGTTGCGAAGTTCTTTCTTCTTCTTGGCCGTAAGACCCTTGTTCTGAGAAATCTGCGATAAAATGTAACGTATTCGAAGGAGTTTAAACATGCATGAAAAGGAAAAAAAAAGAATGAAATTAAAATAACTGGTTGAAGTCCTGGGTTTCTTTACCTCGTATGTTATCCCTCTTTTTCCGTCTCCAGTTTCTTCTTCGTCCGCAACCCTCTGTTCCGCGAAACTGAAACGAAAGTGCATCTTCAATGTTAAAGAAAAAACAACTTGCAATGAAATAACATCATACAAGGAAAGCGTAAATGCAGTTCTTAGCAAATGCAGATCACCCACGCCAGAGAATTGAAATGACACCATGACTGGTTGTCGAGGGTAGGTGGTTAGCGTGCAACTGCAACGTAAAAGCCATGCGCGCACTTGTGTCAAATTGTGAGCGCTATGTTATTTGTTTTATATTCGCGTCGTGAAAAAACGAAACCTCTCGTTGCAGTTAGCGTCATTTAATTTTCATTAAAACTTCAACTCTGAGTAAACACATATGATTTAACTTTGCTACTTTACATTTGTAAGCCGAGGCCAAAATTTAACCAAAACCTATCATAGTGTAAAGTGACAATGTTACGGCGAAGCAGTTATCCATTTCGTAAACGGTCGATGCCAATTTCGCGACACGTAAAAAATTTTAACTATCAACGAATTTTTCTCTACGAAATTAAAGAGAAAAGAAAATTTGTAAGTAGCCACCCAATATCGAACCTGAAACCTCTGTTTCCTAACATCCGTCTTCTACCACTACACTACCAGTTTGATCCGCCAAATCTCCGCAAAATTTAATCATAAAACGTGACTTTCTTAAATATTAATGATAGAGTTGCCCCAACCATCAAATAAAAGCTAACCGCAAGCGAACCAGTGCCATTCGACGAGTGCGTTTTACTCAATCAACAAATTAGAACCAGTTTCTACCTTGTCCAGGCCTATACTAAAGCAGATATGGCATCGTCCATTCTGAAAGGCTTGGTTACCAATGATGGCATCGACCGTTTACGAAACGGAAATCAGCTGCGGCGAAGTACACCAATGTAAAAGCACACTTTGTTTGGATGGTTTCTGTTTTACTTGACCAATCAAAAGTTCAGAAATGTACGCGAAGGAGTTGTCACGACAACATTCACCGGGCGGAAAAACTATCACTTGCCATGTCAGTTCCACTCCTAACTTCTCGGAGTTTGATTTGTCAAATCAAGGGTGTAAGACATGTCTATTAGAAGCTTTGTCGTTTGGTTACAATACAACGGTCATTACTGTTCCTTTAAAGAGCAAATACACTCACCTAAATGTCGCTTCCTTGGCCTCTTTTTTCTTTTTCTTCTGAAGTTTGACTGCTTCGTAGTATTCCAACGGGTCCATCGCGTCTGCTTTACCTTCTACCTGTACCTTCCTCTTCCTTTTCTTATCTGTCTTCGATTTCTTTACCTTTCCTTCCTTTGAAGAAGAAGAGAATGGTTATTATTCATTGCGTCAGCAGACTGTTCACAGCCCTCTATTTTCTCGTATTTTTATTTGATCGTTAAATGCTCGAATAGAATCGCAAGGGAACTGAACGCCTCCCCGCCCCAACCCCGCGTGCTTTGTGCTTTCTTCGCTCGCTCTTTCTTTCGTGACCGTTGAAAAATAGAGAGGCGGTGAACAGTCTATCGCGTCAGTAAAGAAATTATTCTTGTACCTGTATGCCCGATCATTACTACACAGATACACAGACTGTCTATCGCAGAATTGCATTTACACTGAGTTATCTTAATGCTTTTTGAGATTAGATACCAAGAGCTTAGATCTGTCAGCTTAATAAAAACTACTGCAGGCAGCGTCTTCCTTTGGATCCTTAAAAGAACGACTTAGAGATGTTATTCATTCACTGTACAACGCCTGGCATTATTGACGTTTTAGCCTGTATGATAAGAGAAGCCTCCGTGACGCGAGCTATCGGTGTTTTTACCTTTTCTGTCTTCCTTGTTCCGCCGTCGCTAGTCTTGTCTTCACTATCTTCCGCGTCACTCTCATCGTCACCAAGAAGAGAGGATAGTTTTCCAGTACGTTGGGAAAGCTTTTTGGATCTTTTCTAAAAGAAGGTTTGAGTAAGTTCCTACCGTGGTCAGCGCTTACTAACAGTAAAACTGTATCTATTCAAGGTGATCGCACACACTTAAATTACTATCAGGTCTAACAGAGACCCATAAGTTGTTGAATCAACCCCTTGCGAGTTTCTGTTTGTTGCGTACAGAGTGTATTATTTATCACGAACTTTAACATGTGAAAATGATGAACGCTCAACATTATACAGGTAGCTACAGTGTGACGACACTGACAAAACAACTCCAAGTCGGAAGGCATGTAAACGTAAGGACTGCAAGCTACATTAATTCGATAAAGTATAGTGTACCTTATTATGGTGACCACTAGGGTTTGACTTTTCTTGTAAAGCTAAAGAAAAGAAATAAAACATAAATATCGGCAAACTACTGAAAACCAAAGAACCGAACGAACGGAGGAAGAAACGAAAGAACGAATGAACACACGAAGAAACCACGAAAGAACGAACGCAGGAACGAACGGAGTGACGAGCGGAAGGAAGCACGATGGACGGACGACCGAACGCACGGACGAACGGTTGAAAATAGACGGACGGAGGGACGGACGGACGGACGGAAGGTCAGTCGATTGGTTGATTGAATAATTGTACCGGAGCAGTGAACAGATAAAATACACAAACTAACAAACCAAACCAAAATGCACCACATCGAACGTAATTAGAACGAAAATACACTGTAAAGCACAAATGTGTTATGTACATCGAATGTATAATAATGCATAAACATGTATATCTTACCATTTTGTTCACTGGTGATTTGCCCTCGCGAAAGAAGCACCTCTATCTCTGGCTTCAATTTCTCATCCAGCGGTTCAAGTTCTGTTATGAGCTTCAAACATATAACAACAAACGACTGTTAGATTTCAAAAAAAAAAAAAAAAAGAAAAAAAACCACAAACGTTGACAAAAAATTAAGCAGATATCGAAATCACCGAAGCAATAATGTAGCTCCATTTTGTTGTAAAAAGAATCCAACCAATAAATAAATACAACCAAATGAAGTAAATCCAATAAATTATTTTAAGCCTGATAATCTGTCAGAGCTACTGGAACAAGAGAGTGTTACGCCACAAAATGTAATAATCACCACAAAATGTAATAAGAATTGCCGCAAAATGTAATATTAACGCAAAATGTAATAAAAAGGTCAACGCAAAATGTAATGACTTTTCAACGCAAAATGTAATAACTTTTCTAACGCATATTGTAATAAGGCAAAATGTAATAACTCTCGTACGACATGTACGATATCTCGAAACCAGTATTATGACTCGGCCAACGTTATCCTAACGTAGGTGAATCCTATTATTTGGTTCAACTTGGTGTACAGGCGGAATCAGGTGGTACATCGCCTGTAACCCCTCCATACTTTCACAATCTTCAACTCAAGAGATTATGTGTTTCGAATAAGCGCCGCGTTGTTATTGAAGGGTGTGGTGATTGGAATATATGGGTACAGTCATTTCTCGCCTTGTAGACACCTCGATATTTCGGACACCCCGTTGATATGGACAGCTGCTGAATCCCCAGCAAAAATTATAGACTTTTGATTGAAAGAAACTTCCGTTATTACGGACTTTCGATCGCTTTTACAGATTTAACCAACACATGTTCCGGTCCTGACACCGGAACATGTGTCGGTTAAGTATGTAAAAGCGATCAAGAGTCCGTAATAATGGAAGTTTCGTTCAATTTAAAGTTTATAATTTTTTTTTTAAGTTTTGAGTTGACTGTACCCATATATTTCAATCACTACACCCTTCAACAACAACGCAGTGCCTATTCAAAAGACTATCTCTGGAGTTGAAGATTGTGAAAGGATGACGGTGTTACAACCTGATATTCCTCCTGATTCCGATCCACAGAGCTTTCAAACTGAAAGCTATTGCACTTTTTTTTTCGAAACAAAACCTGTACATCAAATTGAACCAAATATTCAATTCACCTACATGTCACAGTATTACCTACGTCAGGATAACGTTGGCCGGGTCATAATACTGGTTTCGAGATATCGTACATGTCGTTCGAAAATTATTACATTTTGCCTTATTACAATATGCGTTAGAAAAGTTATTACAATTTGCGTTGACTTTTTTATTACATTTTGCGCCAATGTTATTACTTTTTGCGGCGATTCTTATTACATTTTGCGTTAATATTACATTTTGTGGCGATTATTACATTTTGCGGCGTAACAGAGAGAAAATCTAATCTGCTTGATTGTAATATAGCCGTTGATGAATCTGAATCTGATTCTTTGTTTTTCTCACCTTTTTGTACTGCACCAGTCGTTCAATTACAGGGTGATCTCTTACGGAGGTGTGTCTTGCTTTCAGCAATAGGTAAAACCCAATGTTGACACAATAACTATAAAGTCAAAATACACAGCTAAGCATCTGCTGTTACCGCTAACAGACAACTCCCACAGGAGACATTTAGTTTTGTTCCCTAAGGGCTGTAATCTCCATTAAGCCTGTTACAGCTGAATTGCTTGACAGGCCCTTGATGTTAGAGATGAACTTGCTTTTTGTTGATACAATTCACGACACCCAAAAAGTAAAACGTTTGTTATCAATAATAATATTATGGTTGTGAAGACTGAGGAAACAGGTGACTCTAAACTCAATGACAGCCCTGTAAAACCACATTTTTGACTTCCTATGAAAGAACAATTCTCTTAAATCGATAGGAAGAAGTTGGCCCCGAGTCTTCTGTAGCTCAGTGGTTAATGAGACTAAAAAGCAACCGAGCCCTGAACCAGATGTCTAGCAGGGCTAAGAGTTCGACTCCCACCCAAGGGGGATGTACAGCAGTTTGTTCTTGTTGCGCTATGGTCATAACTCTGCACATGATAAGCAGCCACAACAATTAACCTAAAATCACAGCCAAATATTAAGAGTTCTTGATGACTATTTCAAAGTCTTACTTGAGGTAGAGCTGGTGCTTCAGTTCAAGGTAGTCTGCTCCCTAAAATAAGCAAACAGATTCATTTATCATGTAACCTAAAAAGAGACATTTCCAGGCAAATGCTTTGGTCTAAGCTTATATCACAGAAGGCCTCCAATACCTCTTTGGGAACTTGTCCAGCTCTTGCCATTTTTACAAGGGGGTGGAGCTTTTCTATAACTTCCTTAAGCTGTGGTGGTAAGAAAGGATTCCAGTTAGTTCCATTGGAAAAGATGTCAATTTAAACAATCAGTCAAAGTCAAGTTTAACATTAGTATTGTTAGTAGCGTGAGTATGCGTATTGTATAGAGTAAGTGTTAGTATCGTAAGTGACGTAAGTAATAAGTTTTTTGTAAGTAGTGTAAGTAGCTACATTATTATTGTATTGTAAGCAGTGTAAGTAGCAATTAATTAAAATAAAAACATAAATTAAAAAAAATTTAAAAAGTTTAACATTGAAACTACAGTGCAACACATGGAGTGATGAGGAGTCTTAGGTTCATTCTAGATGATTTTGATTCTACATATAATACCTTATCGGACAAATTCAACTTTGTTTCTCTATATAACAGACGTATACACAATAAAAATGTTAATTTACTACACAAAAGTTTATTTCTAACTAAGTATCCTATCTACACAAGGAATATGTTTCTTTTCCATACTACCTCCTATAATTTATGCAGTAACTACATTCTGACACTCCCTGAACCCAAAAATACTACTACTCGTGGCCTTCGTTCTTTTTCTTATCATGTTGTTAAACAATGGAACTCACTGCTGGACAATGTTCAAATGTTGAACCTTAATGACTTTATAAAAGTATTACCTAGCCTTAACTTAATGTAAATTTGGGACATTTTGTAAGTTAAATTTCTGCTTAATATAGTATTTTAAAATATTAAGTATACATATTTATTTCATTTTGGCCGTTAATTGTAAATATTGTACAGAATTGTAGTGTGTATGTTACAGTATATTATCTTGACTTCTTTTGTTATTTTTCTCTCGAAAAAATTAGCTTGTATAATAGCCACTCTTAAATTCGAGAAAAAATAGTGTATGTATGTATGTACATATGCACCAATACATAGTCACAATTTGTCACTCTTGTGGTGCAGAACCAATTCCATTTTCATTAGTTTGTACTTATTAGAACTAGACGTTTTTTTCTATGTTGTGCATGCATTTTTAGTAAACGGCCAACAATTTGACCATAATGTTAAAAAAGAAATCAGAAAAGAAAAAACAAAACGAAACAAAACAAAAAGTTTCTATTAAGGTGACTGTCATTAGATCATATTCAATACACCTACAAAGAAAGAGGCACAAAGGAAGAGGTGATGAATGATTGTTTTGCCAGCTACATGTACATGTAAGCAACTACAGGGTAGAAAGTACACAAACAACTTTCTACCTTAAACTTGAATTCATCCATGAGCTTCAAAAGTTCTGGGGAATCCTTGATCAAAATCTATCAAGAAATTCTCACAGTTAACATCTGTAAATAATACATAATTTTGTAAATAAGTAACCACATTTTTTTCTGCGATCAAATGGAACAAAATTGAAAATCTTTGTTGGAAACTTGTAACAAAAAAGTGGCTTTAATTAACAGCTCCTTGTGTGTACAATGTAAGTATTGAATTTGGGCATGTACATGTTTTTTTTTGTTTTTTTTTTATTCCTCCAATTTCTAGCTAATACATAGATATGTAAATATAATGTAAAGAAAGTAGATAGTAACTGATAGTGATTTGTAAGAAAGAAAAAAAACGCAAAAAACAGAAATTACATCACTTAAATTGAATTACATTGTATATTGGAAGGAGAGGAGAGGGGCACATCTAGATAAACTAATTTCGTGTCCCTTAAAGTTATGTATAACTTGAGATTATTAAGAAAAAGAAAAAGAAAAAGAAGAGGAAAAATGACAAAATAGCTCAGAAAGTTATAAAGAGATAATGTTTTCATTAGTATTGAGCAAGGTACCAGTGTAAAAGTGTTTTTCTAAACATTTTTTTAGATGGTTTGTCTCTAATGGATTGCGGAATATTATTCCAAAAGAAACTTCCAATAATGCTGGGGCAAAATCTCCTAAGATTAGTTTGAAATGAAGGTATTGCAACTTGGTTGGATGATGCACTATGGGTACTGTAATTATGTAGTTCAGATACTAATGAAACAGGTAAATTAGGAAACTTATCATGGTGGAAATAATCATAAAAAAGCGTACACGTGTTCAGTTTAACAATATCAGGAAATTTCAGAAAGCCTAAGGATGAGTAGTGTGGAGTTATTGATTCCATTAAAGGAACATCATTTATAACACAAACTGCTTTGTTTTGTAATTTTACGATTTGAGACAATGGAGCGTTATAATTATTTCCCCAAAGTGTACAAGCATAGGTAAGGTAAGGATAAATAAGAGAATAATACACACTAATAAGTGTTGCTTTTGATACAAGTCATAATGTTTCAACTTAACCATTATATTTATATTTTTGCTAATTTTGCCACATATGTAGTCAATATGGTCATGCCAAGTAAGGTGACAATCAATATACACACCAAGATATTTTACACAAAAGGACTTCTCTAAATGAACGTTTGCTACAGTTAGTGGTGGATAAAGATTGTAACTTTCGTTTTGACGGGGCATAAAAATAAGAAACTTAGTTTTTGTCAAATTTAGGGTCAATTTATTACTGCACAACCATTCGTAGACAGCAGGTAAATGATTGTTGATTTCACACAATAGACTGTCAAGATCATATCCGGAAGCTGTTAATCATCTGCGTATAATCTCGTGGAAAAAAAGGTGGAAGACTTTGGAAGGTCATTAATGAAAATAATAAATAGCAAAGGTCCTAGTATCGATCCTTGAGGCACTCCAGTGGAGATAAAACGTGTGTCAGAAGCAACACCATTTGCATGTACCTGCTGTTTCCTGTTACTTAAGTAAGATTGAAACCAGTTATATTCACTTTGCTGTAATCCACAATACTTAAGCTTATATAGTAATATTTGATGGTTTACTGTATCGAGTGCTTTGCTTAAATCTAAAAATAAAGAGACCACATAGAGTCCTTTATCAAGAGAGGAAGCTATTTCTTCAATAAGGTCAATTAGACAATCAGAGGTTGTGAAACCTGGTCTAAATCCATATTGTTTTGAGGAAATCATATTATTATTCGTAAGATAAGATATCAGCTGATTAAAAATACATCTCTCAAATATTTTACTTATGGAAGAGAGAACTGAGATCACTCTCAAACTTCACAACATGTACATGTTGTGAAGTTTGAGAGTGAACAAGAAGTTAGGCTCATACTTTTTGGTAGATTTATTTATCAAGCAACAAGATAACTAAATTGCCCAATACCTGAATCTTCTCTGCTTTCGACAGCTTTGAAAGGTCCTGAACAATCTTCTCCTGAAAATAATAATAAGTGAACAATGTTTCTTACTGTGAATATTTTTAGTTATGTTGTGCAGTATGATCCTGTTCAATAAATCGTGATTTTAGAAGTTGGAAATACTTTCATTTATAGTACCTTGTCCAGTTCATTGTCTTTGTCTTTCCTGTGAGCACTTTCTGGAAGCTGAAAGTACAATTTTACACAAATTGAATATGTATATCATTAGTATAAATCTCCTAATGTTCTATCACGAATGGCGTTCTCTGATTGGCTACGCTACTCACTATCTATTCTGTTGTAGATAGTGAGTAGTGGAGCTGTGAGTGCTTGTTAACAAGCTGGCGGCCACTCCTTTACTTTACTGAAGTTTCTGTGAAGAGGATTTAAATAAACTTTTGAGCAATGAGTAGATTTATACGAAAACAATTAGATTATTCACTCTTGATTTCTATGCATGATAGCTGACTCGGTCTGCACCCTTGTCAACTACCAGGCAATAAAAAATCTTGAGCTAATAATCTAATTTTTTCATTATTATTACAATCAAAAACATTGTCCATGAATTAAAATTATAGTCCTGTGGTATCAATGACAATAAGTCCTAACCAGTCACCTATATTATCAAGGCAGATAAAAGCTGAAGTCTGTATGTTCTCATACAAACCCCCTGATTCAGGTAAAGTGATAAAAAACTGTCAAACAAACCTCAAAATCAGCTGCATCAAAATCTTGTTCTTCTAAAGAGGCAGCCATGTGCTTCTGTAGAGCCAGAGCTTCTTCTTCTTCCTCCTCTGCCAGCTTATCCATATCTTCATCAGAGCCTTCAAAAACAACAACAACAACAACAACAACAATACTTAAATATCAACGATCTCACATTGCTGACTTAAATCAGAGACTAAAACTGCAGCATTGTCACAATACACATCTAGAGTAAGAGTCTCCAAGTTTGAAAGCCTGCGTTTCATTCAAATTATTTCAAATCAATCTGACCTGAACATCAGGCTTTTGCATTGTAGAACAGCTGAGACAGACAAAGAATTTGACCGATTAGGAAAAAAAGGTGGATGGACCTACCTGCATACTCTTCCACAATATCAGCATCATAGAATGCAGCTTTCTTTCTACCCCAGGACTTCTGGCTTGGAATGCCTACAAAAAAAAAAAACAAATAAATAAATCACATTACATGTGGTCCCTAACTAACCTGAGTACATGGAATTCTTCACAAACAGTACATCTACATATAGTTAGGGTCCCTGTGAAGAATTCTGACAAGTAGTGCCTACAAAAGAAGCAGTTACCGACAAACATTCCAATCTTTAGACCTTTTGACGGGGTAGCAAAGAGGGTGTTGTGATCCCATTTCAAGCACAAATTTTGACCAAATTTACCTCATGTACCACTTGCTTGTACATTGTATCATACAGTGGTGATCGTAAAAATGACTAACAGTTTTAATAAATCGTTTTGCTTTTTTAAATGATCTTTGAGAACTTGAATTCTTAATCATTGAAGTCCACATACATCTAACTTACCTTTCTCTCCAGCCTCTTCATTTTCACTTTCTTCTTCTTCATCTTCCTGTCAGAGAATGAGGTACATGTACAGGTACATGTATCACAAAAAATTAAATACTGCTTACTGTCTGGTCATCACCACATGTACACTGCATCTTATGAATGAACTCTAATAACCCCTCAGCTTTTAACTTGAAACAGTTACTACCAATATGTGATATTGCCATTGGTCACTGTACATATGGTCTACACATAAGCTTTTTCTTCTTTTGCCATCAAAAGTAGATAGGCAGTAGCAAAAAAGAGGTTTTTTTAACAGTTACTAGCTGGATTAATTCTAAATTCTCAGAGCTAAAAATGCAGGAAGAACTAATTAAAACTTCAAATACCTCATCAATTTCATCATGGCAATCTTCATTGATACTGAGGTCATCATCTTCCTCCTCCTCCTCCTCATCACCCTCACCATCTTCACTTTCTTCATCAGACTCATCAATATTGAGTGCCATTACTTCCTCATCCTAAAAGAGAGCCATGATAACAATCCCTGTTCAAACACAGTCAGTAATATTTCACTCTGAATAATATACATGTATTTTATACATTTAACAAATGTGCATGTAGTAAGTAACAAAATATAATTATTATTTTGTCAATTTACTAAAAGTAGGTAAAAAGTCTACAACAGTCCCTTGGATTTTCAAAGACTGTCGACAACGAAAGAAATCCTCACCACCACTCCTCTCCCCTCCCTTCCTCCACCTGCCCCCCCCCCCCCTCCTCTTTAGTTCTCCCTTCTTCTTCTCCTCCTCCTTGACATCATCATAGATATATGTACAGTACCCAATGGCAATGGCCTCAAATACATTCTAGTCATTACATGTATTTGCTTTAAAAAAACGTTTTAAATGACTGCAAAGGTATTATTTATATTGTGTCAAACATGGTTCCCACCCATTCAATAATGGATCCCCATTTTAGAGCTCATCCATTATTAATTAAAATAAAGTAACGAACACCTGAACCCACAGGTATAAAATTATCCTTGATGAGTCCAATAATTAACATTATTATTATCATTCCAAAACTTTCAACGCAGTACCTGTTGATCATCATCACTGGACTCCTCTCGTCCATTCTTGTTGTAGGCTGTACTGTCTAGAAGAATCTAAAAGAAACAGAAACCACACAAATGTCTCCCAAAGTACAGTATACTTATTCAAAGTGGTGACAAAAACGCCTTACTTTTTCATGCTACTGTATGCAACAGAAATATTCATGTTGACTAGTTATTGGGACTTTGCAATACAAAGAAAAACTAATAGTTACAGTGTGTGCATAATTGTACATTGTATAACTAACGAACTCCAAAGTAAACTGAATCCCATTGGAAAAATCTGGACGAAGTTAAGTCATATTTAATAAACAGTGGCTCCTATGGCTCCAATAGTTAGTTTGTAACAAATTCACTGAGTGAGTGGATATGCAGTGACCTAATGGATTGAAGAAGGACTGAACATCGAGATGTCTGAGTTGGATTACTGATTAGGGTCATTCTACGAAAAGTATTGTGATCTAAAGGCCAACCAGGCAAGATGCTGGGGTAGCTTATACAGTGCAGTACATGTAACTTCTCTGATTGTAGTCACCTTGCACCACAGAAACCTTCATGTATTTAGTATTTAAGCTCCAATCATGGCGCAAACCACTTCAGCACCGACCCAGACTTTATACCCATCTGGCATTGCTGCCTTATGACTTGCCTTTTCTCTTTCAGCATGAAACTTATCAACATCATCATGGAAAAAGTCATCTTCTCCCTGTGGATGGTGATATATCTGTTATTATTAACTGTCTGAAGTCTTTAATTTTATTTTACGTTCTAATGCAAAGGGAAACACTGAGCCACATGTAAAACTATACATGTATAATATTTGTTGCACATTGTATACACATACAGTACCATTGCATGTGCTGAATCAATGAACTGAGTAACACTGTAACATGAAAATGCATTCCTTGGTTGACCTGTTTTACATTTTATTTATGACAACTATTAACAAGAAACACAAAACATCAATAGGCCAAAGGAAAGTTTGCTCTTCACTCACAGGATCTGGTTCATCATAAACTTCCTCTTTGTTATCAATTTTCTTCTTTGCTGGTTTCCGTGCCCTTGACCAATAAAAACATAACAGACATGAGAATGAAACTGTAAATTTTGATCTTTCTAAAGATAACTCTAGCTCTCTTTATCAACTATGACTATTTTTTAGCCAGTTTTGGTGATATTGACATCTTGCAAAAATCATGAAGCCCAAGATGCCGGATTCAAGATGGTCACTGTTCATAAACACACAGTGGCATCATTTTTGACATTATAATGGCATTACCACTTCGTACTTCAACTGCAAAGGAAATGTTTTTGAACATACTATAACACCTCCACGTTTCACAGGAAAATCTTTTAAGTCAATACTCTATAAAGAGTTTCACGGTATTGGCCCCCACTGCGAGAGGACCAAAAAGGCTGGTCAAACTGGATGCCGGATGTCACGTAAGCTTACACTACAACACCTGAGAATTCTACATCTACATGCACATCTCATATTTAAAAAGTTAGCACAGCATGTTACTATTTCATTTGACATTAGTACTCTTGTTTTAATTTCCAGTGTAGTTTAACTGTTCTAGGACTCTGATTAAGTATTATAGAAACCTTCACGCATGTGCATGTCCCACGCGCCTATATATCTAGCACGTGCACGTTGTTTACAAACGCTCTTTTTTCACTTTCAAAGGAGTTAAACAATTTGAAATACCATTGGAGCTTACCTTTTAGAACGGGCCATCCCAGGAGCTTTTAATAATGCTTAATTTCGTCACTTCAGCCGTTAAATTTAGAGAAAACCCTCTTGTGAGGTCTTACAACCAGTGCTCGCAGCTCGCCATCTTGTCTACGACCGAGGAAGAGTGGCACGAGTTACTCAGGAGCATGTTTTCATTTCTCCACCACTGACTGTAGTGCGGGCGTTTGTTTTGAAAAATGGCGGAATGATTGGCGGAATTCGTACTGGAAAACGTCTTTGCATTTAGCTCTAAAAATCAATGATTTTCGGCCAAAATATATTGTCAAGATCACGGATCTCTCTGATGTGTGTCCTGGTAAGGGTATATGACATATTGCAACCTTTAGAAGGACTTGATCGCCAAAAATCTATTATCAAGGGCCACTTTATTATGAGAAAATTAATATTGAAGTGACAGTTGGAAAAGTTGGAAGGAAACCAGGAAGAAATCGATGAAATTAATCTACAATGAGTTATTATTTATTTGAAGATTGCATACAGGCGTAAAGTATGTATAATACATGTTGTGTTTGTTTCAAGGACACGAGACTTTGGACTTCGGTGTGTACCAGAGTTGTATTTGAAGTTGGTTCAATCTTCCCAATTAGCCAAGTCAACATTCTGTCAATCAAAATTTACAACATGTCAATCAAGCAAATGGTTAATAGATAAAGAAATAATCAGACAAACTCTCGATATGTAAATGTCCACTGGTGATATTCTTTCAGTTGCTGCATTGTATACAAGAAGCAAATGCCCACTGTTCACGTCCCCTCTCTAGGATTGTGAGAAACCAATTAGCTGAGGTAAGCGTTCCGTCAAAATTGTAATATTATGAATATGTAACTGGCTCCAGCCTGGGTTTCTGTAGTATATAGCAAAGAGGACCCAATTTTTGAAGCAAAGAAGCTATTCTGGGATTGAATATTTTTAATGAAAAATAAAATCAATGCTTTATGTCTTCATGGTCAATTAACATACAGACAGAGTTGTACATTTTAAAGGATTAAAAGTTTATACAGGTTAACAATTCTGAGTTCGAAGTTGACAGTAACCATGGATTCAGATATTAGGAGCAGTTTGCTAATTACCACTGTTAGCAAGATGTTTTATATCCTGTTAGTTTTTTTCTGGCAGATGAAGAATACAGTCCTACATTAAGAATATTATTGCTGAAACAGATGGATAAATTGCTAATAGTATATGTTAAGTGAAAGCCATTATCATTTTCCAGCATTTCTACAGTGTTTTCCAAGCCAAGAATCAAGAGCCTCATGATAAATGCCCCCTACATGCATCCAGGGATTTGTACTGGATTCAAGAGGGAAATAAAACACAGGAGTATGCTGCAAAATGGGTGTGCAACTTCTGTGGCAAAGCATTCTACTCAGAGCATTACCTTGATAAACACTTTGAGAACAAACATAGTGATAAGCTGGTAAAGGTAAGAACTGTTATTTTTTATTCAATTTGGTGTTTGCTCAATGCCTTCCACTGCTTTGTACTTAAAAGAGGTGGTCAGGCAATTCCATGGTGAAAATTATTCAAGGTTCTTCAAAGATCATTGAGGATCTTCATGAAAATCTTAAGATCAAGATCCTCAAACACCCTTGATTGCCAAGATCTGCAACTGGGCTTCTTTTGATTGTTTATGGGGGTGCCCCTTCAATTTGTACAGTAGCACTAATATTCAAGCAAAAGGGACAATTTATTTAATTTCTCAGCTACAGTACATCATACATGTATTAATGATCTTAACACCAAACACAAGATTCAATTTTAAAATTTCCCATGCGATGTCATTTAGTATTTGACCAACCCATTCAACTGTAATTTTAATTCAATGGTAATGCTGGATACATTTGACCAATTAAATTTTAGATCAAAAGGTCTATTTGAGCTTGTTTGACTAATTTAAGTACCGGTATTTAATTGATTACTTAAAACTTTACAAAATTTATATCTTGTTTTTGTTATTATATATTTTATAGGCTGATTAAGCTATCTCTTTTCTTTCACCTAGGGCTCTACAGTGTGTCTTGCTGATTTCTGTGACATCTTTAGATGTGATGTACTTGATGATAGCCAGAGAAAAGACTTTTTTTGGGAGAAGAAACTTTGCAAGGAAGACAGACTAGTGGTGCGCAAAAAGAGATGTGAGGTAGTTATGCTTCTCTCAATTGAAGTGTAATCATTCCCATCAAAAACATAAGATTACACTGTGTTTACTACCGAGCAGTCTTTTTATTGAGACTTGGGGAGAGCAACAGTCCTTCGGGATATGGACATCAGTGGTGAATCCAGACCTCTTTTTAGGGTGGGGACCCTAAAGGTGTTTCTGGCCCTTCAGACCTTAAATTAAGCTGGGAGCTCCAAACGTTTTCAGCTCTTTAGGCCATGCCTTTGTTTTGGCCAAGAAGGGGAAACCCAGGTTCCCTAGGTACCCCCCCCCCCCCCTTCTTGTACATGTAGATCCGCCACTGAGGTGGTTATTAGCCTTTTCCATGCTCTCAGTCAATGGAGAAGTACATTTTACTTGCCTTGCACCTCCCACAATCAGTGTCAGAAAACAATAGAGTCTAGTCTAGTCTCTTCTGTATCATGACACAGGAGAATAAACTAGGGCACTGTATTCAACTTTGCTTCTAATGGAAGGAGAACTTCTTCTGTTTTCCAGTTCTCAGAGGTGAGTTTAAGGTGGCTCACTAGAGTATTCACCAAGACCGGCTCCCTATAGAGTGCGAGTTAGAAAAGGAAACTTTGTGAATTTCTCTTAAAGTTTTCCCCATAGAGATTTACCAGTATGAGTACTGTTAAAATGAGGCTTATTTTTTGGTTGTCAAAGTTTGGATTAAGGCCATTACCATGGCAACATCTCATCTAATGACAGGCAGATATATTCTTCATTTTGATACTGCCTGACATTTTGGATTGGTAAAAAGTCAAGGTTGTTCAGACGGTTTTTCCAATATTCAGTAATTTGTCATTCTTCTAAATATGTTAGATTAGCTCTGACAGATTTTAACAAAAATAGGGTATTTTATAGGAATTGTATGTGGTTACAACTGAGCCAAATTAAAAAAAAAATTCACCGAAGGAAACGCGTGAAAATTCACTGTTAGTTTTTCTTTTTGTGCTCATGTTGACGTCGTAAAAATCGAAAAACACTGACGTTTTTCGTCTTATGCGCGCGTGCAATCGTAAAACTATAGTAAGCCACCTTAAGGGTTTATCACAATGTTAGGGGGTAAAATCAAAGACGAGAATTTCCAACTGTAGTATACAGCCACGTTTGAGTGTCAATACAACTGATAAGGATCTTTATTTCTTTTAACTCCCAGGCTTTGATGCGTAGTTGTCTCCCTCAAGGCAACCTATCAGTCGAGGAGGAATTTGAAATTTTTGGTGAGCAAGCTAGTTTTCCCAGCCAAAAATGACGCTTAAACATACAGTGTACTGTAATCCTGGTCTCCTCAGCAGTTGCAAGTAAAGATATATTTTTTCAAAATGTCTCTAATTTTAGCTTTTTAGAGCAAATACTTTATATGAATTGTCTTTGGTGAATTTTGTTTTTAGGTGAGGGAGAATTTCCTAGGATTATTTTAAGTTGTCCACTGTCATTACCTATTCGGCAGAAGAAACATTAGAAAAATTTGATTGCGTAAACTTGATTGAGGACGACTGGTTGTGTTTTTGGTTTCTTTTTCTTTTAGAGGCTATCGGAAGTAACACATGTTCACTGCTGAACTGTAAAGACTACTGGAAACGTCCTAACAATGATGTGAGTGGAGCTTAGCAAGAGAGCAAAAAAATATATATTTTCTGGTTGTTAAAAGCTCACACCAACGGTTTTCTCGAAGCAGAACAAACGCGGTAAATTTTTGTTTTTCCTCAATCGGTCAGCTGGCTCGTTTTCCCCCTTTAGCGCAGGTCTCATGTTTTTTTGTTTCACGCTCTGATTGGTCCATAGTGTTATTATGATCACCATGATTGGCCAGATTTGAGACATCGAAGTCAACATCGTTAACGTTGTGCAATGCATTTATAACGCCCCGTGCACACCACGCCGGAGGAATTTGAATCAAATGTTTTCCGTCCACACTACGTCGTTGGAATTTAAAAGCGCAACTTACAATTATCGGCCATTTTGGATTTGTGTTTGAAAAAAGTCGGCCAGGGAAATCACGTGATTATCATGAGGTCATCGTTATAAAAAAGCTCCATTTTCAAAATGTTTTCCGTCCACGCGAAAACGAAAAACCGGCGTTGTCAATTTCCTCCGGTTTGAAGAGCGTTTTCGAAAAGCCCCGGTTTCGTGACGGATTAGGGTGGACGGTAGGCCTAACTGTAGAAATAAAGCTGCGTTTTCAGATTTCTACGGCATAGTATGGACGCTGCTTCAGAAGTAAACCGAAACCAAATCGTAATTCGCTTGCACACGTTTTCCCGCGCTCCTCGTCAGCTACATGTATTCGCTTGCAGTTTTGATTGGCTCACAAGAGTGATTTACAATACTTCATTTGGTTTTGGTTGACGATACTCAATTGAAAACTGGTATATTTCCTTGGCATATTTTTACTTTTGCTTTTGTACAGCCATTATTACAACACAGCACTACCCTGAGGAGACGCACGGCTTGTTGTTGTAGGTCTTTGTAGAAATTCCTGTACACGCATTATTGCATATGACTGTATGACGTTTTGTCCTATAAGTACCCGAATTCTCTCTTTCAGATTGCTGCCTGGAAAATCGTCCTTTATGCTATAGTGTCGCCATTTTTCTTCATGGGTCTCATTGTCTATTACTATGCTATCTGGGATTACTATTAGTAAGTGTATGTTGTTATTTTCTATAGTCCAATTAAAGACTGAAGGATTAGCCCGACATAACCTTAAGAAGCAGTCGCAGTATTTTTCCTACATATTTCCCCAGTTTCCAGACAGAAGCGCTAATCACTCCTGTGATTCAGAGCAATGTCCGATGTGTGTTTTCGACCAAGTACCTGCTACTCTTTCTTCGTTGTTCTTGTATGACATAAGTAGTAATCTTTTCACCAGAAATTGTCATGGTTAAAAAATTCTCGAAATGGTCAAGACATTTCTCGGAACGTTGCTCAAGTTTCAATTGCGGCGATGATTGCCTCGGCTGTCGCTGAAAAGGGCGAAATATGCCGCGACTGTTGTTCGAATTATGGTTATGATTTGCCATTTTTTGAAAACAAAATAAAGGAAAAGTTTTAGGTAGAGGGTTTTCGAAAAGCTCATTTTTCTGATCGTAGCTAAAGTCAAATGATTTTCATCAGCAGTCTTCGCCCACTTGCGTAATTCTAACTTTCATTGTTTTTTTTTTCAGTGGAGATTATCCTTTGGACATCAACAAGTTACGCGATGAAGAGGAAGAGAGTGTTTCAACGTTCCGAAATTACAGAGGCACTTCATCACATCTCAGGAAAAGATATGGAGGACGCCCTCTAATGTACTAATACAGCTAGCAGAGGTCAAATGAGAAACTCTTCCTCCTCAAGGAGCGCATGCGCAGATAGTGCTATTGTGTTCAGCACTAGATTGTGCAGGAAAACACCTTTTGCAAAATCTCTTCGTGTCTAGAAGTATTCACTGACGATAAGTAACATGCAGCTGAGGAAATGAACCTTTGTGTTGAGAGACAGCTCGTTCGTACAGTTTCGCCAGCAAACTTCATTTCCAGTAGGCCCTTTAGGGTTTCTTTCTGAAGGATCAAACGACTAAAGAGTGGAATAGTCGCGTTTATTCTTACAATGGACAAAACATCACTTCCACTCTACATTTGCATTTTTATATGGAAAACAGAGTGCGACACATTTATACTGTGTTTGACTGAGGACGAAGACGCGTCAACTTCATTACCAGGTTACTAAACAGTTCAGACAGACAGACAGAAAATGAAATTAAAATTAAATTAAACTTCGTTCTAAGTATTTACAGAATTCGTGGGAAAAATTAAATTGAGAGTTCCTTATGTGGTAGAGAAACAAGCTCTCTGGTTGTGTAGAGAACAAGGGCATATCGAGCGAGGCAAACGCGGTAACTCGCAAGGGAACGAGAACTAGAACACGCTCGGCTTTCCGCAAGATTGTTTTCGGCTCATACCCCATATCAAGCTTTAACTATTGTTATGGTTTTTTAAGACAATGAACCTATTCTTGAGCCGCCCAAGGGATGTTTCTATCCGCTACGGCGAAATTGCACTCGGCTTAAATCGGATCCAATCGGGAAATTGTCGGTGATGACAGTTTATTCCCAACAGTTGTCTACTTGGAAAAACATAGACCAACTGGGGGCTAGACAGCAATTGTCAAGGGAAACAGTGTTGTTGTGCATTGCATTTAAGTCGCGTGGACTGGTTTATGTTTTTTGTTTAATAAGCAAGAGAGATTTTCTCTTGGCGGCTTCACTTCATTTCAGGAGCAAGTTAAGCCGTCAGTGAAAACATACTTGGAATTCAGCTTGTAGCATTACCGTAATGATTCGATTTAGCGCCTTCCTTCCAATAAGCGCCCCCTTACGAATAAGCGCCCCCTTCGAACGTATTTTTATTGATAATCGCTTCTATTCTAATAAGCGACCCATTCCAATAAGCGCCTCCATTCTAATAAGCGCCAATATTCGAATATTTAAATATTACAGCGCCGTCAGAGTACGTATCAACGGAGGTTCATATTCCTTAATTACTCACATACGTAATGCCGCATTACAAAAACAGTGATCTTCGTCTGAGTTCCTCAACTTTAATGTCCATGCGTGTGCATAATTCCTTCAAACTTTAACTGTACATTTACCGTAAATTTGTTACAGTTTCTGTTATCGTTCCTTTTTTTAATAAATACCGTATAAAGATTTGTTTAGAGCATTCGGTTGTTTCTCAAAAAAGAAAAAAAGCGCCTTGTCCCGAATAAACGCTATTTGACGAACAAGCGCGCCGGGCGCTAAATCGAATCATTACGGCAACGCAAAGGTCGTGGGTTCGAATCCCGTTCAAAGCCCGTTCAAAGCTTGAAAATTTTTTCAGGTCTTTTTTCCAGTAGTGTTATGGCTGCATTCGCATCTATCAGGACGTCTTATTCAACTGTCACTGTTGGACATCTATTACCATTACGGTAGTTTGTTTTTTCGTTCATGCTTTTACCGCAAGCGGTCGCGAATAGCTGAAAATCCTAGTCCGGTTTGAAAAACTGGACTAGGATTTTCAGCCCGGGCTGAATCCTTCTTCATGTAATCGCCAATTTGATTTCATGAGAATTTGTTTCAGAAGCCGGGCTAGGATTTTCAGCCCGGGCAAACGGATTGAAAAGTCTGAAAAAATCCCATGTAATCGAAACGGAATTTCAGCCCGGGTTGAAAAGCAGGAAATAAGATGGTTGCCGCTACGAAGTAGAAGCGATCTTAGTGGAATAAAGGCGATAAAATAGAGAGTCTCTCTAATTTCAAAACTTAGATGGAATATAAGGAACATCGAGACAAGATTAAACAGCACGAGGCCGGCAGGGAAGCAATGAACTCGGCAAGCTTGAGGACATATTTTCTTTCTATAAAAGTACATCTTTCTGGCTGAGAGACAGGTTTCGTTTCAGCTCCATCATCATTGTAGGGTGTTACTATCCCAAAAAGTTGAAAATTGAGCGCCAACAAAAGGTCAAACTACGAGAGAAGCAATGCGCCTATTTTCACGATTCGTGTTCTCGGCGCCATTTTGATTCTCTGGAGACTTTTCGCACACAATTTCATATTTGGCGCCAAGGCTAATATTTCAGCCCGGGCTGAAATTCGTTATGTAATCGCAACAAAATTTCAGTCCCCTCTAGCCGGGCTGAAATTCGCCATGTAATCAGGCCTCAATCAGGCCTGATTACAATCAGGCCTTGGTGGTGCAGAAAGATCTATAAGATATTTATTCTTTATCATTCGCACGGGATTTCTTACGCAAACACGGTGTTATACGCCGCTCTCTAGGGCGCTCTTTCGCGCGCGACGGCACACTAACTTTCAGTTCTCTGCCCCAGTACAAATTAAATGGCTTGACTGCATGGCTAGCCGTTTAACTTTTATATTTACAAACATAAACATATTAAGCACAGCGAATAAGAAAGAAATTTAAAAAGTAGCCAAATGTACAGCAAAAGGAGATGAAATATCAAAACTTTCAGGATAAATGGTCCGAGGATTCTGGCCATGGTATTTCCTCAGGGCGTGCGGCTTGTTCGTTCCCCCTGAACTCGTGCCAGCAAAAGTAAAATATAAACACATAAAAAGGTAAAAGGACATAAGTATGACTGTACAGAAAGATTTGTTTTATGTTATTGTAAAAATAGGCTTAGAATAAGTGATGTAATAAGTGTTGTAAGTTGAGAAATGATTATCCAAAAAAAAAAGAAAAAAAAAAAAAGGACAGAACAGGATAATGGATGAAGGTGGCTTTATACAAATGGCTGGATGCTGTGGAAATGTAAGGTAGGTAAAGTCTGCATACGGGCCAAGTGGCCCATCAGGCCGGAGCTTATCCCAGTTTCTGTAGCATGAAGCGACTAGGAGTATTTCTACTCCCCCCTGGATGGGATGCTAGTCCATCGCAGGGTTACTCCCAGCTTTAAGTTCGCCGGTACCCATTTACACACCTGGGTGGAGAGAGGCACTGTGAGAGTAGTGTCTTGCCCAAGAACACAACACAATGTCCCCAGCCAGGGCTCGAACCCAGACCGCTCGATCCGGAGACGAGCGCACTAACCATGAGGCCACCGCGCCTCCCACAAATGGAAATGTGGGACAGTTTAATTGTTGTGGCCAGGGCAGCTGGACCATATACCGAGGTATTTTAGACAGTCCGGGCATAAACGTCTTCGCAAACAGAATGGTATGATAACAGAAATTGAACGAAAGACTCGCTTGGACAGAAGGGTGTGTGAGAAAGGCAGATGAAAAGGCACACTCGATAACCTGCTCGCAAGCTGTAAATCTTGAAATCAACAGCCTACCTCTCAAAACCTCTAATGGCGTTACCAAAGCAAGCGAGTGTCTGGTGAACGGTAACCCAACGACCAAAAGGAAAACGCGGCCACTGGCAACGAGATTCTTTAAGTTCACAGACAATGTCATTCTCAGAGACCGTGATCCTTTTAGTTAGCACCAAGAAATAAAGACCTCTGGGAGAAATTTGAAGGTGAGCCAGCATTAGTCACAGTGGTTTCAATCTCTACGCATGTTCAGAAACCGTTATTCAATTGAACGCATGCGCATTCAAAAAAATATTCACGCATGCGTTTCTAGACAGTGGTGCTGATCATGACCCACCCTCATACCCAGCATCTTCGTTCCCCTTGACCAGCGGTCGGGTTTCGCCAAGCCAGTATGCGCAGTCGTAAGGAACGAAGACTCGAGGTGCGAGATTGGTCATGACCGAACGTGGGGTGGTTGATACAATAATACACGAGGAACGAAGACTAAAAGACTGACCGTCTGACCTTTGCTCTGCTAACAAATTAAGTTAGGGAGGCAAAAGCCGCGGATTCTTTAGTTTGAACTTTTGCAAACTGTTTTAATTCCCCATCTATTTAAAAAAAAAACACAAACAAACAAAAAAAACACTCAACCAAACCGACAGTATTGTAAGTCCAGTCGAAATTTTATTGATAAACTATGCTCTTTCTTTCTTCGTTCTTAACATATAGACGTGGCTATTCACTCAAATTTATTCTTATTAGTTTCATTCAGCTTAAGTTTTCATAATACTATATACCACAATGAAAATAAATTTAATCAATCCCTCGATCTTTAAAGTTTCACTCTCACTATTTGTTTGAATGATGTGAAAATACTATTTTAGTCACTTCCGTTCAAACATACACACGATGTAGTGGCGGAATTGTACCGATTCAAAACTAATAAAGTACTCTTTCCATTCCAAAACCAGTTAGATACAAAGACAGTTAGATATACCCCATTCCGAATTTCCTTTTCCTCTGTTTTATAACGAGGTTTCGTACAGCGCCATTCATGTTTCACCTGCGCCTTTATTTTCATGCAAGACAAACTCGTCTTTTACACGAGAACTCGTTTTGAAACAGAGGCAAAAGCAACTCAGATGCCTAGCCCCCCTACCAGCAGAAAAGGCAATGGCTAGGGCGCGAAGCTTGAGTAATTCACTGACCTGAAGTAGCACTTGAAGATAGCAGATCATTACGCCTGCGAGTGATCATACAAAAACCATTTATAGGAGCTACTCAGAGATGACACAGTATTTTGGAAATTTTACCGTACAGTTTCAAATTCGAAATCAATCTTGTTCTTCGCCATAACTCAAGAACACAACTACTCAATAGTGCTTGCGAGTACAAAACGCTACCTTCCCACACTTTTCAAATGTCAGCTGCTAATTGAGAACTGTACGTAATTCTGTTCCTTCACTTGTTCTTGTCTCTTTGTTTTTTCTCCTTGCTTCTGAACATTTTTCTAGCCCACTGTACCGTCATCTCCTCTTGGGTCCTTTTTTCGCGGACTTGCAGCGGCCTGTAGTCGGGCGGGTCATGTTCTCTGGACTGACTCCTTTAACAGTCATGCTCTCGTCAGGCGTCAACCGCGTCAAAGAAATTCTCCGCTGGGAGAAGTAACTTTTCCCGGGTGATATACCTTTAACTAAGGCGTTATCAACGCCAAAAGCCGTCTGTTTTGCTTTAGCTTTAACAAAGTGAGCCTTGCACGGGGGATCAAACGTCCTTGCTAATTCTACGATGTCGTAACACTCCGAAGCTTTGAGGGCGTACTGGCTGCGGAGGGCATGGACAGAGGTAGCGACACTCCGCGGGAGGGTAGACTGGGGAGACACCACTGGTCTTGGGTTACACGCTTCGCAGGGCGGTGATTTAGGTATCGGCGTTTTTTTATTGTCGTTCGCTTGCGTTTTCGCCGATGCAGACGCGTTACGAGCCTTTCTAAAGTTATTTTCGTCGTTAGGAGATTTCCGGCGAGTTCGGCTTTTAGGCGGTGGTCGCGCCTCCGGATAAAGTGATCCTGGAACAAAGGAAATACCCAACTGGTATCCACTGTTACGGAAAGTTTGCACGCTATCCGAACCTTCATCGGAAGCGGAAATGGTCTGATTTGACAAGTTACTTTTTCCCGCCGATGACGTTCGCCTCAGTCTACTGACGGCCGATTTCCCTCGGTATAAATGAGGAGCGATGACTTTGGCGGACTGGGTTCTAGGATGAGACGCTACCCCAGAAGACAGCCTGGAAAATTTATGAGAAGACCCTCTGGACGAACTTGCAGCGTCCGCGCTCTGCTTTGCTTTCCCTTCTTTGTATATTTCCCACAACACAGTCTCTTCTTTCAAATTTTCCAGTTCTTTAAGCCTGTGCATAAACGGGTCAGTTTTCTTTGTTCCTCGAAAGCAAGCGTCTTCAACAGTCTCTTCGACCCAAGTCTCTGGATAAGGGTCGTGAAATTTGAAGGCTAAATCCTCTAGTTCCAGCTCTTCTGGGACGAATAGCTCTTCAAAATGCGGATCGCTTTCCTCCCATTCTACTCTCGCCTTTGCGTCCGCTTCGGCTAAATCTTGTTGGAGTTTCTTAGGATCTGCGGTCTTCTCTGCGGTGCGTTTAGTTTTAGTGCGCGAAGAGGGGCGTAAGGTTGGCGAGGGTGATGAGGTGCGAGAGGGAGGAGCCGATGATGAAGGGCGTGGCATAGGTACGGGACTGTTTGTTACCCTGTAATGGAGCAAATGCGATATCAGTCCCAGCAACTTAAACATTGACTAAATAGTCTATGAATACGATTTGGAACAAACACAATTTGCGGAGAGGGAATCAAAAGAGGCGACTGTGGACGAGTCAGGTTAGAAAATGTCCTTTACGATCGCGTTGGAAAACTTGTCAACTTATAAAACGTGCATGCCTGGTAGCAGATTAATGTCGTAAGCTGAACCTGGCGTAGGGATTTATGGGATTGGTGAGGGGGTTTGTAGTTCGGACAAGCTCAACTTTATGCATCATATACAACCAGAAGCATCAATATGACTGTATATCAGTAACATGCCACTGACTATCCTGTATAGCTAGCGGGATTTCGCGCGAGTGCTTTGTTTCGCGTACCTACTGCTACTCCGCGGCTGAAACAAAAACAAAGCACTCGCGTAATCTCATAACATAATCCCATCAGCTGAGCAGACTAGCCACACACCTCTCGTGTCGACTGCAGGGCCTTGTCAGGTAGCTAGCACAGGTTGGTCCCAGGTCGTTACACGGTTCGTAGGGAGCCTCAGTAGCAGGGATTTCTCGTTTGCTTATAGCTGCTGCCAGCTGGCTGCGACGGAGGGCGGGGCTGGCGATACCTTCATTGTTCATGTGGTGCTGTGAGAAATAAAGAGGAGTTTAATTTGAAGCAAAGAATGAAAATGATGTGAACGTTAGCGCTGCAGTGCTCTGCAAAGGCCACGCGTTCGAATCCCGTTGAATCCCTGAAATATTTTTTTCAAGCTTAATTTGCAGTTGTTGAAATTGCAATCCGACGACTGCGATTTTTTTCATCATCATTTAAAAGAAGCAAAAGTTGTAAATAGTAATAACGCAGTGCCAAATTAAAAACGATGTTTATAGCAGACGTTTCGGGCCTAGCCATTCCTCAGTGCTTCAAAAGAAGCGTTTGTTATACATAGCTGCTCAATCGTAATATTGTTTTTAAGAGAATTTACGAGCAGCCCGAGCGAGCTAAGTTCTCGTCAAACCCATGGCCTTTGCTTTCTTGTTCCTATTCAACATTCACGTCTGGATTTGAAAGAACTACAAATTTTTCAGCGCTCGCTATTCATGTTTCACTGTTAATTATTCTCTTGCTTAGATGTGGTTCACTGTTATTTCTAACTTTCCTAGTTGGGTCGGTACCGGTTTTCGCTCCCAAGATGATTAGCCCTAGCCGGTTAGCCCCCAACCAAAAAGTCGATTACCCCCAATATTCACGCCTAAAGAACGAGAAAGAGACAGTGTTTTCGACCTCTGCTTGAGGGGCTAAACAGTTAGGGGCTAAACGGCTTAGAGGCTAAACGACCGGTTATCTTCTAGGGTTATCCAAGTCGATTTGCACGTAATGACATAAATCGCGAAAAAAGTATTTGCCTTCTAAACCCTTCCGTCACAAGCCTTGCATTTTCTTTCGATGTTAGAGCTCATTACAAAATCTTTGAGCCGGCAATTTTCAGCATTTCGAAAACCATTCAGCTGCAATGATGTATTGATGGCATCAGGGAACCTATAGCAAAGTTTACACTCGATTTGTCAAAGCAAATACTAATATAAATACTCTTCAACGCATGTGTAAATTTTTTCTTTTTTTCTTTTTTTTTTTTTAACATTTTGGGTTATAATACATACAATACAACACAAGACATAACACTAGTTACAATACTTACAATACGTCATAACTACAATAGATTACATATAACAAATCATAATTACTAATCGTAGCCTAATTATACCTAAAGAATATACAATGCGTTGTTTACAATAGTGCAGCTACCCAAATACAGAAAAAAAAAAAAAAAGAAGTAAGTTAGTGACATGCTGAGAAGGAGAAATTACAAATTAAGCTCAACTATTATTAAGAGATGGCATTAGTTTTTCCCACTTTTTGTAATGTTTATAAAGTTGGTTATTTTTGGTAGCTATTTTTTTTTCAATGTAATAAACGGTTTTTGTCTTTGCTAAAAATATTGCTAATGTTGGTTTAATTTTATTTAATTTACATTTATAAATAAAAAACTTTCCTAGCAGTATCAAGTGATTCAGGATAATAAAGTCTTCGTTGTTGTTGAACACTCCAAACAATATATTTTCAAATGTCAAAGTGTCCAAAGATACATTCTGGTTTGAAAGCCAAGAAGAAAAAGCCCGCCAGAAGTCTTTTGTTGTATCACAATAAAAGAGCAAATGTTCGAGGGACTCGACCTCTTTCAAACAAAAGGTGCACATTGGTGATTCAATCATTTTAAAACGGAATAACCTCTCATTTGTGAAGATTATATCGTTTAATAATTTATATTGGAACTCTCTAATTTTTGTTTCAAGTGTGACAGTGAATGGTAAAGAATAAATTTTTTTCCAGTCTTCTATAACCTCTGGATATTTGTCCTTCAACTTCCTTTTGGCGGTTGGAGGAGTTTGTTTCTTTGTTTTAAATCCTTTATACAAAAGTTTTGAAGAGGCTTTTAACAGATCCGATTTGGTTTCGTCGATATAAATATACACTGTATCCAAATGCTGTTGAGGATATAGTTGCTGATGTTGAATATGTGATTCTTTGATAATTAATCTCCATTCTTTTGGTATGGCATCTACAATTCCTATTAATTTGAAGTACTGGATTGGAGATAGATTCGCTTCCAACACTTTAGGGCTTTCAAGAAATTTACCCGTATCGGATAACAAGTCACCAATTTTAACAATTCCTTTAGTAAACAAATGTTTATCAAAAAGAGATTTTCCGTGTATCACAATATTCCTATTATTCCAAATAATTTGGTCTACAACATCCTCATAGGTGGCTACCTTGGATTTCTTTAAATTACGAAATGCCTCTAGACACTCTTTGTAGAATATTGGAAGATGAACCGGTAGTTTACTAGTTTCAAAATCACAGAACAGGATGAGTTTTCCACCTATATTTCCAAAAAAGAAATCATCTAAAATAGTTTTCCAAGTGCTGTTGCTCTCTCCTAGATACTTTTTTAAGATCATCACTCTTTGAGCCGATATCATGGATTCAATATCAAGCATTTTTAGTCCTCCATTTTCAATATCATTGATAAGCGCGGTCCGTTTAATTTTATCGTTACCTTTCCAAATGAAACCGAAAATCAGTCTGTTTATCTCCTTGACAAGATCGTTTGATATTGAGATTGCAGTCGCTTTACTCAAAAATTTTGGAATAATGAAGGTCTTAACTATTTGAATCTTACCAATCAGGGTAAGACCCCTCCACTTCCACATACTCAGCGTTTTTTTAATAGATTTGAATATTGAGTCGAAGTTTGCTTTGTCTCGTGATGGTTTGTGATAGTCAAAAAAGGTACCTAATATCTTGATTGATTTTCGCACTTTGTGAGTAAAGTCATTTTGTACTAGTTTATGTGGGCCGATACCAAAAACTTCTGTTTTATCGTCGTTAATTCGGAGACCAGAATGCAATGAAAAAACCTTTAAAGTTGTACAAAGTCGCGAATATGCATTTATGTCTTTTAGAAAACAAGTCATGTCATCTGCAAAAAGCGTGAGTTTGATCTCCACGTTTTTGACCATTATTCCTTGTATGGTTTTATCCTGCCTGATTTGACATGCGAGAACTTCCAAAGCTAAGATGAATAATAAAGGTGATAGAGGGTCACCTTGTCGTACACCACGATGGATACAGAAAAGATCTGTAGTAAAGCCGTTATTTAAGATACAGCTGGATATGTTTGTATAAAATGTTTTTACCCATTGTAAAAAATACGGTCCAAAATTGAATTTTTCCAATACTTTAAATAGATATGTATGGTCCAGAGAATCAAATGCCTTTTCAAAGTCAATTGCCATTAGAATACCTGTTGTATTTGTGAGTTTTGCCAATTCAAGTAAATCATCGATTGTTCTAACTGCATCAAATGTAGACCTTCCTTTGATAAAACCATTTTGATTATGGTGAATAAGTTCTGGCAGGATGCATGATTTACGCATGTGTAAATCATGTCCAAACTACATCTATAATGATGGTCTTTGTTTCTTTCAAAATATTTCATGTAAAATACAATAATATATGACTTAATGAAAACCCCATGATACATGATTAGTGAAAATTACACCGTAAAAGAGCAAAATTATGTTTCTCGGTGTCGAAAGCCATGAAACTACTCAGCGAATAGGTTTAGATTGCCATTCTGAAGCGAAATATGTAGTCGTTGGCGATAAAAGGATATTCTCCTTCATTTAAAGGAGACAGTCTATTTTAACGAAGAAAACAAAAAGTACCAAGCAATTCTAGACCAGCGAATAATATAACATAAAACCAGAACGGGGAAATTGGTATTCTTGATATTTATGACAAAAACGTAAAATTTTGACAACTGAACCAATTCAATAACAACCTGAAGTGTGTTAAAACAAATTTATCCAACAAGAAATCACTCACCCGTGTAGGTTCGACGCGAAAAAGCTGAAAATCCGAGAGATTTAAGCGGACATTCTCGACAAGTTGAAAATTATCATTTTGAAGAGAACATTTTTGACCTGAGAATACAGGCCACTGATCGGCGATTGTTGTTAATGGAATGAACAATGAACAAAGGCCAACTGAAAGCACCAATACATTTACTACAGTCAACAGCTGATCGCTCACAGCAATTCACATCAATTTCCACTCAAGTGAGAAACACATAGTAGCAGCTGATTCACGGTTACTCGGGTAACTGATGAACCAAAAGCAAAACGAAGTACTCAGTTTTGCAAATTGCAATTCAGTACATGCCGGTCAATCGATAGACATTTAAGAGACGAATAAAATCTTATGAAAACGCCCATCAACATTACTTTCCAGAAACATAAATTATCTAAATTTTACCTCGCATAATTACCTAACTTAACGTTGCTTGTAACGAGCAAATTACTTCCTCCGAACGCAAAATTGCATAAATTATAAACTGAGCCAGAGAGAGAACAAATTGAAAAGCTTGTGTACACACCTAGCGTCTTGAATTCCAAAAAATTATAAAAGACTTTCATGGTTGTCAGATTAGCAGATTAGCAGATTATCACACAAGGCTTAAGTCTGGGAATAGTCAGAAAACGGAGCATTTCCCTGACGGAATAAACAATTCTCTATAATCTGAGATTCAAACGGCATGTACATATGTACATTGAAAGAACAAACTAGACAAATAATATTTTGACATGCCCAAACAAATATTACGAATACAGTGTACGTACATGTATGTAACACATCAGCAAGATATAATACATGATTTCTCAATCACAATGTCCCTTGTCCTCGTGGGTAAATGGCTTCATAAAAATTAAGCTTTAAATCAAAAAATCTACATTTACAAAAACCAAATTTTATAATCATGCATACTAAATGGTCCTTTTATCGGCTTGGAACCAATTCAAGTTTTAAAATGCAAACACATTGTTTGTTCTCCTCAGGCAAAGGATATTACTAAATTGTTCCAAGGGAATAGTTTATGTTGAAACTCAACCATTTACAACCACCAAAGGAAAAGGAAATTAAAGTCAGGCAATCTTTTTATTTTTTTTAAACTGGAGTCCCTTTTGTTTTGCCAATTTCCTAAATATCAAATCTAAAATTTAAATGTGAACACTTTTTGTCTGTTATGAATCTAACGTGATTGGAACTGATGGCTGGTTGGGTATACGTTACAGTGTGTTTACTGCAACCGGGGCCAACCAGACATTCAAAGACCAGAACTGAATCAATAGATGCCAACATTTTCAAATCCAGTGAATTAAAAGTACGGTTATACAAAACAGTGAAATCTCAATTTGTTCGTTGTGATGTTTAAGTAACTACAGTGTCGGTTACTACGTTGTCAAGCTCAAACCGTTAAGTACTTTTGTGTATTTGTGGGTTTAAGAAGAATTATATGCAGCACTCTTTGTGGGGTAGTTGGTTGGTTTAGTAAATAAATGAAAAGAAAAGCTGTATAAATGTGTCACTCGTGAATACACATTGCCAGAGTGCATGGTGTACCGTAGGGTTGGCTGAAAACCCTTTAAATGGTCTCTCAACAGTTTCGATTGTGTGCGGGTTCGAAATGTACGAATTGGAAAGGGATCATTTTAATGTAGTTGCAAGGAGCTGAAAGCAAACTTCAAGGAGGAGAATTGACAAGCTAACTCGACATAAAATGGACTTGTAACCTGTGAATTCTTTGTTCAAAAAATGTTCAATTTTTCCATCTAGGGGAGGATCCTATGGCGCCATTGATCGTCTTTTGTTTTTGCCTGCGGAATGAGTGATTATATATGCTGAGGCTTTGATAGTACAACACAGAAAAAAATTTGTTTGAATTCTCGATGAAGATATTATTTCAAATTAAACACTGATAACCCAGAAAGGGAGTGCACAACACACTAATGACACTAATATACTAGGGTATCTAAAAGATAGTAATGCTGCGGCACATTCTGTTGATAGTGACATATTTAACGCCGTGATTCATTTATCTGTGTGTTCCAAGACTTACATTAACTGTTATTTCTCAAAGTAGTGTCAAATCGTGGTGTCACATAAAATCTGTCGTTGTATGCATCAACTTCATGCATGATGACGCATCGATGGCGAGGTGTGACAAAGGATCGAGACAAAAAAGCACATTGTGATCTGAAGCATGTTTGGACATAAAACGATACACATCAGCCTGCCCTTTACCAGATTGCGAAAATCGAAAGATGTGGAAATTGTAGGAGCAGAAATCTAACTTATAAGTTCTGTACTCGTACGCATTAAATATCTCTAGAACTCGACAGAAGAACACACAGACTGTGTCGAGAACGTGTCCACCGCGATGTGTGAAAATGCTCAAGCTTTAGCTTAAATTCATGTTTCGATGAAAAGGAATAGATTGCAGCATTTATGAAATCAGCGTGTTCCACGGTTTTCGTTTGTTTTAATTATTCTACAGGCTTTAGTAACGACGATATCTCTTCATTTAAGAATTCGACGAAGGACGCGAGACTGCTAAGAAATGACCTACTAAGATTAAGATGTCACAATTAATCGTCCAGATTTACAAACTTTCACATACTGCATAGCAAGAGTTGTGAAATTCAAGCACGATCTCCTTCACATCACTTTACAGGTAAATCAGAGAAAACTTTCTCAGTGGAATCCACGCGAAAAAGGACGACGGCTCGACGAGTATGACATCCTCGTGTTGTTCGTGGCGCAATGCACTCTAGTAAAAGTGGCGCAGTGCAGTCTGGTTGACTGCAATGCATTCTGGCAAAAAGTGATGAATTCGAGAATTCGTACCCCTTTCTATATATTCTTCTTAAATCCTGATTATGTTGCTGCTCGCTCGCTACGCTCGCTCCGCAGCAAATATCTTACCTGGCAATATTCGACAAACTACAAGCGAGTCGCTGGTGACCCAATTTTGGAGCCACATTAGAAGCTTGGAGACTCAAAATGTCTCATATTTTTCACTTTTTGCAATGTGATACAGTGTAACCTGTATTAAGTAGACCCCATATTAAGCGGACACCAGGTTGAGTCGCTAAATTTTCTTCCCACATTTACTGTAAAATAAACCTGCATTCAGCAGACACCAATATTAAGCCATTTTGTTGCACAAAACCTGCAATAAGCGGACACTTCAAGGGCATTTTACCTCTAAAAGTTCAGTTGAGACTCCTTTACAGCCAAGTGATTATTCCAGATTGACACATTGACTGACTGGACATTGTGCTATGAGCAGTCTTTGATCTCACACTGTGTTGTAACACTGTGTTACAATAGGGTTAAGAATGAACTATGATTGCACAACATATTTGAACCTGTTTTGAGCAGACACCCTGTATTAAGCAGACACTAAAGAGGGTCCCAAGGGTGTATGCTTAATACAGGTTTCACTGTATGGTTTTTGGAACTGTAAATCCCTTTTCATGAATACTTAATGCCATTTCCAGTGAGAAAAACTGTGAGAAAAGATACCCGACCTGTTAACAAACATTGATGTCAGGAGAGTCAAGTTTTTCCTGCCTGCTGAATCCCGATTGGTCAATTCAAATTTCAGTTATGCCAGCTGTATACAAGGCTAGTATTCAGCAAGTGTTACCTTAAAGCTGTAGATTCTCTGTTGATTCATACACTGGTTAACATCTAGCACTTGCTGTGTGAGTCGTTTGAAGAGTTGCTTGAGATAAAGAAGAAGTCTTGCATTAAAAGTTCATCTAATGTAAACAAAATTGAAAACAGGAAAAAGAAAAGTACCTGACACAGTAAGTGATCCAAATGATGGAAGGAGGAAAACAGTTATATAAATTAATTTATTATATGGCTGTGTCTCACAAGGACTGGGAACTACTGAATTCTCGAATTTGATTGGCTGAAATCGATATTGACCGCGGTCTAGATTTTCCCATCTTATGGAAGTGCCAAAAAGCCTGATGACAAAAAAAAAAGTAAGGAGGATGACCAAATTTCGGCAGGCTTATGTTAAGCTCATTGCCGTTCGTAAGCAAAATGTCAGCAAACCAGTTACATGAAATGAATTAAAGTTTTCTTCTTTGCCATATAATAAACATCTTATTAACCGAGCTAAGTTGGTCTGTATGAGAGAATCTTGACCTCGGTCAAGATTCTCCCATACAGACCTCCAGCTCGGTTAATAAGAGCCAAATATACTATGGATCAGCACTGACGGATTTGCTACATTTACCCAAGATGTAAATGCACGTAAAAAAAAGTTTGGCACACCTGGGCCACAGCCACACTCTACCACTGAAGCTACTTCCCCTGGATGGAACATTGCTGTGGTATGTGTGTGTTATTGTGCATGCGATCTGTATGTAAGTGACCCCATAACTAAAATATGGCTGCCTTGTTTTTCTAGCCCCTTATGGTTAGTTCGGGAAGCCAGTGTTCCTTTTAATTATTATTCATTTATTTAATTATCTTTTTTTTATTATCATTAAACGTGACTTGACAGGATTTCAACTGACGTAATAGACCCTTTGCAACTGGGGTCACATGACCACATTTTTTCTTTAAAAAATCTATATTATGGGCTATAACTTAAAGAATGCCAGAAATGGAAAGAAGATATTGAAAATACCAAAACTGCCAAGTTTGAAGCCCCTGGCATTAAAAGGTACATGTACGTTTATACGACAGTTTGAATTTTTGGAAAATTTAGAGGATTTGTATGGAAAATGTTGCTGGAGAGCAAGGCCTTGCTCTCCAACAGCTTTTCCCATACAAATCTTCTTATTTTTTTTAAAAATTCAGACCATCAAAAACTCTCATCCTTTAACTATAGGGGCCTCAAACTTGGCCATTTTGATATTTTGACAGGCTTTTTCCATTTCTGGCATTAGCCCATAATTTTATGAAAAGTAGGTCACATGATGACTTACCTGCAAAGAGCCTATTATTTAGTTATTTCAGACATCTCACCAACTTCATACGAGACAATCACCCAACAGAGCCCAGGATGTTGCTCACATCTTACAAGACCATATCTCATGACTTCACGTCAGCTAGAATCATAGCAGGGACTGTGAATAGGCTCCCAGCGTGAGTGGGAAAAAATTCATGAGCCAACGAGTGCAAAAGAACGAATGCAGTGAAGGGGGAAACAACTGCTTGTTGGCTTGCTTCACTCGCCAATTTTTTTTCCACCCTAACCAGGAGCCTGTTCGCAGGCTACTAGAATCATCAACAAGCGAAAGTATTCTTAAGTAGTTTCTTACCAAGGTAAGTTTGAATTCCTTGACAGTATCTACAACCAAAAAATTAATTATTTGCATTGGATTGACTGGAAGTAAAAAGTAAGATCGCAAGGTCACCTCGGAGTATTAATTTATTTTGTAAGGTTACTTAAGAAGGTCTTTGAAGAGAAGTTATAAGTCTCTCTGACTTGCTTTTTTCTAAGTTAACTGGTGCATTCAGGGTTTTCCCTTTTTCCCTGGCAGGAATTTTGTTCCAGTTTAGTAATAAACCAACCGTCAGTCCACTTCCCTTCACAGGTAACCCGAAAACACTGACCCCCGGTCCGCAGACCCTCACAACAGACTGGGTCCGCGGACTACCCTACGGACCGGTCCATGTTCTACCCCTATGGACCCCTCTACGGACCACTCTAAAATAGTGTAAAAATAATAAAAAATTTTACTTATGGGTTGTCTAATAGATTCAGACTTGTGTCAGTGTTACACTGTGCAAATGTAACAGACTTGGGTTTTTAACACCCCATCCTCCCTCCCAAAAAAAAATGCCTAAAAGCTGTTTTTAGCGCAAGGGGATGACGATGGTAAGAAGGAAAGTTCTTACCTTCCATTCGTTCCTCAATCTGGCTATGGAAGATATGTTTTTGGGCCGTTTTATTCTTGTTTGTATCTGTTATTCCGCTGAGCAAATTGTGAAGCCTGGAACGAGTTCACGAACCCACGGGAGAACGCCGGGCTGGACAAAATGGCAGAGGGGAAAGAACAAAAATTTCGAGGCTTCCCGGAGGCTTCCCCGTACGCGTCTTTCGTATACTTTATGGCCACAGCAAAGGAAATGGCAATGTGTAATGATATAAATTACACCCGAGCCTGAATCCAGGTCTGTTTACATTTGCACAACGTAACGTTCAAAATTTCGCCGTCACGAGTAATCTACTAGACAACCCGTAACTGAAATATTTTTTAATTTATCATTTTTATTATATTTTGGGGGGTGGTCCGTAGAGGGGGTCCGTAGTGGGAGTCCGTGGACCGGTCCATAGGTAGTCTGCGGACCCGGTTCGTTGTGGGGGTCCGCGGACCGGGGGTCAGTGTTGTCGGGTTACCCTCCCTTCACCGCCCTCCTTCCCTCTTCACTTTTTCCATCTTTGTAAATTTTATCCCCCTGCATTCAAACAAGTATCCAAAATACACCTAAAAACATGTTATGAGCAAGCGTACACTACATATATTGCTTTTTCTTTGAAATATGGGATGTTTATGGCTCGATTAGATTACAGAACAATGCCCGTCCGAAAGATGGATTTCAATGTAAACTCAAGTAATTAACGGGATTATATAATACTCATAGCGGTCAATAACTGTGATTTAAGTCCTTCATATTTAATGATTTCAAAAGCAATAAAGATCACGAAAGTACCGCGAATATTATATGACAGCTGATCTGAATTTGCTTACCATCATTTTCATCATCGCTTGATTCGAGAAACATGTCCGCAGAGGCACTTCGAAGAGGTGACGCACTTTTGGCTCGAACATTCTGCAAATTTATACACAAATCAAAATATCAAAACCTCTGGGAGAGATAACATGAACAGATTTAGGATCTGAGCAAACCACTTGAAACTACGCCTTATGTAATCTCGGAATAAATCAAGGGTAAATTCCAAAATTTTAAACAACAACAGAGATTATGAAATACTCACTTTCGTTTTTGCTTTCTCCGTTGAGTTTTGGCGATAGCTATGTGGAATATGTTTCACTTTACCCCGTATCCAATCTTTGTTTAAACTGCGGCCGCTGCAAAGGACACGAGAAATCAATTCAAAGTTCAAAAAACAAAGAAATCAGTTTTTGATGCACGGCAACGGACGCAAGACCTGTGGAAGAAATTTCTTTGAGTTATCGAAGTGGCTGGGTTGGGAATTTGCCAATTCTGTGAATACACCGCACATAAAGAAGGTTTAACTGCTACGTAATGAACTGGGACCGCCATTTTTGCTGTTGCCATACTTACAGACGGTATTGTTCATGGTTCATTTGGCTAAAATCGCCGGTTGCTATTCAACTCCATGCACAACAGTTCAAATATTGCTTTTGGTCTCAAGGGAACGAAGGTGCTAATGACCATCACCGATGCAGCTCGATTATCAGCCGCTGTTCAGAAAAGGAGCCCACGCTCCTCCCCGAAAAAAGTCGACGAGATGCGATTGCGTCCGAAATTTGACGAACATCTTCGGTTGAATTCCTTTGGATAAAAGGACAAATTTTGCGGTTGTAAAATATAACCAGGTAGTCTTAAGCTAATTTCGGGAGTCCCCTAATAACAGAATTTCTCCCAGTCAGCAATACTGAAAGGTCGCCTTCTGTCAATATATTTGATGGGCTCCTGATTTGACGAACAATTTGACGAACATCTTCGGTTGAATGCCTTTGGACAAAACGGAAAATTTTGCGGTTGTATAATATAAACAGGAAGTTTTAAGCTAATTTCGGGAGTCCCCCAAGTAACAGAAAGTTTCTTCCAGTCAGCAATACTGAAAGGTCGCCTTCTGCCAATACAAGAGTCACAACAGGGTTTGCCGTGCCCGATTTATAGTTGATCATAGTTGGTAACTACGCCTGGCCAAGACGGTGTTGGCCTGGCCCAGTGGTCAAAAAGATTATATCAAAAAGGCAAGTATAAGTTCAGCATTTTGTTATCTTTTTCTGGCAAAATTTAACATATGGGTTGCTGCGGAGGCGGGGAGAGGGTGGGGAAACTATATTGCGCAATATACTGCGATTGAAAAATTAACAGACAGGCACTTACTTTCTTACAACCGTCATTTTCCACGTTACCTGTTCCTGCGTTCATTCGGAAGTCAACATAGCCCGACAAAGGTTCATACCATGATTATTAATTCATGGTTAAATATATCACCTAGCCGAACAGAGCAGAAAAAACTGGACGCTCTCGCTTGCTAATAGTCACCTAGTCCATGTCCTTTTTGCGCCTACAGAAATATGTCAAACATGTCAGAGGATGAGATACTAACAAAATGCACAGTGTGCTTGTGGACTGTTTAAAACTAAGCTTCAAACTTATTTAGTATATGGTTTGTACGTAATTACATGTAAGTTAGACAGGGGTTTTCTTTTTTTCCTTTCGTTTCTTTTCTATTTGAATTTATACAATTTTTGTCGAGCGATTAGGTTTGAAATGATACGCCCTTGAGAATATAAATATTATATATTTTTAAAATCAAGAAGTTGTCGAAGGGCAAAAGTACTTTTCATAACTGATCATCACTGTATATATACGTCCTGTACCCGTTCTCCTCAATCGCACCGATTGTCAATGGTCAGACAGTAAGATCAACCCAGTGAACTTTGAGCTCAAACAGGAAGTATGCCGTGAACTGAGTGATTTATATTACTCTTTTCTGCAACACGCTATTCCAAAATCTTAAACTGGAACAATAGAAACTAACCCGGAAACTGACACTTCTCTACACCAAACAAATCTGAAAACAACTAATTACAAGGTTTAATTTCACATTCTCTGAATTTGCAACTGAAAAACTGTCAATGACGCTAGACATTTTGATATACCCTGACGTTCTGTTCACAGTTTCGATTGACGTCAGTGGCTTGTCATTTTGATGTTCAATATTTGATCGGAAATGTATGTAAGACCTGATCGACACCAAAACGTTTTAAAGAATTTTGGATAAATTTACGGCCATGCATGGTGACAATGTGACCAGATCTGATAGGATTACTCTGTTAATCAAAACTAAAACAAAATTCTCGAACGTGATTGGCTATCAGCAGCCCGATTTGAGCATTAATTGGACAGTGTACGGGTTATGCTTGTAATTGGACAGTACGCGTCATTTTGAGCGCGCTGTTGCGGTGCACTTTGTTGAGTAAACTGCTGTGTTTTTCAGCATTCATAACGACGTTTTAAAATCGTTCAGCGCTCAATCGATGGTTTGTTCGTTTGTCGAATTTTGTCATAGTTTTGATTAATTGGTAACAGGGCTTCGCGTCATCCAATTTAGTCTGTAATCATACTCGTGATTAACAAATCGGATTCCCGCTTCGCGGTCGACCGATTTTGTTAATCACTCGTATGGTTACAGACCGAATTGGACTCCACTCAGTCCTATTACCATTATTAATTATCAGAAAAACTTCATTGTTTGATTAAGTTCTTACAGAAGCATATCATATGTGCAGCGACGTGACCTGACATTCACTCCATATAACTGATTATAGCGGAAGATTGATTTATATTGTACTCGGCCAACATCGAACAATCGATCAATTCCTGTTCAGTTTCGAAGGAACCTGCTAAACTCGCAATTTTACTGGCTCGCATTTCAATATTGCACTCTCATCAAAACACGGATATAGGAAAGTCTGGAAACGTCGTAAGTCTAACTCAGTGAACACCTGGTTGGCTTTCCAGCTCTGCTCGCTTCTTGAACGTTTCGACTCACTTTCGACAGTTAGCGGAATACTCTCTTGTGGAGGAATGAATTGGCTGAGGATCTTGACAGTATTTTTTAATGCAGTAGTCTTCGTTGCCTGTTCAGGTTTGAACATAATTGCAATTTATAGCTCTAGCTAGTTCGCATGCCTTTGTACCAAGTTCAAGTTCAGTTCACGTGAGCTATTCTATACTTTATTTACAACCGAAAAAGATAGCGAGTTAAGGTTTCAATTGAAAACTTCATGTTCAAACATTTTCTCAAATCTTTTATTATTTTGCCTAATAATAGCAAGAGGAAAGTTGGCACAGTCTGGAAACGACCTAACGCGTAACGGCGATCAAATTTTAGCCGTATCAAGTACCCGGTTGTTCAGGAAATGCCACCGAACATAGGTCCGCAATGTGGACATGCAGTATTGAGATACTATACTGACAAGAATTTTACACAAATGAGCCATCAAAGTTTAGTTTTTAATTTCAGACAACTCAGACAAAAATCAAAGAATGAGACGACACGTACACATAATGACTCATTTAGAAAACGCATAAATTTGCATCTTGAATGAGAGTGAAGGAATGCCGACAAAAGCCACGGAAGAAGGCGAGAGAAGGAAGTAGCGGCGATGACTGAAACTTATTATCACCTACTGCCTGTAAGAAATTTCGGCTCTTGCTATACCATGTAGTGTATGAAAAACATGTTCGCTATATTGTGAGGAGCCCCGAAGTGCATTTTACATTCAGAAAAGTAATGCTGTCCAATACAAGCTAAGAATAGATTATTCGGTATATTCTTCACATCCAAATCCACTTCTTTACAGAGGAAGCTGATAAAAAAGATTAGATTAAAAACTCCATGATTTTGGTTGGTTTCCTTGAAGAGGATAAGCGCGAACTTTGGGCTTAGTTTCGTAACTTTCAGTGAGGAATTCAGTTTATCGATATTCAGTATCCATCAGGTTTGACTTCAGACAAAACCAACTTTTGAAGAAGAGAAATGAAAACCTTGCTTGATTAACTTTCAATTCCACGTATTAAACTCTCACTGCGAAAATCACTTTTTAAACATCATTTCCCAGAGGGTTTTATTAACAGATTGAAAGTCTGTTTTAGATGAAATATTGAAAGCAATATCAATTCAACAAATATTGTTGAAAAATATACAGCGTTTGTTTTCTTCGGAAACACGGGAAAGACTAAAAATGGACATTTCATAAATGTATACCTCCGTTGAACGTTTTTGAGATAAGAAGTCTTAATTTTAACTCTTAATCGACGTCAACAATTGATCATCGGGCTAACGACAGATTCCGAAAGTAAGAGAGGTTCGAGACAGTCGACTTTCTCAATTATCTTTAGCGATCGCTTATTTGGAGCTCAAAAAGTTTTCGTTATGATGCTGGAATCGGTTTAAAATAGCCAAAAACGTCATGAACACGCACTAAGTAAAACAAGGAGACAAGACAAGAAATTCTACTGTACTTTTATTACTATTTTTGACGTTGTATACTCTGTTTCACCACATTTTCAGACACCGAGAAGAGAGTTGAAAATACGACGCGTAGCGGAGTATTTTGCACGAACTTCGAGATGTTTGGAAATGTGGTCAAACACCCTCTTGAGTGTTTGACATATCTTCTCAATCGAAACAAAAACTAAAGAGAAAACGGAGAAATAAAATCCTCAAAAACAAATTTCCGTTGTTTAAACTTGATGAATTATTAATTAGTTTGAACCTTTACGAATTATGTTACGTCAAAACGATTCAGACTTACTCGCGAGTTTAGGCTACCTGTGGTAAAACATCGAAGGCTTCTATGGGAAACAGGTCAACTGTAGTTAAATAGCGGAGCTCCTGCGGCCCGAAGGACCGTCAAGCGGAGCCCCATACTCATATATGAAAGAAAAGGAAACCCATGAGTTGATTTTCTCATGGTTATCATCGTTAGCGGTAGTGCTCGTGGGCGCGTACGCACGACGGCGACGACGGAGTCGCGCAACATGGCGCCATACTCCAAATAATAAGTTGACAGAGACATGCAGCCTTAGCTTACCGTGTACTTCTTTAATATTGGACATCCATGTTATGATCAATTGACACCTGTCAAATCAAGTTATCCGCTGACCAGTATCACGTGACCATATCGCGGGCTCAAGTTTGCAGTTCATCGAAGTCACGTGTCTTTTTTTAAGTGGACCGTTGACCAAGTGCTGGTTTTCGATCGGATCGCGGGCTCATGTCAGGTTAACTTGTTGAAAATGGGGCAGGATTGTTCGGAAGCCGGTTAACGCTAGTTCAGGATTAAAAGTTAACTGAATAAATTATAACTTTTTCTTCTATACAAATGTTTTTTGTTGCTTTGTTTTGTGTATATGGTGATTATTAAAACTCAAAACAGAAGGCCAAACAATATACAGAAAACCTTACCGCAAAGTTAGAAAACTCAGATCAAAATTCTGGAGCTACACTTTTAGGCTGGCCTAAATCTAATATTAGCGGAGCTCCGGCGGCCCAAGGGCCGCTAAGCGGAGCCCCGTGCTCATATAGGAAAGAAAAGGAAACCCATGAATGGATTTTCTCATGGTTATCGTGGCTAGCGGTATTGCTCGTGGGCGCGTTCGAACGACGACGGAGTCGCGCAAGATGGCGGCCATACTCCAAATGATAGATTGACAGAGACGTGCAGCCTTGGTTTAAGGTGTTGTTCCGTGTTATGACCAACTGACACCTGTCAAGAAAAGGCATCCGCTGACCAGCATCACTTGACCATATCGCGGGCTCACGTTTAGAGCTCATCGAGGTCACGTATTTTTTAAGTTTACCGCTGACCAAGTACTGGTTTTTGATTGGATCGCGGGTTCATGTCAGGTTAACTTGTCTAAAACAGGACCGGCTTGTTTGGAAGCCGGTTAACGTTACCCCAGGATTAAAAGTTAACCGTTTTCACTGCTTTTGTCTTGTGTTAAAGGCCAAACAATAAACAGAAAACCTCACCGCAAAGTTACAAAACTCAAATTAAAATTCTACCTTTTCATGGGTTAGTTTAATCGGGCTTTGAACAACCCGGCCCAGGAGCTACGCTTTTAGGTTGGCCTAAATCTATGTATTACAGATAATGACAATCTCTTCTACTCAAGAAAAATCCTGTAGCGAATTGCTCCAAGCTAGAAACAACGGTGTGCCGGATAAAACCAGTTCTGGTTGTCAACATTTTCCTGAGAGTGGATTAGTTAGAAAATGTTTTGACTGCAAGCTACTGTACTCCCCAAAAATTAGGGTTGAGGTGTGTGCATCACTTTCTGAAATCTCCGCTTTCTTGGGGGAGGGGTGGGGAAGACTTAGACGCGACCATACAAATATTTCACGCGGAAACGGATAAGTCGCGGTCAAAACACACAGGACAAATGATTAATTTTAAGCTTCGACGAGAATCGTAAAATCTACAGCGATAGTTCACACTAGAAGTTCTTTAAAATGTCTAATTAATTACATGTACGCCTCTTAAATATGGCTTATCTCTTTTCAGGAGCCTCAAATGCTACATTTCCAAGCTCAAATGTCACAATTGGGTGAGTTTTATTCTTATCTTCACGTTAATAATCAGTCGCGTTTTAAATTGTTCTGATGAACAAACACTATCAAACTTATGGCAATTTTAACGAACACCGTTTACCTTTGAAATCATCTACTGTTAGTCTTTGTAGACAGCAGTTCAAATACATAGTTACTTATTGTCGGATAACCGACTTAACAGTAGTTAACGTTAAGTTTTTTGTTGCCGCCAGCCCAGAGCATGTTCTCAAACAAGCAGCAATGGTCTACTTGTTACTAAGTGATAAGAGGGCGTGGTAACACACTGAGCAAGTGATCAGTGCATTGGTAAATTGAAGTACTCCTGAATTAAAACAGGTCGCGTATATTTCACTTGACAGTGAACAAATTAAATTCAGGTCCGGTTCATACGTCGTACTTCGCCGAATCGAATTCAAAGAATTAAGTGCAAGTGAAGTAGGGCCGCTGAATCAATAGACCATTTTACAGTTGCCTGCTCAGTGACCTGGCCTTTGTATGGCAGCGAGGCTAGAGTTGACCTTGTTTTGATACAGACCTCACTGCTTTTGTCATGTAAATGCACCTAGTTAGCATCAGAACAACTTGTTTTACACAACAAAAGCAGTGAGGTCTGTATCAAAACAAGGTCAACTCTAGCCTCGGTGCCATACAAAGGCCAGGTCACTGAGCAGACAACTGTAAAATGGCCTATTCGAAACGGCCGATTGAATTCGGATAGGCTCAGCCGTTCTTCACGCCTGACTGAGCCGGGAATAACGGCTGTGAACCGGCTTTGATTCAGACGCCGAACTTCACATGAGCAGAACCAAATACATAAATTATTTTCATGTCTTTTTAATGTATTTTGAATGTATTTTGAAGACCTGGGTTTGCGCAAAAATATACAGTGTGCGTCAGGGGTTCAAACTGAAATGGCGGATTTCACTCGTCAAAGAAGACGCTGATATGTGCGGTTTGTGTTTTCCTGTTTTTGAGTGCCAACTTTCTGCCACCTTGGTAAACTGCATCAAAATTACAATGTATTCATCACTGTTTTCGTGTTTGTGTTTGAATTACGTGTGAACATTGTATTTGTAAATTAACCTGAACATTGCAGTTGGGTTTTTTGCCAAAGCTGTGATGTATTTCATGGCATACAAAAAGGTTGGAAGTCGAATGAAGTTCACGTGAAGTGCGACATCTGAACCAAATTATCAGTTGTCTTCTAGCAGCTACATGTAAATAGATTAATGCAGTTTGCCTCATTATGCTCCTTTTTGCCGACTTTTCTTATATTTTTCACAGGACGGCTTTGGATGAATGCTTTCTGTTTCGCACCCAGTTAATATAAGTTAGCACCCACCGAGTTCGCACCCCTGAACTCATTATAAACCTTCTATTTCGAGTTCACCTTCACTCCTCAATGGATGAAAGAACGCGAAATAAATATGTTTTGTGCGATTTTGTTTCAATGTTGTCTTTTTTCTTTTTTGCTCGGTAAGAGAAAGATAAGTTTTAAGTGCTTGCATGATATCTAGTCGAGGTCGATGTGGGTGCGAACTCGCCGCTTAGGTGCGAAACCTCCACCTACCCTTTGGATCGTGCTTGGTTGTTGTTTACATGTCCAGCAAGTATCAGCACTGATTGAAATGCCGCACTGTTATCTCCTATTGAATTTGAGTCCAGCTGGAATGGAGATCGGCGTCTGAATCAATTCAGCCGGTCTAAATTAATTCGGGTCGGCCTAAATTCGAATTCGATTCGGTTTATGTGAAGTACGGCGTATGAACCGGACCTCAGCCGAAAGAAGTGTCTATTTCCAAAAATTCTTTTAAAACGTTCTGTCATAACAAGCAGAGAAACGATCGAAGTTATGGCCTATCACACGGGTTTGCCGTTTGTGGATAGAAGACAACAGGTTATGCAGTGGCCCTGTGAGGTTTTTCACGACTTTATTCCATGAGGCGACTATTGCTGGTATCAGTCATTTCAGTTATGGATGGAACCTGCATCAAATAACCGAACTTAACAGCACGCTGAAGAAATCTATGTAGTAGACTTAGGCGGGCACTTGGAAAAAATAGGAGGAACCCTGAACGAACCCCTGGAGCTGTCTAGCAAGCTTACGTTATCCTGTTTATTTCTTGAAATGATGCAAATTGAAATATTCTTACTTTCCTCAGATGCGTGCCTGCTGACAGTACTAAACAGTCCGCCGTCCACTCAAATCCGGGGCTGTGCTTGCCATACCAAGCCAAATTTCCACGTGGCTACTGCAAAGATATCCTTGGTTATCAACCGATCTACGGAACAGACTCACGCGAGCTAGAGGAAAACGAAATGAAGATGTTGCGCTATCAAGTAGCGAAGAGCTTCGTAGAACAGTCACGAGGGAAGAACGGGGAAGTAGTTTTCAACGACAGTTCTTACGTTGTACGGCAAAGCTGTCTGGATATGGTGGATGACGTGTATTGTCATCATTATTTTAAGCGCTGCTACATGTCTTCCAGCCCACCTTTTATTTGCAGAGAAACGTGCGAGCAATTGTTTTTTAAAGTCTGTGATCGAGAGTTCAAGATTGTGGAGGACTTCACGAACACGACGCGAAGGCGCTCGAGGCTCAATTATCCATACTTCTTTGACATCATAGACTGCACCACTTTGCCATTTCGGAATGAATCGTCTAACTGCTACTATCCTGACAAGATAAGAGGTCAGTGGAGGGGACTGGTGTCCAAGAGGGATTATAAATGAGAAAAGCCCTAAAATACTTTTTGTTTCCAATGTCGGCAAGGGCAGTGCCCGATTACCAAGTAGTAGGGTGTTTTGAGCAACGCATGACCCAGATTCCTCGCTCGCTGGGTCCAAACGGAGTAACAAATTTGATCCAAAATTCAACAAAGAAGAAAAGTACCCCTCGAGTTTTGAGGTCTATGAGAATTTGGCACTGACGTGCCATTTTCCTGGCTTATAGTTGTTTATAAGGCAGTTCTTTGCTCTTGGCAATTAGCCCTTTCCACCACAATCATTTTCGCTTTCCTGCTAACTGCTTTGCAAACCCTCGAGCCCTATTCTGAGCCCCCGTGTGGTCTAGAGGCTGCCCTCTATTTGGCGAAACTGATAAACGTAATGGGAAAAACACCTCGGTACTTGACTGTCTAGTACTCAGGGTCTTACAGGCATGAAGTGCGAAATTTATTGATCGATTAATTTGATGAATGAAATAATTACGTAGAGCCGTCCGTCTGTTCGTTAAAACAACATTAAAATAGTAACAATTGCATATGTTAATATGCTCTTTTCTACCATTTTACTACTAGACGAACTCAACATTTTGGAGAGTGAAGGTGAGTCTTGTCGAATTACTACAAGAAAATAACATAAGTTTTGCTATTGTCTGTGAAATAAATGTTTAATAATGAAGAGAATGCAGTGTCTTAAGGGAGAATCAGTGTTTACCTCTTGCCTTGTAAAACTTAGTAATAAGCGAAACGTTTAGTTATGTGCCTCGGGCACCAACTTATTTATTCCTATGATCTTCACAAATCTCTTTTGAATAAATGTATCGTAGTCTTTTTCAGTGGAATCTCGATTTTTCAATCTCCAAGAAAAACGAAAACTGATTCAGTCGAAAAACCGGAGAGTTCGAGAAATCGGAGGTAAAATGACAATGTTGGACCGAGGGGAGGGAAAAGACTTTTGGTTCGAGCTCTCGGGAGTTTAAAAAAAACATGAGGGTTGGAGAAATCAAGATACCACTGTATGTTGATGAAAATGAGCCAGAGGCACCTTGCTTTACCTTTGCAATCACTAAAAGCTCTGCTCTCTCCAATCAATATGAAATTTCCCAACTTTTCTGGCACTTTTTTTGTGTCGGATATCGATCGATTGGCGCACAAGACAATTGAAAGAATGATTTTCAAATTCTGTAAAAAAAGTAAAAGAGGGTTTAAACGGAAGAATTAGAGTTAATTAACGAAAAGTCTGTCAGTAGCAGCCAATCTGACTCGGAGCGCTTTCTCTACGCGGTTCCTTTTGTTTCGGACAAAACAACGCAAGAGTTCCAAACAGATCAGTATTTTTTGATTTGCCAGACAAGCTACATTTTTGCGTATTTCGGTTTTGTAATTTTAATTAAAACTAACTCTGTGCTAAATGCGTAGTAGTCAAAATCATTCTTTCGTTGCAGATTGCTTCTACGGAGATGGAGGTGGTTACCGTGGCTACAGAAGCATCACAGTTTCCGGGTACACCTGTCAGTCTTGGGACGCCCAATGTCCTCATAAACACAATATCAATGGAGGGATTTACAAAGCGATTCATGATAGCGGCAATTTATGCCGCAATCCAGGAGGGTTCGCGATGGATGGGCCGTGGTGTTTGACCACGAATAGGACCGTGCGTTGGGAGTACTGTGATGTGCCTAAATGTGCCAAACAGCGTAAGTAGATTGGCATGCGAAGAGCGTTTTTCGGATTGAAGCAAGATACTTTAGTGTCAGATTAAAGGGGAATCAGAAAGCCGTGCATTTTTAATTGCATTTCTTTCTGTGATATGCCGGGATCGCATCAATAACAAAAATAACTTACTTTTTTGAGATATAAGGACTCAAAACGGTTACAAAGAAGAACCGCTGGCAAAAGAGTTTGCATAATGATATATTTCTTGTGCGTCGCACATTTCAGGGGCATTCCAAGGGGGTTTCCATTCAAACAAAATTTCCGGAACTTTCGAAACGAGGGCAAATGGTACGGAGATATATCCTTGGCCAAGTGTCTGAATAATCCGAAAATTGTTGATGGTGATGTTCCATTCGCCAACGGCAATTTCTGGAAATTCACACCGAATTTTTGGACGAATGGAAAGCGCTCCAAGTCAACAACAAGAATTCCAATAATTATCAAGACATGAATTCCTTCTTTCCCTCATGACTAAGTAAAACACTCCGCATCTTTAAACCCTAATTACCGGCTAACTACCACCTGCAGTCATGACTGACCTGCTCATTCACGTATAAATTTATATTTTCTAAACTTTACATTTAGCGCCGTCAAGTCCACCTAGCAACTTTCGAGGTCACAACACGAGCTCAACAAGCATAAACGTCACTTGGGGAGATGTTCCAAAGCCTCTGATAAATGGAATACTGCTTGGATTTCACGTGGCCTGTGAAAGACCTAACACGTCTGAGAGACATATCGTACATTTGTCACCTGCAGAACGTAGCTGGGTCTTCAAAGGACTACAGAAATTTAGCAATTACAGTTGCTGGTTGAGAGCTTACAACAACTTTGGAAATGGTAATTGGAGTGAAGAACTGGTAATTTCAACTAACGAAGATGGTATGCTAATTTGGATGTAATCATAAATGGAGGGATACGCTGTGGCTATATATGTAACACAGTTTAATTTTAACGGGGAAATTTTGTATGAAATGTGACGAGAGATAAGGTGCTAAAAAGGGTAATACCCGGGGGGGGGAGGGGGGCACTGCCATATATGGGCTATATAGGTATGTGCCGCTGTGAAGGGTATGGTTTTCAAGCAGTTTACTCTAGGATAGGGTATATAAAGGTTCCAGGGTCCCAGCGGCACATCCCCACCCAGAAATTCCCAAAGTATCCAACCCCCCAAGGGGTGGGTACTTTGGGAAATGGCTCATCGAGTTTTGATTTGGTGTCCACATTGTCCCGATGATGACGCAATGATCCCTCATTAGTAAGACATTTCATGAACATACGAGATCATTGACTGATGCCTGAATGACTGATAACCTGACTGAGGTCGAATAACTTTTATCTGGCTGTATGACGTCACTACTGACTGACTAGCTAACTGAAGGACTGACTAGCTGATTGACTGACTGACTGACTGACTTACTGAGTGACTGATTGACGGACTAACGGACATAACAAAGAGGAGGTTAAGGAACACGGACGAAATTGTGGTCCATATATTTTTCTCAGGTCCATGAAGTAAAGAAATACTTTGGTTTGAATTTGACAGTGCCCGATGCTCCACCTGAGAGTCTAAAGGCCTGGAATCTGAGTTCTACCAGTCTTTACGTCCAGTGGGACCCAATCCCTTCTGGGTATCGGAATGGAAAAATACTGCGATACAAAGTGGAAATTATAGCTGAAGAACAATCGAGGGAGCGACACAAAACTACAAAGTACACAGAAGGGACATCTCTTACGCTCAGGGGCCTTCAAAAATACTGCAAATACGTAGTCACTGTTTCTGGAATAACAAGACCAGGCCAAGGACCCACTCGGTCAAAAGTGGTGCAGACGGACGAAGATGGTAAGACACTTCATAAACAATAACCTCAGTAGGACAGTACGTTTTATACATGATCCAACGATATAAAACCATCTCCTTTTTATTGCAACCTTCGATGCGAATTCAGGGGAATTGAATTTCCTTTCGGCCCCTGTAAGCGCTTTAGCCAATAACGAAGCTTCGAAGCTACGACGCGGTTTTTTTTTTTTCTATGAAAAAAGAAAAAAAAAAAAAACCCGCGTCGGGTATGATATACGTTCTGACTACTCTAACAGCAGACATTCAATGTGAATAGTTTATTGAGGATGCGTCAGTCAGTCATCTGATACAGATGTATTCCGTCGTACAGCATAATCTGTATCCTTGCAAATTACAACTACTGGTTCTAACAGTTAGAACCTGTACTCTAGGCCAGAGACGAAAAACCACTAAAAAAAAAAATACACCCTTTAGGATCAGTGATCCAAGATGACTCGGATCATGGTGCATCAAAGGAGCCGATGAATCCGTGACCAGAGTGAATTTATCGGTTCCTTTGATGCACCATGATCTGAGTGATCTTGGATCACTGATCCTGATCCAGATCACCCCAAAGGAACGCACCCTTGGATGTGGCCAAAAGTATGTGGAAAGGTATTCCTCAAATAATGCAGCAGCACGAGACCGCAAGGAAAGGGTACAAAATCAGTAACGCACATTTGCAATTATACTGACATAACAACAGGACGAAAACGAAGACTGACTAACCTAGAATGACTTAAATCTCCCGTCAACTGCTTAAATAGTCCCTAAAAGTCCCATGATATCCCGCGAGCCTCTCCATGCCATCGTGGTGTTAGAAAAAAATAATTTCGGACTAATTCGTCCCTCAATCGACAGAAATTACATTTGATGGCGAATATTTGTCAATAAATGACTGCAATGTTTAGTCATAGTCACTAAATGTCTCGGCAATATTTGAACACAGCTTCTAATTCTGAGGCTTTTTCAGTTCCAGATCACCCTCCAAAGGACATAACGGTGTTTAGCCAAGGAACGGACACGGTTCAGGTTGACTGGAGCCCAGTCCCACCAGAATATACCAATGGAGAGGTGCTCGGGTACAAAGTACTATACAGTGACGTGGAAGATACATCACGTGTCAATAGTAGCTTAGTTTCACCAAAAGAAACCCATTCAAAGATCGAAGGATTGAAAACAAACACAAATTATAGTTTTCAGGTTCTTGCCTTTACAGCCAAGGGCAATGGGGTTAAGAGTCCGGCGTACTTTGCAAGAACTTTTCCAGGTATTTTAAAAGGACATTTTTAGTATAAAGTCTATGTTGTTGTATACAAATATTAGATTAGTAATCAAGGATTCGTGCTGTGATGGTTTTTTAACCCAGCTACACTCTTTTCAAGCTTCTATATAATTCTGACCAACGACACGGAAAATATACCACATTCCTGATAGATAACTAATTTTTTCAAAAAAAAAATTCAGAAGCGGGGACTAAATTAAACAGAATTCAGAGACAACAGTCCCTCAGTATTATTTTTTTCGAAGATGTTATTTCTCGCTCTGGCTATGTTGCCGTCGCGTGGACCTTACACTGGATCAGGGTCTGAATGGGGATGATGGCTCCATATCATCCCCTGGGGAACAATGCTTGCTTGGGCAGTTCTCCATATTACGCTCAAATTTGTTTGATTTACTGTCAGATTCCTATCTGCTGTAATTTTACTTTAGTGAAATAAGCTCGACAACAGATAAAAAAGTTCCTGAAAATAGCAGATTTACTGCCTTCTATTTTTGATCCGTATGTCTTTCAGACCCAACTAATAGGGAGACGGTGGACCCGAGCGCAGCAAATAGTGCAAAAGGTAGTAGTTATAAGCACAAGCAAATCCAATTTTCCTTACAAATGGAACTCGGCCATGCATTGGGCGGACAGCCAAGTAGATTGTGTTACCGGGAAAAAACAACATTTTCATTTCATAATTCTCATGGACAAATATACCTCTGAAAAGAAGGTGAAGATTACTACTACGTACTGTCGTATTGTGCCGTAAAAGAGTGTAAAAAGTACGAGCCAAGCAGTATAGGGTAAAGTTTTCGTTTTCCACATTCTGGCGGCGTTTGATCCAGTTTGATCTGACTGGCCTTCCTTCCACAAATTAAGCGCGCTAGACCTCTCGTTAATTGAGGTCGAAGTAATGATCTTGGCTTATTCATAGTTAGACCAATGCGGTCAGATTTAGTGGTTCGTTCAAGGTAGGATCAACAAGGTTCCATTGTACGGCAGACAGACATTTCCCAGTGATATATTTTTGCATGCAGAGCATCTGCATGCGTCAGCAGCCACTGACACTTCTTATCTCCCAATTTTACAGTGAGCATAATCGTGGCTTCTGTGTTCTCCGGCACCATTGTATTTGGAGTAGTTTTCTTTGTGATGTACTTTGTCCGAAAGAAGAGGACTTCGTCAAATTCCGACAATGGAAATGGTATTTACCCTGATATTATTTAGATGTAGTTCTGAAGGTACCTAATATAGTACTTACAATAGACCATTTTACAGTTGTCTGCTTGGTGACTTGGCCTTTGCATGGCAGCGAGGCTGGAGGTGACCTTGCTTTGATACAGACCTCTCTGCATTCGTCATGTAAATGCACCTAGTTAGCATTAGAACAACTTGATTTACACAACAAAGCAGTGAGGTCTGTATCAAAACAAGGTCAACTCCAGCCTCGCTGCCATTTAAAGGCCAGGTCACAGAACAAACTGTAATATGGTCTATTACATCGGGAACATCTATTTATTTATTCTAAATAAGTCGTCTTCTATACATCCTTTGCTGCCCCACCTCCGTCTGCAGGTCGCTTAAAATGGCGTTGAAAAGCTCTATCTCATCACACCAAAGAACTTTTATTGAACAGTTACTTTCAAAAAGGTAACTTTCCTTCAGAACTTAAGACAATGAACTCGTTGTATCGTTAACTCGAAACACGACAGTGAATTCTCTGCATCTGCAGGGAATATCTCGACTCGCTGCTTAATTTCTCTTCGACCTTTTACAGCCAATGTAAGCGGATCTAAGGCCGGAACAATTTATTAGATCATGCCACTGAAAGAATATGTGAATTCTGCAACCTGCATGAATAATTCCGTAAACTTCTGATAATACACATATGTTTCTCAAAGAAATACTGTATGATCACTGTTAATTACTTCTCTGATCACCTGTTCAAATTGTCTTGCGTTATTGGATTGGGTGGGCGCCGTATCGACAAAATTGAAGGAGGGTAGAATTTCTAAGAAATGGGAAACGGAACGGTATCGGCAAAATAATGATCCAGTGGTTCACGTCTTATCAAAATTAATGATATCCACTCAATAATTACAATTTTTAAACATGTTATCATTCTTTCTTCAGGTACAAGTTGTTCAGTAACACCTTATGCCGTTTCCTCTACTAACTGGATTAACGATATCATCAGCACTTACAGACACGGATACGAGACGCTAGATGATGAAAATGTTCCCACTACAACTCGTCAACCAAGGTACATCAACATTGGTGCTGATGGCTTACCTGACTTGCCAGCACACTTAAGGGATATGGTTTACGAGTTTGAACAGCTGTACGAGAACACACGGTACAAGAGACTGCAGCCGTACGCGAGACGACGATCACTAGGAGGAACAGTGGATGGGCTTGGGAACCCCTTGTATGACAGGCTGCAACGAGTGATTTCTTCAACTGTTCCTTGCCCTGGCAGGCGATGCGGTAAAGGTGTGCAGGCGACGGTCACCGCAAACCAGGAACACAACACCAGAGAACACCATTCTGTTGACCTGGGTATGCTACGTGGGTTTATCGGGGCTCTTCAGAGCAATACATGTACAGTGGAGATGACAGAAATGGTACCTCTGGAGCAAAAACGTCGGCGCCGTTTCTCTGTCGACATGGGCCAGGTGAGAGAGTTTATTGCTCTCAGAGAAATGAAAATCACCACCGAAGAAGGCAACACGGCCGCAGCTGACCACCTGGATGCACAAGAAGCCCGTCACATTGACGACACTTGTTGACTGTCTGTAAGATGGACAAAAACACTTTTGTCGCTAAGACTGACTGATCCAGTACCATAACATTAGTTGATTCACCACGGCCTTAATTAGTCTGTACTATAAGTCGACGTCATTATTGTGGTTGCCGATTTTTTTATGGCAAACATGTTTATTATCATCAGTGGTTAAGTCAAAACGTCCTTATAATAACTCATACAACAGTCTGAATTGCGCTTGCACCAAACTGCATCATTTTCCTTTCCTTTCGTGTACTTCACTAGTTAATATGACCTGCCAGTAGATTGAAAACAACCGTCAATCAAAATCTCTATAAGCACATTGACGATCGATGTCACTGTTTTGATTTTGAAACTCTCACAGTAATATCCTCAGACAACAAACAAACATACAACCAAAAAAAGGTTTTTAACATTGACAATGCTGTAAGTTGTAAAGTAATATGGGTAATGAAGAATTGCGACAGAGCTTCCGATAGCTGAATTCAATGACGTACCCTGAGTTAAATTGAAGTTAAGTTAACTACGATAGCAAGAGCCAGTTCTGTCGACTGACGAGTGACAATTGTCATCAAAACACTACGCTAAAGGTGCCAACTATTTCATGACTCTTACATAATATCTCGCATTCATAACTGACCTACAGTGTATTTAGTACCCTTTGTGTAAGGTTCCTATTTTATATTTACAATTAAATTGCACGATTTTTTGCTGTCTGAGTATTGAAATGCATGATGTTATTGTTTACCTCATCTGTATTTGCCCATTTACAAAGGGACTCTTGAAGTCAGCACCTTGTAATCAGGTGGCTTAACGCAAAATTTAGGCTGGATCGTGACAAGAGTGATAAAAGCATGAAATTTGGCACACAGCTTGCTTATACCCTACCAAATGATATTAGAAGGGGTGCCCATGTCAATCTGCTCACGCTTCCGCTTTAGGGAGATTTTAGTTTTTGACCAAAATCAAGATATGTGATACCTGTGGTGTAAATCTATTTTATTAGCAAATGCAAAGAAATGCTTACAAAACAAGCATTTTTCAGTTTTTACATGTATGTTTGTGTTTTCTGGTTCGTTTCCGATGCACTAGTGGCAAAGAAACATCTCTTTTAGTAGCACAGAAAAGACTCCAGCCCATGCCTCGCTCGCTCATCCAAGATGGCGGCCTCTTTGTTGCTCTGCTATATCTGTAAGTATCTGAAGAAAGTGGCAAAAATTCTTTGCAAAAGAGCTTGAATATGCTAAAATTATGTAAGGAGAGTAGAAATAATATATTTTATCTATTAGAATAGTTTTAAGCGAGTTTAAGTGAAAAAGTTTGTTTTAAAAGGTTCCTGTTTGAATTGGCAGGACCAGTTCATCACGAAAGTAGTTTCTGTTAGAACTATACGCAAGAAATTTTTTGTCTTTGAACATGATTTAATCCATTTTATTGTTTTATAACAGTGATTGGTTGTTGCAATCTAGAGAGCAGATCATTGTGGTTCTTATCATTTATCTCAGTCTGCAGGTACAACAAATAGTTAATTGTAAGATATAGGGAGAAAAACGGTAATTTTAATAAAAGTAATAAGGTTTCTTCACTGCACAGTTGACTTTAAATTGCATTTTTATTCTTCTAGGAGCTTTAATTTCAATGCCACTTGATTGGAAAAAGTGCATCATTTGTCAGGAGTCTACGAGAGAAGCATTAAAGTGTCCTCTAAACAGTAATGGACCACCTGAAGCTAACCGGCAAACGTATTTGGCTTTCCTTCAAAATGTCAACAGCTTTCGGGAAGCAGACGGTTTACCCGTGGAGCTTAAATTTGGCGACGATGTTGATGTGGATTGCCTTTGTCGTAATCACGGGTCTTGGCACAAGTCCTGTCACCTGAAGTTTAGTATTTCAAAACTAAAGAAAGCTCAAGAGCGTGCCGGCCAAAAACGAAGCGAGGACAGCAGAGCAGATGAGGAGGAAAAGACCCGCACCGAAATGCAGGAAACACCAATCTGTCTCTGAAGAGCGATCGCAATGTTTATTCTGTTTAGGAGGAGACGACGGCGACAAGCCTCGCTGTTTTTCGGTGCTAGAAACTGATAGGAGTATCCGTCAAATGGCCCTTGAACTTGAAGATTTTGAATTGCCAGGTCGTCTGTCAGAGGGATTGACTGCAAAGTCTTGGATGGCGCAGTAATAGTCCACTGTCTGCCGACTGTCGAAGCTTCGACAGCAGCTCCATCAAAGCAAACGTGTCGATGTGGTGTGGGACACATACGCTCCTGATAGCCTGAAGGACGCAACAAGGGAGAAAAGAGGCCAAGGGGTCAGAAGGAAAGTAGCAGGCCAAACGAAGCTTCCAAAGAACTGGATGATGTTTCTGCGAGACCCTGACAACAAGTCTGAGCTGACTTGGACAATATTCCTCCAACACAGGTAGATATTCGGGAAAAATAATGTGGTGACGACGTTTTAATTTGGTATAAATAAATTATACTTGCAAAATTCATAAGAAGGAAGTTAAGACCTCATTATCAATACCTTTTTCTCTCTAAACAATTTTAATTTCAGGATGCACTTCCGCAGCACGCACAAAGGGCCGTATACCAGGCAGGAATTTGAACATCATCAGAGCACGCGATGCAGGATGTTCCTTCTCCCGCAGAATTCTCATGGGTTAAAGGAGAGAGAAACCAGTGGAAACCAGTTTGGATGACCATCCCCAAAGTATCCACTGTGTGCAGACAGCTCATCAAGTGTACCTGCAAAAGCCGCTGCTCACGCTGCCAATGTGCCAAAAAAAATGTTGAAGTGCACGCCGTTGTGTAAATGTGACTGCCCAGAAAGTCAATCTCAGAGTGAGGGGAATTTGTAAGGGCTTTCGCAACGAGCAAAAGCATTCATAATATGATCAGATTTCAAGTAAGAAAAGACGCGGTCAATTTGCGCGCATTTTTTCTGCTTTGCTACTACAATTTCTTTGTCTGTGTTATCGGCCGAGCGAAGACTGGGTACTAATACTATGATGTGGCTTTATAAACGCTATTTTAAATGCAGTCTTTAATAAAATAGCAAAGAACATATCCAAGTGATAAAATCAAGATAAACATGCAAAAGTCGTTTTAAAAAGTGGTAAAATAGCTTTGTTGAAAATCGTACCACAGGTATATCCCATATCTCGATTTTGGTCAAAAACTAAATTCTCATTAAAACGGGAGCGTGAGCAGATTGACATGGGCACCCCTTCTAATATCATTTGGTAGGGTATAAGCAAGCTGTGTGCCAAATTTCCTAGCCCCCAGGATTTCGCGCGGCCATTTTTTTCTCGCGAATTTCTTTCGTCACGCACGACGGACTAAGCGAAAGAGGGACTACTCGTAGTCTAGAGAGGAAGTGTGGTTTAAAAATTGGTACCTCTTAGGGGGTGAGACAAGTTTCAAGCAACGCCCGCAAAACAGGATCTTGGTACCTCTTAGGGGTTCTTTTCAAAATTTCCGACGAGCACCCCCGTCCTTTTATGTTGGATTCCCCTCCCTGCAGTCAGCAGTTGCCTTCAATACATTAGGTGATGTAACGGTTTAAAGAGAGCAGAAACAATTCAAAGCTCCAATACGACAAAAAAAAAAAAACATTTCATACATTTTTATTGTATAGTGTAAGAATCCAGGTAAAAATAATATATAATATGATGTATATAACATGTACGCTACACTTTATGAAGTGGTTATTATTGCCCTTTTATGTTCTAGCTCTGGGAATATTCTGTTATTGTTCAGACAGTTACAATGTCCAATAAACATCATAATTATTATAGTATACGAGTGCAATATTTCTTTCAACAAAAAATGGGTATAAAGCCATACAAAATGGAATACCAGTTGCTGCATTATTTGAAAAGTTTTGTTACTCTCCAGAGGAGCATCGCTTCCAACCCATGATTACAAGTATTAATAAGCATAAATTTATTTGTGAGCAATCTGATTTTCCTGAAGCCCACCTGTGAGGACCTAGGCAAATGAGCTAACCCCACCATGGGGCATTTGTCACCTTGAAAAGAATGACATATCATGGAGCCAGGAGCTACAATCTTGGACAAAATAAATGGAACACCTGGACCACCCCTCTCCCCCATTTCAATGATGCCAAAATGGTACATTTTTGCTCCTTCGCACCTTCATCATTGTTTTGGGGGGAGGGGGGTTAATTGTTCCTTTTTATTCTGTCCAAGATTGATCTTGGACAAAATAAATGGAACACCTGGACCACCCCTCCTCCCCCATTTCAATGATGCCAAAATGGTGTGTTTTTGCTCCTTTGCGCCTTCGTCATTGCTTTGGGGGGAGGGGAAGGGGGTTAATTGTTCCTTTTTATTCTGTCCAAGATTGTAGAGGCTTGGAAGGAAGGGAGGGGGAGCACATTGTAAGTGGGCTGACGGCTTTCTTCAGATTTTGTTTTTCAGTGTGTTTGCAAATGCTGTTCTGAGAAACTTTCTCTGGAAGATAACCCCTTGAGATAGCATTTGATGTTAAGGCCATATCAATCTTCCTGATGTTTCCTTATTGTGTTTCATTTTAAAGACAACATACAAAAGTTGGTCAACCAGGCAAATGTTTCCCAAGACCTGGTTGTATAATGTCAGAACATGTTGGATACCACAGTGGGTCTGGCTCATTTTAAATTCACTAATTAATAGCACTTCTGTTTTTCTTTTTCAACTTGTTAGGTGAAATTACATGTACATGTACAGAGATCACTCTTACCTAGCACTAGTTTTAGCCTCATTGGTCTAACATGGCCCGGTCTATAAAACATCCATTTTTAACCAGCTGGTCATAATGACTTCTACAATTTTGTGAAAGATACTCCTCCAATTTGCCAGGAACAGCAATTCTGCACTCTATACCTGCAAGGAAATCAAACTGTAAACTTTTAGAATCTTCCCTTTTCATCACCTGAATAAAGCCAAGTTCAGACTAGTTTTGACTTAAAGTATTTATTGTCCTCTGAGACCAAGGGGAAAATACTTGATGTGGGATGAAGTGAACCTAAAAAGCACTTGAAATGACGAAAGTTTACAAGTAAGTTATTGTCACTTGAAGTTCTATATTTATCCCACCTCAACTAACTGCCGCTGGGTCTCTGAGGATGCATTTTATTGGCCATCAGATTTTTTAAATCAGAATAACTTTTAAGAAAATAACATTTAGGGTTATCTTACTAATGAAAGGTGGACACAGTTAGTTTGGTTGCTTTGTGATTCTTGGCATTTTTTGATGTAGGCACTCAAAATGGGTTGGGAGAGCTGTGAAGTGCTCTGAAGCTCTACCAAATCTGTTATGCTCATACACAAATAATTGTGTACAGGTATGTATCTGGGCATCTGACAGCAATTCCTCCACCCCACCTCCAGTCTTTCAGATCATGCTCTTAATTAGTGATCAAGTTCAATGCAATATCCCATGTTAAAGCCCTGGACTTTATATAACTTCATAACAGGGTTTAGGTGGGCTTATAAACAGGGGGCTTAAATCTGGAGGGGCATATAAGCAGAATAAAAAAAGTTTTGGAAAGACAAGATCAAACATATCTGAATAATCTGAGAAATAAATTAAAGCTAACATACCATAACATTTAAAGCTATTACCCTATTATCCCATTACCCTATTAACCAATAACTTTCAATTAAAAATTTTGATGTTTATGAAGAAATGCAAAAGGAGCGCACAAGTTATACATTAGATGGGTTTATATCGGGGAGGAGGGGGAGAATTTTCGTTACTCTGCACTGTTCTAGAGAATATCCACATCCCTCTGGAAATTCCAGGTCATCTTGAGTTTATAGTTTACTTTTACCAATTTTGGCTTTTGAAACCCCACAACCCTCAGAGCTGGAGTCCAGGGACCTTACATGGTATAATGGATGTTTTCTTGAACTGCACATCTTGGGGTAAATTTCAAGTTTAGACTTTTAGGTTGTATTCAATCAGCTTGTGATTCAATACAATGGGGATTTTGTTAAACAAGAGTTTGTTACAATGGGATTCAGTTCCATGCATTTTACTTGGGGGTTGAAGATGATTTCAAGTCTGTACTGCACACTATTGAGAGTTTCTTTACGTTTTTTGTTTTGATTCATGTAAGAAGTCACAAAATGCAACATTTTGCAACTAGTTACATACATGAAGTGAATTCAACGTTTCATGTCAACCGCCATTAAGGATGCAAAGCTTTTACGCTTCATTATTTCTGGCATCACTTGATGAAACAAATTCATAGCTGTAAAAATCAAAGAAACTGCTGGAAAAAGAATTTAAAATGCCTCAAAGATAAGATAAGTGGTTTGTAATGAATAACATTAATTTGCATTCCATTGAGTGAGACTCACAAACATTGGGTTCCTGAAGACTGCACAGTAAGGACTGGAAATCAGCTTTAAGGGGATTCTATAGGTGTTACACTGTAATTTTTTTTCTTTTGTAATTCCATTGCCCCCCAGAAATGTTATGATTAAAGTCTCAAATTGCCCTTTAAAGCAAAAACTTGCAGTTTCTGGCCAAAATGAAAAATAGAAAATCTAATAATAACCCTATTTCAGTCTACAACAGCCCAACTTAAAGTAATGTATAAGTAATTGAATATGCCATTTTACAGTTGTGTGCTCAGTTTCCTGGCCTATGAATGCAAGTGAGGCTTAAGGTGACCTTGCTTTGATACAAAGCTCTCTGCTTTTCTCATTTTAAATACAAACTATAGATAGCATTAGAACTTGATTTACACAACAAAAGCAGTGCAGTCTGTATCAAAACAAGTTCACCTCCAGTCTTGCTGCCATTCAAATGCCAGGTCACTGAGCAGACAACTGTAAAATGGTCTATTATCTCCTAAATGGCTACATGTATTGAAAAAAAAAATGTTTTGATGGATAACATCGAGAAAAGAAGTTTATGATCGCTAATGGTGTTCATAGCACTCTTGAGATTGTGGTTAAAGAGTTGACAAAACTATCCCTGGAATTCATTACCGATTAATGCATACCAAGAAGTCTTGCAGTTTTCTGAATAGTTTCTTTGGCCAACTCAATGTCCTTTTCATTTACAACAACGACCTCCAGCTCTCCGACTTGATAGCCAAAACTTGCTCGATCTAAGTCGATCAAAACTCCGTTTGGCATCTCAAACACAGTCCTACGCGTTGTAAAATATGCAATCTGTTTGCAACAAGTGCTTTGTATAATGTCCTCAACAGATGTGCAATCCCTAAGAACATTTGAATAACGAGCTGTCAGTGTTTTAAGAAGTTCCTTGACAATCTCTCCCTCGTCTTCAATTTCACAGTTGCTTTCGATCCGGAGGTCATTTTTCAGTTTCTGAATTTTAAGTTCCCAGTTGCTATCACGTTTCCTCAACCAACGGCCTGTCAATGTAAGCTCGTGATTTACAGCATCAAAGTACACATCAGTGAATGTAGTTTGTTGCAAAAGTTTTGCTCCTTTTGCCTTAGCAAGTTTCTCAAAGCCTGGTGGCACACGAAATTTGCTTTCTACTTCAAACTTGTGAGGAGTTTCCCCGCAATGCAATTCTGCCGCCATGTTTAAAATTTAACACTAGAGGCTGATGGGAAGGTTACCATTACCTTCCCCTCCCATCTCTCCACATAGCAGGAAATAACGCTGAAATACGTGCAGTGTTTACATAATAATCTCCAATGCACTCTTCTTGCGACTAAGCTATTGCAAAGCACATCCATTGCACCTTGTAACTGTGCTTAGAAAAAGCTACAGTTAAAACAGTGGTACAATACTGAATGTTCCAGAAACATTTCTAGCGAGGGGAGGGACGGTACATTTTTGCTCATGCATAGGAGTGTGGGTGATTTCTCAGTCGGAAGTAACACAGCAGTTTGTTCCACCGAATTATTGATATTTCCTTGTCGTTTTAACACTGTGCCTCTAGCTGTCCTGCTCTTATAATACCTGCAGACATGTTCTGTTTGATAAACGTCACTACTGGACGGTAAAACGCCAGAATCTTTGCTCTGGCTTCGAACGAATGCTTCCAAGAGGTTTCATGTTGTTTTTGAAGGGTAGTGTCTGGAGTGGGTTTTGACTTGAACAACCTTGATCAATACACGGAAAGAGAAGGAACAAGGCTTCAAGAAGCATTTTTGGAGTTAAAAGACAATGTCGATCGTTCGTAGCGGTCAAGTGATAAAGCTTGCCATCGAGAAGGAGGGTCAACTGCCATTACTCACAACATTTGACCAGGTATACAAAGCTCTCGAACAGGAAATTTACCTTCATGTTATGAGGCTCATGCTAGTTTAGATGATAATTAGCTTATCTAAGATATCATTGATCCATTGCTTGAACGATAGCAATTGTCATTTATTCAAGGCTAAGCTGTTAATAAACTTCTTGTTTCCTTAAATAGAATCGACCATTAGATGAAATTGTCAGAGAAGTATGCTCAAAGTAAGTAAGCTTATATATCCTTATGCATGTTTCCTGTTAACACATTCAGTCCATTGCACATGTAGTTGTAGAAAAATAAGCCACTGGAAAGCTTACATGTACTTGAGATCGTTTGATTATTCCAGTGATATTACAACTTCACTTTGTGTTTGGTACAAACAATTAACTATTAAAATGTGTCTATCGAAATAGAAACATCAACACGATCATCCCCTCCCCCTACAGGTACTGTATGCCCCAGGCATTTCATTTGTTAATGTGCCCTAGCAGGTGGGAATTTATTATTGGGATAAGGAATGTTACACCATATGGTGCAGGGAAGTGGGCTCGGGGATTTAAAACAAGCTGCCTAGAAATCATGGCGAAACTGGGTATCAAGAGAAAGTACATATGGGTTATTGACCAAGTGTGAGGTCAAGATGGCTGGATATTGGCCAAGTTCTTTTTTTGCGTGTTTATGGACCGAGACGGAGTCGAGGTCCATAAACTCGCAAAAAAAGAACGAAAAAAAGAAGCTTGGTCGATAAAGGATATATTATATGGCCTTCGGGGAAATTTCTCTTGCAGGAGGCGATGGGTAGACCCGAGTGGGCAAGATGGTGCCATCTTGCCCGCTCGGGTAGCCAATCACAGCACAGGATTTGATTCATCTTGCCCACTCACAGAACTAGCCATATAATAACTTTCATTAAAGTGTAGCAGCTAAAAAAGGCCTTCAAAGCATTGTGCTATGCTTTAAGTAACAGTAAATATAATGTTTGCTTACCAATAAGTGACAATTTAATTGTCATATATAGAACAATACTTGGGACACAGTGGAAGAACAGTGGAAGTTCAAAGTGGATTTTACAAGAGGGGGATTTTTTTTTTCTTTTTCATTTCTAATTTTAGCCATGTATGGGGCCACCCTGCCTGAATAAAGTTTGACTTGACTTTCAAGACTATGTCCCCTTGGACCGGGGTAAGGGAATTTGATTGACACTATGGTGGGGGTATTTGAACACCATTTTTGGCCTGAGGGATAATTCAAAATGTCAATGTTTAGTGAGGGATGGGGTTTGGCGGGGAGGGGGATAAGGGGGATGTAAACCCCTCAATCGCTTTAACAATCATTAAGCAGTCATTCTCTTAATACTCATCAAATAAGTGTATAGAAGCAAAAGCCATGTGCCATGTACTGTTATTAAAGGAATGTTTTTTTAGTTGAATACCAGTGAAAGCATTGATGCAAGCTCAGTTCTATTTTTATAAACCAATGAGAAGCTAGTGGATAATTCCAATGCTAAATTTTGAATTATTATGCAATCCATCAGTTGGCTGTGTCACTTAATAGGCTCTTGTCACAAAGTTCAAAGCACAAAGTTTAGTTCTTCACAAAGTTCTTCATGCTGTACACTGTATGTTCAGGGAAGGATGGGAGAAAATCCTTGCAAAATGTGTGCAAATTGTGCAATAACATTGTTATAGTACTTAAGCACTTACTGACTGGTCCCACATGAAACAGTGAGTTTTGTTTCCCGAGCTAGAGTTCTTCAATGTTCCCCTTTGCAATCATTTGCAAACGTAGGCTGGCACAAAAGTTGCTGCGGTTAGGTTCATGTCCTGATCACATGCAAGTCGAAAGGTCAAGGTGTTGTTTCCCTAGGAAGTTAGTGAGTTTTGTTCACCCCTGCCAGGGAGTTTTGACCCATGACACATGACCGTTCTCCTCCAACTGGAAAATGTATTTGAGTTAGGAGGTACAACAAAGATATTTGGACTCCAGCAACAAAAACGAAGGATATGTTTTGCTCAGCTCTACTACCTTGCTGTTTTATGAGAAAGCAAATTCACATGCAGAGGTTGAATTTAAAAAAAATTCACATGCAGAGGAGAGTCTGTGTAAACATGTCAAGGTGCTTTAAGAATTTGTATATATGACTGGTGTTTTATGCATATAACACAGTCATGCTTCCAACACCACACCAGATAGTTGTGTTCACTTTTCTACCCCTAACTTAATGGGCCATTATGCTGTCAATTTCCCATCCCACCGACAACTGCTTAAACCCTAACCACATTCCTATACATGGTCATAGCCAGTGACGGTCTTGCTCACATTTAATCTTGCCCAAATTCACCAACTACATGTACACCAATCAAAAGACATGTCTTATCATGACCTCGGCATCAGAGATGTCATACAGATCTAAATTATGTTGCTGCCTTTAACCTGTTCAATTTGCTGAACACTAGACATCAAGAGGCAACTGAGACAGGTACAGCAGGTATTCAAGTTGATTGAAGTGATCTACCAAAGCTTAGACAAACAGTGACTTATACCCCTTTTCTACCAAGAGGTGTCAAAGTGGCTGTGGTCATTTAAGCAAAAGGAAAAGAATGAGTTCAGGTTTAAGGAGTTGTTATTGGGGAGAAGTGTTGTGTGAAATTACATATAATGTTGGTGAAGGCGACTATTCGCAGTTCCTATAATTCTCATGCTTCTGAATTCTGCCACTACATTGCATCCGAGACTGCATCCATCAATTAAAATAGCTTTTTTGGTTTGGTTTCGCCTAATATCAGCTTGTAAAGAAAACCTGCAGAAGTCATTTAGGTGTCTTGGTACAGTTTTTTTCTGGATCATACTGAGCATTTTCAAAATTACATCTTTTCAGTAATTGGAAAGGAATTCAAGTTTGTTATAATGTATTTCTTAAGTCAATCGATATTTCCATGGACTCAATAAGAAATCAGTAAAACATGAATTTTGTATGTATGGCAACTAGAATATACAATTACAGTGAAACCTCTATTAAGCGGACCCCCAATTAAGCGGATACCCTCTATTAAGTGGACACTTAGCCTGGTCCCGATGTTAACGTGTTATATTTCTCTTTATAACGGACCCCTATTCAGCAGACACCTCTCTTAAGCGGACACGTACACCAAAATAAATTGTATTTGGCTAATTTCTATTGTTAAAAACCTCTATTGAGCAGACTCCGCACTGAATTGACAATGTGTCATTGGATTACATCCTTGAAATAGTTGATTAAATGTACCCTCATTATTGTTGCTGTATGGAAAGGGCATTATTACACACAAGTTAAAGTTGGTAATGAAAGCTGATGAACTTGAACTCTGGATAGATTACAGTACAGAGCAACCGTTGACTGTTAATTGTTAACAAACAAAGTCATTGTGCAATTGTTATAACCTTTATTAAGCGGACACCCGCTATTAAGGAGACACTTGGGAAGGTCCTTAGGGTGTCTGCTTAATAGAGGTTTCACTGTAGGTCGCTAAAAAAAATTTGTACATTTGATCCAGTAATGCACCAGCCATTTGAAAACCCTACCCCTTCCTCCATTGGGAGATACTCAGAGCATTCACTTTTACTGTCACTGAAATGCAGTGAAAGCCCCGTCTTATGGGGAAAAAATTCAGTGTGAACTCCCCCACCCTCTAAACATCAAGCACAATTCATTAAAATAAATAGATTATGATATTTTTTAACAACTTCAGGGAGCTTTCACTGGAATTTTTTCATATCACTGAAGTCTAGCATGATAAACCATGTTATTAAGTGATTGAAATCATACCTTTTTCCCTAGCTGTTCAGCCTCCATGTTTTCTGTAAACATGCAACTTGAACCCAGTCTTCTAAAAGAGGTCACAAGCCAAGAGTGAAATTCCTGCCAAACCCTTGGTCAGCCCCTGCATTGTATAGCAAAGCTTGAAAAAATGTGCATTCCTTGACTACCGGGAAACCTAAATCAAGTGAAAACGAGGTGAAACCCCCGGTTTGCCATGGGTATCCCCCAATGGGGGAAGGGGGTTTCAAATGACTAGTGCATATATCACGAAAAAAATAGTAAATGAATTGACAGACATAGTTTTAGGCATTGCTATTACAAGTAATTACTGGTAGGTTTTCCATATCATATCTGGTTACCAATTTTATCTTGTTACATCAAAATCATAAACTTGACAAGTATATATCTCTGTAGCAATGAATGCTCCATCTTTTTGTTTTAGTTGGTCTTTACCAATTCCAGAGCAGTATGCTTTCCAGTACTCTGACTACAACTGCTACATAACTGAAGAAGTAAGTGATGCTTAAATCATGTCAATCACATCATTGTACTAGTAATCATGCAATATCCACTGCATCCCTGATATACATGTACATGTAACAGGTAATTTGAGCTGGACAAATGGGTTTATTATTAATGACAGGGTTAATAAGTATGTATACACTGTAAGGTATAAATGAAATCCTGTTATAATTAATTGATTAATAGTAAAAAAAAAATGAAATATTAAGTCAGTTTTAAGATCTGAAGTCACATAACTGTGCTCAGGTTGATCATGGCATCTTCCAGTTGATACTTCCAGCAAGGACTGGAGTTGGGAACGTGACACCTGCAGGTGCATTTGCTGAACTGCATTGCCAGACAGCTGCCTGTTAACAATAATGAGAACTTACTCTGACTTTAAATTATAAATTGTGTTTAATTTTGATTAGTACATTCTCACTTGGTACATCTAACTTATAAATAAAGGATGGCAAATTGTGTTAAACAGAAGAGGGGATTACTCGTACAAGCCTGGTTTTAAAGGTTCCATCTATATATAATTACCTTTCCTAAAGTATACGTCAATGGATAAAATCAAAAGTTTGCACATTGTTTCCACCATGTAGAACCGAAGTGCAATAAAGAATGGGGCGGTACTGAAGCTTACACTCTCACCAGTAAGTAAAATTAACTTTGTATTCCATATTTAAACATGATGATCTGTTGTATACTGTAGTTCAGTAAATTATGACAGATTTGTTTTTAATTATTTTTTTCAATTTTACTGGGGAGAGTTTTTCAACTAAAACAGAGTTGGCGTGACAGAATAAAGTGTAGAACATAAAATTGCCAGAAATTTCGTTAACATTAATAGGAACTGTTTGATACATGTAGCTTGTCATGAATACTTATACACACAACACCTCCAACTTGGCAAATAAATTAAGGATGGTTGCTGAAATGGTGTGCTGTGATTGCATGGCTCAGAGGCACATTCTCTTTAATTTGCTATCAGGAACACTTCACTCACCATCAACACAGTGTGTTTTAATACATAATTCATTTTAATTACTAACTTTGCTTCACATTCAGTTTCATTGGAAGTCTGTACATGTACATGTAACAATTTGACTTAGTTTATGTTTTTCTTGTTATCTTTCAGGCCAAACTCGCACAGGAAATATTTGAGCGTCTACAATCTTCCAATCCTGATGAAAAAAGGAATTCCTTGTCAGCTTTATCCACTATATCAGAGGTTAGGGGTCTATCTGTCATCAGAATATCAAAGCGCCAAGCATTGGTTACACTGCTATTGCCAGTGTTGGTATCCAGGAATTAAAATAGAAAGTACATGTAAATATTCATGAGTGCAGTAAAATTGGATCTATTTTCAAATTGAAGGTTTTTCTGTTGGTACGTAAATTAACATATTATTAAGAGGAAATTCACTTCAACCCTGGCTGGTTTTCATGCAGGTCAAATTGGAATTTTAAAATTTTTTTTTTTTTTTTCCTGGAGGAAGGAAAACTGGAATACCCTGGGCAGGCCTCGAAAAAAATCTTGAAATCCATCTTGCCCTTTGAACAAGCAGCTCTCAAATTTTGCTTGCCCTGGGCAAGTCTTAGTTTACTTTTGTCTTTACTTAGTTGGCTGATGACTTGTCTGGGACCTTGCCCACTGGGCAATTGATAATGACAACTTAGTTGCCCAGCAGGAAAATCTACCCGTGGATGACCAGACAGCACTTTCTCAAGCCCTGTACCCAGAGAAAAACCATGATCAGAGCAAGGCAAAAACTAGTAACAAACTCCACCCAGATAAATGTATGGCAGAATGCTAAAATGAATTTGGGGCACACTGATGGGAGGCATGTGCTCTCACTGCTACAGCATCCTCATCCTCAACATGCTCTCATAAATTCTAATCAATTGTTTTCTTTTTTTCTTCTTTTTTACAGGATCAAACTTTTGCCAGTGAGTTTATCAAAAGGAATGGTCTGGGGCTTCTTATTAACATGGTAGAGAACAAACCAGAGTGAGTTGTCATCCACCCTTCTGTTCCTGAAGATACTCTACTCTTGACACGAACAAATCATTGGCTGTTTTTGAACAACTGAAGTTGAATCTTCTTGTTGAGTTTTTCTTGATGAGGACTTCAATCATCAACCTGTACATGTGTAGCTCCCCCAATTCCCACAATGATGAAAAATAAAGTACTTGCATAAGTTTATTTTTCTTGTTCTCTGCAGGAGTAACGAATCTCTAGCCCACTGCCTCAATTCTTTTCATGAACTTATGGATCATGGTGAAGTATCATGGGATATCCTCACACATGGTTTTATTAAAAATGTAATTATTACCTATTACCTCTTAAATCCTAACCTTACAATTTTCACAGAGATTTAGTTGTAAGTTATTTTAAGTAACAGGAAGACATGTATGGTGGCCTAATGGTTTAAGTACACTGGTAGGTAAGATATAGTCTGCATACGAGCCAAGTGGCTCATCAGGAATGAGCTTATCCTGGTTTCCGTAGCATTAAGCGACTAGGAGTATTTCTACTCCCCCCTGGATGGGATGCTAGTCCATCACAGGGTTACCCCCAGCATTAAATTCGCCGGTACCCATTTATACACCTTGGTGGAGAGAGGCACTGTGAGAATAAAGTGCCTTGCCCAAGAACACAACACAATGTCCCTGGCCAGGATTTGAACCTGAACCGCTTGATCCGGAAACGGGTGCACTAACCATGGATGAGGCCACAGCGCCTCCACTTAAGTGCACTGGACTCCCTATTAAATATGTACAAGACCTGGCCGGGGTTATTGTGTTGTGTTTTTAGGCAAGACACTTTACACTCACAATGCCTCTCTTCACCCAGTGTATATATGGATACCAATGAATTTAATATTAATTCACCTTAATACTTTATGTTACGTTCAGCAAGACAAACTACTTGGAAAAACGAACAAGTCGTATTTACAACTTCTCTAAAACTGGCATTACTTTTGATAATATTATGGGCTTGTCATTGATACTGTACAGTTTAATATTATTATTAAATCTATTAATTTACTCCCAAATATTTTTAGTTGACAGTATTTGTGAACAAGAAAAATTCAGTGGATCCTACAGTGCTCAAGAGATGTCTGTCTATCTTAGAAGCTGTGTCCACAAACAGGTATTTAGCAGCTCACTTTAAAACTGATTTGAACTCTGAAAGTGCCCAATGTCAAAAAAAAAAAATTCGCTCATCCAATTCTACATTTCACCTAATGAACTTCTGCGAAAAAATTTTTCAATTTGGATAAAACGCAATTTTTTTACAAATCTTTACAAAGTCCAAAATTCTATTTTCTTGTTGTCAACCCCTGCTGGCGATCACAAGAATAATGTGCTCAAAATGGCCATGTGACTGATGCCTGTGATGTAGATTCAGGAAGACTGATGTTGTTTTCTGGATCATTGACGTCGTTACGAAGAGTAGCAATGCACCTTTCCGGCATTTTCAACTAAATGTAGACAACTCTGAAGCAAAATTCCTACTTGTTTTCAAGTCAGATATGTCACAACCCAAATCACGTGTTCCTGAACCTACGTCACGACTCACTTCAAACCTAGGAAGACTGGTACAAATGGTGGACCATAATGGCAGCAAATTTGAACGTCTTTAAAAACTTTGTGTCTTATCCAAATCAAAAAATTGTTTTGCAGAAGTTCGTTAGGTGAAATTTAGAATTAGATGAACGAAAAAACATTTTTGACATTATGGGCACTAGAAGGTCATATATAGTTTCCATATCAGTGTTAATTAATATATTTTTATAATATGTTAAAAAAAAACTTACCTAAAATTAAATCAGTGATAGTTAACATACATGTACAGTGTATACGTATTGTACAGTGAACATTTTGTAATGAAATTTAGGCAGAGTCAAAATCAAGTCAATGCTGAGCAGCAGTACCAAAGGTATAGAAGCCTTCAGGAGCATTGCTATGTGCTTTTGCTTTGCAGTATCTTGCTAGCTCACTTGCTTGATTTTCCTGCCCTGTCTCCCACATTCATACTTGACGCAAAGCCCCTTTTGATACCAGCCTATGGCTGATGGGGCTACCCTGCCTAAATAAAGATGACTTCACTTTGAACACTTCGCATCATTCATTTTGCACTCTGGTTTCTCAGTGTTGTGCCACCACCCTGTAAGTGGGTTGTGGTTGGGTCACCACATGTTCTCCTTTAGCCTGTAGGCTTCTCTCCCTTTAAAGAGTGCTGCTGCTGAGTAGATTTCTTCTCTCCTCTGTTGCCACCTTTATGTTACCTGTTTTCAGTTGGCTCAGAGTTTATTCAAAATAGAATGAAGAATGAATGAAGAAGTTCAATTTTTTTTTTCAAAAACTAAATATCTGGTTTTTTGTTTTGTCCATCAGCTCAACGTTTTATCCAATTGTAGAAAAAGGAGTAATTTTTGAGAATCTTGTCCTTCATCTTAAAAAGTAAGTACCATACAGTACAGTCATTAGTAAACCTGCTGCTAACTTTGTTGAATGGGACTTTTTGCCACTTATGTTATGGAATAACATCGATCATTTGATCAGTGATGCAGTTGAAAAAGGCTGGCAAACTGACAATGTCTACACTGTAGTATATGGTGTCAATCTCCCTATTTTCAGAGGCTAAACTGAAATTGTTATAAACGAGTATTTCTAACTGTTGTCATTAATTTTAGTCTATTGATAGTTATATATAGTAACCCGTTATTCTTGCTTTTATTTGTTAGCGCTAATCAAGACATTCAACTGTATGCCATTGCCCTTATCAACAGCCTTTTCATGCGAACAACAAATAAAAGAGTGAGTTCATACCATACAAAACATTTTTGTGTCATATAATTTATTACAAATGTGATTTAGTTACTGTTTGTTAAATTGACGTCAGTTTTTCATGTGTCTGTCCTGTTATTGATCATGAATTTCGTCATAACATTGTCAAAGTAGCTGTGGATCGACGAGGCGATAGCCGAGTGGATCCGTAGACTACTTTGACAATGTTATGACGAAATTCATTGTCAATAACAGGACAGATGCATTAGAAACTGACATCAATTTGTTTTTTGCGATAACAAAATTGTCAAATTGCCCGCTCTTGTTGACGCATCGCATAAATTATAAATTCATGTGTTTGTCCGCTTATTGACAATAAAAAGCTGTCAATGAGGACGCGAGAATTTCGGCAGTTATCGTTAAAATTTGTTACTTAAGGTATAGTCAAGCCACAATGTGTTAACGGCTTGTGCTGGACTCTGAATCAAACAGTTCAAGTTTCAACCTTAGTCGAGGTCTTTGTGTTAACTTAAGATGAAATCCGATAGAAATTCGAGCAATTTCAGGTTTTAGTGGACAATAATCTGTATCAGAATAATTTTAAGTGTTTTACATGCAGTCATTTTTACATTTTCTAAAGCTAAATACATAAATAATTGCCTGAAATAACATCGAAAACAATTTTCCATGGTCCGACGAAAGAAAATAAATTTCAAAGTTCAGAGAACATCAGTTTCATTTCACCAATACTTTTAAGTCTTTCATATGAGGTTCAGCGTTCGTTTTCGACGTTTGGTGTTGCTAGAAATGTTTTTTTAGAAGATATTTAAAACAGTCGTACAGAAGTTTGCAATACGATGTAAATAATCTTGGTACTAGGTTTTTGTCCACTTGTTACTCGAACTTCTGGTGGATTCCGTCTTAATATGTTCTTGAGCAAGACAAATATACTCCCACAGTCCCTCTCTCCAGTCAGAGGTATGACTACGTATAGTGTGCCAGTAAATGTGGTGGGCTCATCGCACAGTCTTTCCTCCTCTATGTGCAGAGAAAGGAATATACGACTATCTGAAAGGCAGTGTACACCAGTGTCCATTAGCGCAGGCACAGCTACATTTGTGGGCAATCCAGGGCTCTCATTTAGGACTGGGCACCGGGCAGATTAACTGGCTTTGAGGATGATTTTGACCAGCTGGTTTGACCATCTAGTGGAAAGATTTTTTCTTATAAAGAAGTTCAAATGAAAACGTGTTGCCCGCGTGTGAAAATCAGTTGCCCCCCTGCTGAAAACGTTAATGAAACCCCTGTAATAAGTCAAAAATAGTTTTGTTTAAATTTTAGTGGAACTGCAGAGTGATTACCAATATTGCTATTTTGAGTCAACCTCCAGCATTTTTAAAATAATTTTAGTGTATTTTTCTCTTACTGTTTTATTTCTTGGAATTGCTTTCTAGCAATTTGCAGATACTCTTTCAAGAAAAGGAGTAAGGACGTATATTATGAATGTAAGTCATCTCTGGCTTCTTTGAGCGGAGTTTTCCTTTTGTTAGTAGTAGATCGGTTTTCAGTACTTTTGGTGTCAAAGTAAACGTGGAATAATTTCACATGCAAGTTGTTTTCAGAACAAGCATTGTTCTTTTCTGTTGTCAGTGCTTGTACTTCACTATGTTGAATGATTGAAAACTCCAGCCAGGTCACTTAGTCACCTACTGCACTCGTTTAACCAGATACAATATCAAAACCAATCGTAACTTTAGGGATGCTTACCAATTTTGCTGGATGAACCCAATTGGAATGACATTGAATTATTGAATAGGGTTTTTCAAAATTAGATGACTAACCAATGGAAATTATACTAAGCACCTACGCTATCAACGAATATGACGCGGTTGCTGCTAAGGAGGACTGGAAGTAGAAGAAACACGCTAATGGAACGGAAATTTCGTTTGTACTTATTCTGGAAGACAACCATTTCCAAATAATGTAAAATTGTGAATTCATGTATGGTTATAGCGATCATGCTCGTAGCGTAGACCTCAAAGAATACCCAGAACGTTTTCGAACCATGGCGGTTTCATTTCCAAGCAAACGTTCTGGAAGTTTTGGCTATATTTGTAATCACCTTTGCAGCCGTTATTGAGGCCCCGTCCACACTACGCTGGGGAAATCTGGAAACGCAACAATCACCGGTCGTTTTGGATTTGTGTTTGAGAAAAACCCGGGCAGGGGAATCACAGGACTATGGTGACATCATCGTTTTCGAAAAGCTCCAGTCCACACGAAAAAAGAAACGCCGACGTTTTCAAATTCCTCCGGTTTGAAGAGCGTTTTCGAAAAGCTCCGTTTTCGTGACGGGTTAGTGTGGACGGTAGACCTAACCATAGAAATAAAGCTGCGTTACGTTTTCAAATTTCTCCGGCGTGGTGTGGACAAGGCTTGAGTTGTCACATAACATTGCGTGACGACTCAAGTAACGGCTGCAAAGGAGGCTAACATCCTTGGTAAAACTCATTTCCTTGGGGTTCTACTTGGTTCACTGTGTTCATTGTTATTTGACACATCGGGTATGATGGTTAGGCGTTTGGTTTTAGTTTGACGATACACCAAATAAATACAAGCACATTTAAAGCTGTACAAGTGAGTTAACGACAATTTTGGGGTAGAATTTAATTAACGCACTTTTCAAAGTGTATGCGCTATTTTAATCAAATCATTCTTTGTGAACAGGATATAATCCGTGACTCGAAAGTCATGAAAAACGAAATGGAACACCAGCTCTACGTATATCAATCTCTCATTTTCCGCAGTCTGCTTGTAGACTTTATCTTCACAAAAGGCAATGCTCAAAATCAGGTTAGTGTATCACTATTGTGTTGTATGCTTACAAATAAACCTTCTCAAAATGAAAAACAGGGTATTACCTCAGTCTATAAAACGGCACAGTGCCTCTTTCTATCGACAATCCCGGTCTTAAACTTTAGGACAACTTCAGGTATTTCTGCCACAACACGGCGGCAATTCGTCGCAGTGAACACTACGAAGTAGATGTCGTCTCCTCCCTACCTTTGGAAACATTTCGGATTTTAGTAAAGCAACTACATCTGTGGGACTCTGTGACATGTGTTGGAATGTTTCAGCATAATTAACTGAAATTTCTTTTCTTTGTAGAACCTTTTTGAAAGTCTCGATACTTTGCGGCGTGTGGCGTTTGAATTAGATAACGTGGGGCCTAGTTCAAGACCTCTCTCACAAGCCGGGGATCAGTACAGAGATTTAAAGAGACTCGGTTTTGTGGTGAGCCCCTTGTTTGCTTTATATAATTATGTGGAATTTACCTCATGACACAGTTGAAGAGTGCAAACATTTGCGGTAACAATTATTAATAGGACAAGGCTTACTGACCTGTGACGTCAAAGTTGAAGGCAGAAGCTGATAAAACTGAGAAGTCGTCAGGTTTTCGTGCTGAGAAGAAAAGAAATTTGGCTTTTCTACTTAGTTTAAGGCCGTTATAACAGTGGTGGATCTGTGGTGATGAAAAGGCAAAACTCGACAAAATCACGGGAGCTGTGAATCATATTCACCTCTGTCTCCAGAAAGGAATGATATACCTAAGATTCGGACCGGTTTTATGGCCTTGCCTTATACAGAGGGTTTGGATGAACTCTTACTGACCTGTTAGAGCCTATAGAAGGGGGGGAGAAAGGACTTCTAACGCCGGTATCAAACCAAACCTTTTCGAATTGACCTAACAAGTTTCAAAGGCTCTGATGTGGGATATGTTATTACTTTGTTATAAAGCCATTCTTATAATCGATGTGTACCGCCTTCAACTTGAAAATATATTTTCATGTGCTATTTTTGTTTGAAGAACGGTGTTCTGTGAGGTTAATAGAACTAACTTTTATGGCATTAGCTCTTCATCAGGGCAAAGAAATAGAGACTCCCTATTTGACGTTTGTGAGTATTTACAGTTTAGCACTCCTGTTAACTTTTACAGGACGTTGATTCGCCAGCAAATGACTTCAGTGAAGTTCCACCAGGCCTTCTTCCTTTGCACACGATGGTTTACTTTGCGCGGAAACATGAGGACCAGTATCGCAGGGTATTTTAATATTCTATGACAAAATTCACCCTTAGTTTATCAACTAGACTTGAAGACGTGAAAAGCCCAGTATATGGGAAAATCACTATATCGTAAATATTTCGTGGTCTAGAATGAAGCTGCATTTGAAGCCCGTGAGCTACATGTACCGTAAAAAAACTACACAAAAAAACTCGTGAATGAAAGACAGAAATTACAAATTAAGGCAGAACAACCTGCCAAAACATGGTTGCTATGGAGACGTCAAAGTATGTGGACACACAAAACTCGGCGGACAAACATTTTTCAGCGTAAAAGTTACGAAAAGTAAAAACAAGTTGGGTCATATTTGGTATTACACCATTGCCGTATCAGCGACTGAGTTTTAGTGTGGTATTGTTAATTATCTGCTGAATTTTTTTACGCCATTCACTGGTGAGGTTAACACCAAGAAATATCCCCACATTTGTTCATTCAAGTTAGATAAGTTTAAAGTGAGTTCGTAAAAACATTTTGTGTGATTCAAGGGAAATCTGACTGTTACCTTTTCTGTCAAGGTCATTCTGGAAAATCTTGGTCGAGGTGATGACTATGAGTGCCCGTTTGCTCGTACCAGTATTGCTCTTACCAAAATGCTGTGTGAAGTACTGGAAATCAGTGGAGAAGCGCGTAAGTTGAAGACTCAATTCTGGTCACAAGGCAACCTAGTGGAATAAAATGGCTTCGAGATTGTCAATTATAGATCCAGCGTAGTAATCTTCACAAGAGTGGTTTAATTTGTAGAAAGGAAAACAGGAACCACTAGGAAATGAAGATCACTAACTTTGGCGTGGGTGGAAAGTGGAATGCAATGTGGAAAAAACTAGTCAGGCTAGTGATGGTTTAGATACGTGCGAAATTTCTTAAAACTGCCAGTATAGTCTGAACACTGGAGTTCTTTTCCAACATGACCAGCTCCCAGTCACCCTGCAAGTAGCGCCTTTTCTTACGGTACATATGCGTTGTAAAAAAGAGATAAAGCAAACGGAGATAAAAGAGGCTCTACTCGCAGGGTGGCTCCCGCTTGGCTTGATAGCTCAATTGCCAGTAAGAGCAGTGCAGCGGTATCACAGAGGTCATGGATTCAAATCCCGTTCAAGCCTGAAATTTAATCCACCCCCCAGCCCCGGCAGACTTTAGTTAATTAACTGCAGTGATCATACATACCTTTAGATCTTTCTTTGCAGTTCAAATTTAAGATCTTTTATATATTCACTTGCAACTTAGAAACAATTGCTAGATTTCAATTAAGCTTAGTCACATCTCACTTGCCCCTTTGTAGGAAAGAGATATTGTCCAGACCGGTTAGCTTTTTTGATCTTTTTGCTCTGTTTTAGCTTCCGATTCCGGGAAAGACTTCTACCCGATTTTCTTCACCATGGACTTTGCATTTGAAGAATTCTTTTGCATTTGTATTCAACTTTTGAACAAGACGTGGAAAGAAATGAGAGCCACCTCAGGAGACTTCAGTCGTGTCATGCAAGTGGTTAAAGATCAGATTTGCAGAGCGCTTAAAGATAAACATCTATCCATGGAATTGTTTAAGGTGAGTCAAGTCAAATAGCATATATAGTTCAAAGAAGCTACGTCATGGTTTGGACATCTTGAAAGGAGTAGCCCAAATTTTTCGTCGTTTGTAATCCGTGTTAATCTTCTCCATCCTTAACCATCCTTGTTCCTTTTTGGTTTATTATTATGTTTTTAGCGTTTTTATATCTTAGTAAACGAATATTGTCAGGTTTCCTTCAATTTAAAGATAATTTTGTGCATGGCCAAAATAACTTAAATGCTGTGCCTGATCTCCTTTAAGTTTTAAGATATTGCTTCTTTCTTTATCTACTTTCTATTGGTTGCTCAATCCAGATAAACCTAAAGACAAAATTTTTTATGCATGCAGAAATTAGCCGATTCTCTAGACAGGCGCTTTTAGAGAGGTTTCTTAAACAATAGACCGCTTTTCCTTGGATTTTACCGGCACAATAAACACACGCGGGACGTTGGGAGAACACAGAAAAACTTGTAAAATGGCTCGTGATTTACAAGCTTTTCGAGTGTTCTCCCAACGTCCCAATTGGATTTATTGCGCCGGTGAACTCCTTGAAAAGCGGTCTATTGCTTTTATGAAATAACTGTAGGAAACGTTTGTCGAAGAGAGGAAAATTCATTTTATTTTCTTGATCACGTTGCTTATTCTCACAAATTCATTAGATGACGTGGCAAACCAATCACGGAAACTAAAAGAATGAAAGCACCGCAGACTCAGCTCCACTAGACTAATCACAGCCCTCTATTTTCTCGTATTTTTATTCGATCATTGAACGTGCGGATAGAATCGCGAGAGAACTGGACGCCAGCGCAAAACGGGAGACTGCGAACAGTCTACAGCTCCGCACACAAAATACACTGAGCAAAGCGACGAAAACTTTTAGCACTATAAATATTCTAGGAAAGGAATGGAATAGGCAGAAATAAGTTGTATTCAAAAATTCAAAAGTGCTTTGACGGAGAAATGCAGGAAGTTCGTGGCCGGATGCAGTCATAATGAAAGTGTAAGACTGTAAGGAAAGTTTGCCTGCAGTACAACTTCATACGATTAGGGAAGTGATTCATCGATATCTTTCAAAAGTTTAGCGATTGAAATGAAGGTTAGTTTAAGCAACTGTTGTGAAATTTATTCAATATTTATTTACTTACGTTATGTTGAAGGCTATGAAGTCCGTGTTTCTGTATATTTTGTTACGCGACAACTGTTGCTTGAAAGCTTAATGGCGACGACATTAATTTATCGTGTTATTGCATTGGGCTTGATTGAACTTCAAACTATAATCTTAATGTTGGATCGAAAGAAATCTTTTCACTGCTTTTTAAACAAACAAGTCTATCAGTGAAGGCCAGCTACACTGATCAGATCAGAAGGCCCATGAAGAAGGCCCACAGAGTCCTCCACAGACCGTGTTTATCACTGAAGCGCTTACTGAAACTTCCTGCTAATTTCAAGCGTGAACGGAATCGGCACAAACTGATTTTAGCCAAGGAAAAAAAAAAATCAGTTATTTTTATATTTTGCGACCACTTTCTGGTCCTGTATTTCTTGGCAAATTTCCATTTTAATGTTGCATGAAAAGACATTCGTGTTATTGATATTAGGTCAGTCAGTGAAAGCCGGAGCCGTTTGTTATGTTCTTGTTAGTGTTCTGAGTTTCGGAAACCGTGTGTTACCTGCTCAGTGGAACGTAGGTTTTTTTTCAACTGTACTGACCAATAAGAGCACGCGTAGTATCTCAATACCTCCTACTAACCGAGTTCAAGGTCCGCACTGTAAGTTACGGACCGAGTTTTTTCCGAGGATCCGTGACTTACAGTACGGTCCGAGAAGACGAGGTTGGAAAGATATTTATTATATCTCTACTTTGTGTCTGACGGGTTCGGGAACGATTTCTGTTCACGCGGACTGACTTGAAATCTCTGTCGCACGTCGAAAGCAAAACGAGTCAATGTGCAATCGTTGTTAAGTCGTTAGCGCGTTTTAATTCACGTTTTAAAGTAAAAGAAAGATTTAAACTTTTACTATAAAATTTAGGAATACTTGGCGATAAATCACGAAACATTTTGGCAACGAAAACAGCTTTAACATTTAGCGGGTCGTACAGTAAAATACGGCCCGCTAAATTGACCAATCACAGTGCGCGTAGTAACTGAGAGATATAATAAGTAATTTGATAAAATCCACTTTTTTGGACTCACTCGGCTGCGCCTCGTGATTCCACAACATTTTGACCACTATGATGACGCGTATCGTTGTCGACAAGAATACAGACAACGCTAAACCACATTCGACTCGTTAAATCGAAAGGTATTCGGAATTACTTCGGTTTTGCGCCACTACTTACCTCGATTGGCTCAAAAAACTCGCACTTCTTCTTAATCAATCAGCCGCGAAACAAAAACCAATCGCGACTTGGTCAAACCAGTTTGCCGCCCTTAGCGCTGGCTAGATGTATTTGCTTTCTGTTCCCATGGTTCATCGTGTTGTTACCGTTTGTCATGGTTGACGAGAGTGACTTAGGTTTTGGTGTTACGACGATCAAATGAAGACCGGCAACGCGCTAATAACTTTGTAAAATAGCTATATTTCGCAGTTTTTGTTTCCTTTCATCACTTGTGGTTCTCCATAAACTTGGGCAAAAGATTTGTTTCTTTCCTTCCAATGAAACCGAGAGAACCTACGGTACCACTGCACCACTATCCGCCACGTATGGAAACTGTAATACCACCCTCACTTGCTATGGGACGACTCGTTCAAATTATTCAGGTCAATACTCGTTAACTGACATCCTTTTTTCCTGCAGACCAATGTGTTCAACTTAGGATATTCACAAATTGTTAAAATTCTACAAGAAGAGATACATGCAAGAAACATCATGGAACTGAAAGCCAAACCCGTTGTGTGAGTACGAAAGCAAGTAGAGATTTGCTTTTCCTGTGGTAACACCAAAAAATAAGATTTCACGAACAACTCTTGACTCGCTGTGAAAGGCTGTATTTAAGAGATGTTAGGAGTTCGTGCGAGCATTTAATAATAATCAAGAGGTTGTCTTCTGCAAGAACGGGAATATTTTCAACACTGAGAGGAGAGAGAGTTTTCTGAGTAAAGATTGATATTGTGTATACAGAATTTTGCTGTGAAGGGCATGGACATGTAGGCATCACCTTCGTCCATTTTAGCTTTGCTACTTTCACATTTTTACTGAATTGAAAAGTTCAGAAACGTATTGATTTTTTTCCTCACAGAGAACTTAGAGAACAAGTGCTTCCAGAACTCAAAGAATTAGTCAAACAGCAGGTAAGATTCTTTGATGTTTGGTTATAAGGACTCACAATCACGAAACGCGAAAAACGCAGGAGAAAACACATTTTTTGTGTCGTGTTTTCTTGTCCTGTGAATCAGAAACAGCAGAACTAGAGTTCTCCTTCAATAATAGGCTGCATCGAGCAACTTTATTTGTCTCGTTGATCCAATGTTTTGGTTTAGAGTTATATTTTCTGTGAAGTATATATGAAATAATTCATATTTGAACTGCGGTTGTAGATGAAAGTGAAGAATGATCATCGCAGTTAATTTTCCAATCTAAGCAATTAATTGACCTCGCTCCCAATGTGTGGTTTCATAGCTCAGTTGGCAGAGCATCGCACCGGTATCGCGGAGGTCACGGGTTCGAATCCCGTTGAAGCCCTGATTTTTTTTTTTTTCAGGCTTCTTCTTTCCAATTGCTTAGATTGGAAAATTAACTGCGATGATCATTCTTCACTTTCATCTACAACCGCAGTTCAAATATGAATTATTTCATATATACTTCACATCATTTCACTTCTCACGGGAAGATATGAACTCAATTAATTGACCTCGCTCCCAATGTGTGGCTTCATAGCTCAGTTGGTAGAGCATCGCACCGGTATCGCGGGGGTCACGGGTTCGAATCCCGTTGAAGCTCTGATTTTTTTCAGGCTTCTTCTTTCCAATTGGTTAGATTGGAAAATTAACTGCGATTATCATTCTTCACTTTCAGTTATATTTTCTGTTACTCATGTTTGTTGATTCCCAAGAAAGAGCAATACATTGCCGAGCCGCAAAGTGACGCGAATAAAATGACGGTGTAGTTCGTATAGTGTGATCGTCGGGGTGAGGGTAGTTCTGAAAAAAAACTGTTGTTGGTGACTGACGTTTCGACAACCTGAGCGGAAGTCATCTTCAGAATCAAGTGAATAGTGTTTGTCAGTCTGGTCCGTTGAACGTGATTGGTCAGTTTAGCCGTGATGGTATTGGCTGAAAGACTCGTGTTAAGTTTGTCATCAGTCATTGGTGGGTTTCGATCTGTCTATTGTTAGTCAAATTGGTCGGTTTTTGGTCCGTCCATTGTTAGTCAAATTGAGTCGGTCTGTTAGAAGTCCGTTTGTCGGTTTCGTTTCCGTCATGGATAAGTCGTTTGTAAGGTGCCGGTAGTTGTTGACATCTGTTAAGAGGCGTTTGCTCTAGGTTAGTGTACCAGCTTTCCAGAGTTAGTCGTTGAAAATAGTTTGTACTGTAGGTTAAGCACTGAGCAGAGTCCCAGTCAATGTTGTGGTTTGTCAGTTGATGATGTACAGCAATGTGCTTGTTGGCATCACCATTTCTCGTGGCTCGTAACCCAACACCTGTTACTACAGTGCCTATACCTTACATTAAGGGCAGTTCTGAGACCATCTCACGGATCCTACAGCCCTACAACATCCGTGTAGCCCACAAACCTACAACTACGTTACGACACTTACTGACCAATGTTAAAGACAGGAACGAACCTAACAACAGACAGGGAGCAGTTTACAAGATCAAATCCTCCGACTGCCAGGCTTCCTACATTGGTGAGACTGGCAGAAACCTTAACACGAGACTGACTGAACACAAACGAGCCACGAGAAATGGTGATGCCAACAAATATACCATCATGGCTAAACTGACCAATCACGTTCAACGAACCAGACTTATAACATCATCGACTGACAAACACTATTCACTTGACTCTGAAGATGACTTCCGCTCAGGTTGTCGAAACGTCAGTCACCAACAACAGTTCTTTTCAGAACTACCCTCACCCGGACGATCACGTTATATGAACTACTGATACTCCTGGGTTCAAACCAGTTACTATAAAAATGACAGTGTATTAATTTCCAAACTCTCAGGTCGAACACTAAAATAAATCAATGATAAATCTGTCGTTAAGCCGAAATAATATTTTAATGGATCTTGAAAAGAATGAATAAAAAAATGTAAAGCTTTGTAATATTGGACGTGACACTGAAAGAAAAAACTCTAATCAACTCATGTTGATTGTTTCTAGAGGTTGGATCAGCTTATTCAAGGAGCTCAATTTGACAAAGCCCCAGGTCGGGCACGAGGGAGAGGTAAGGACCTGTGGACAACCTCGTTGTTATGAGATGGGTAGGCTGTGACACGAGAATGTTTTAAGGGAATTTGGGTTAAAAAAAAAAACCAAAACAAACAAAGAAACAGATCTATTGCAAAACATGAGGCGGTGTTGTGCAGAACTGCTTCAGAGATTTGAAGTCGGTATTTCTCTACAGGTACACGGTGATTTAACGCCTCCCAAGTGCTGAAGTGGTTTTCGTTTCTTCTTAGGGCTACTTGCGACATTTTTACACGCGCGACTAAATTTCTAGGCAGCATTCTGGGTGGAACTCGGCGATTTCGACTTTTTATGTCGCTGACTATAAGCTGGCTAGAAACTACGTTTTTAAAGAATAAAGTTTCGTTTATTGCAATCAAAAAACTTCGTATTTCAACTGACGAAGTCTGAAGTTGTTTAGTCAAAGAGATGCTTGTTACACACGTTTCTTTCATACCTCTTTTAGCTACTGATACACAAGGAAACCGCAAAATGAATTTTCATTACAGCAAACAACTAAACTGAAGAAATTACGTATTACTTAGCTTATAACGAATTGTTTCTTTTTTTGTCATTGCAGATAGGTACTGGTATTGTAGATTGTCACCAAATTTAAAATTTCTCCATTACGGCGACTGTCAAGAGGGCCAGACGCCTTCGCTAGAAAATCTTCCTAACAAATGTGAGTCCTCTGGCCTTCCTGTCTGTGGATGGGCAATACTTTCGTGTGGTGCTGTGATTATTCTGTGAATATACCCCATCGTGTGCGACCATTCCAGTGAACGTTTTTTAGCAGTACTTTCAAGTGGAGCTGTTCGTTATTTTGTACAAAATGGTTCTTTAGGTGAAAGCCTAGCTGCTGTGTAACTATGCAAATGAAAGAGCAGTACTTCCATGTGGCACTGTCAGTTAATATCGTGTAATGTGTACCAAGCTTGTTGTTCTGTTTTGCCAGACATACTATGCCTGGGTTTTTCTATTAAAGCAATCAACTCCCTCCCCTCCCCCTCGCCCCTCCCCTCCCCCCGCCCCTCCCCTCCCCCCCCCCAAAAAAAAATAACAGGACGGAAGGGAAAAAAGCCAAAAAATGAACAAAAAATATTGAGCACTCCGTCACAGCAAACTATATGTAGTGTTTTTCCTGCCGTAACTCGTTGCCATAAAAGCGACACTTGTAAGTTTTTTTTATTATATGACCAGCTCCGTGAGCGGGCAAGATGAGTCAAATCCTGCGCTGTGATTGGCTACCCGAGTGGGCAAGATGGAGCTATCTTGCCCGCTCGGGACTGCCTGCCGTGTCCCGCGAGAAAAATTTCCCCGAAAGCCATATATTAGATCCTTTATCGACCAAACTTGTTCGGTCAAGATGGTTGGATATTGGCCTCGTTCTTTTTTGCGAGGTTATGGACCTCGACTCTGTCTCGGTCCTTAAACTCGCAAAAAAAGAACTTGACCAATACCCAGCCATCTTGTCCTCGCACTAGGTCAATACTGAACCCATATATATTGTTTATTTTTACAGTACCAATCGCCAAAATCAACAACCTGCTGGTTGGAAAGGATTGTCCTCATAGCAAGGATCGGAAAATCGGCAAAGTAAGATATTTAGTTTCAGGTTTGCGAGAAGTAAGTTGAAAATACAACGCGCGGCGGAGTGTTATTGACGAATCTTGAGGTGTTTGGCTGTGTGATCAAACAATCTCGATACATCTTCTCAATCGAAACTAAAAGTGAGGAGTATGTGGAGGAATAAAATCGTAAAATCGCTCACCTGCTTGCTCGCGTTTAAAGATAAGCTTTCCTAACCTCTGTCACCGTCATGAATTGCTTTGGTTTTGCTTTATGAATTACTGATGAGATTGAGGTAAAGTGAAGGGAGAAATGAAATACCAAGAAATATTTTATACACCAGTAAATAGACTAGCGTAATTTTATGTACTTCTAGTAATTGTTAACCTGAAATTTTTCCAGAAAATCGTTCATTTCATCTAAATGTGCAACCCTGTCTCCTCCGTCATAGATAAGCTATTTGAATTTGGTTCAAAACTACAAGGGAGGGGACACTAAAAATATGTCAATGATTGGGGATATTTGTTCGTATGTGTAAGCTCTTTTTTTCATTTCCTCACAGGGATATGTATCATTATGTTTTTCTCTTATGTACGAGAGCGAGGCAGATGAGAAGCATCTCGACTTCATTGCAGGAAACCCGGCAATGGTTAGTATTGGTGTTAGTAGATTGTTTTGTTTTCCGATCCTCGTTTTGTGCAATTGTCCTGTCCATGAACTGTCTCTTCCTTACCCTATATGGGGGTTGAACCCAGAGGGGGAGGGGAGTGTTTGATCATTTCATTTCACCCAGAAGTTTGAAAAAGGGCGTGACTGTATAGTAGCCTACGATGGACTGCCAATACTACATGTCGCTTCATGCAGTGGAAAACTTGAAGAAAGCTCTTGCATGAAACGATCAAGTGATTATTTTCACTTCGTTTCAGTTTGCCATTTGGACAGACGGTTTAGCAACGCTACTCAACAAAGAGGTAAGGTTGTGAATTTACGTACCCCCGTGAAAAAGTTTATATCAATTGCAGGAAGCAAGAATGTGACTGACGAAACATTAGCTTCTCGTTTTTCGTACACCTTCATCCTAGGCTGTCATAGTCGTTCTAGTGAGAGGCAAATTGCTTGTCTCATAGCTCGCCCTCTTGTCGTTTGGTTCTGCCAAGTTTTCGGGCTTGAGTCACTCAGATTTCGCGGAAAAAAAATACTACAGTTAGCTCTAGACCATCTAAATATTTGTCCTCCGCGTATCTGCCATTGTGGATTACATTATCCTAATGTTGACTCTGTTCGTAGGCTTTTAGCCTTTGATTAAGGCCCCACAACGTTGCTTCCCAGAAAACTAAAAATGTTTCGTTGGCGGGCAAAACGGGAAACAGTTCCTACGGAGGTTAATTGTTTCTGGAAACATGCAAAGTAATTTGTTTGTTTCTGCGTTTGTGGGTCCGTTATGCCTGTTTTGAATGGGATTTAAAGCTTGTTTTTAGGAAAACAGCCAGTTACTATATTTGTGGATGTTGCTTATGCTCGCACTTATGGGTTAGTGAAAACCAGCCTTGAGCGACATAGAACCCGTCATGTTTTTGTTGCATTGACCATGCCTCTGAATGTTCTAACATTTCCACACAGATGCCGTCTTCGGAGTCCCACGAAGAACTAGAAACCCTTCTTAATATGGAAATGAAACTCAGATTGTTAGACTTGGAGAATATAACCATCCCTGAGACCCCACCACAAGTACCTGCTGAACCTCCGAACTTTAACTTCGTCTATGACTTTAGTTAGCTCAGCAGTCACTGAAGAGGTGTCCTTTTCTGGTTCAGGTTCGAAATGATGAACTCTAGATGACCCAAGGAAAGGTCAATTAGGTGGTTTCTTGTCTCGAGGGCAATTCTAAAGTCTTTCACGGTGCGTTAACTGAGTTGAGCTTTCAAAACTCTGAGCAAGACCAACTACCCGTTGATAAGCGCGGGAAATGCCAGCCAATTCCAGGCACCGTCTTTGTTCTGATTAGTTGCCGGGCGCACGGACGCATCAGCGCAGGCGTATGCTTACGTTTCGCGCGAGATTTGAACTAAATGAATGACTTGCCCGCGCCGTCAAACCCCAAAAGATCGTTTATATCAACAGTTGACCGATTTACTTTCGTGATGTTCCACATATACACTTTCGAAAATTTCCGAGGTTGAACCTGAGAAAAACACCCTCTAATTAAATAGTCATATTACAAATTTGTAGTGAGAAAATGAATAATTAGTTTAAAATGTGTTTTAATAGTTAGGTATTTTGATACATTCTTTGCATCATATTAAAACGTTTTTTTTTTTAGAATATTTTACGGCTTTTTTTACTTATTTGGTGAAAATATGTCTAGAGTGAGTTAAAAGGAGAATCTGGCATTATCAGGTAGTGAGATTTAGGATGAGCAATGATTTATTTTGAAGTTAAACTCCTTTAAGCGCGAACCTTCTCTTTGTGATACGAGAAAAGCCAAATGGGTTTCTCTCTTGTTCTCATCTCTGCGTTATGAAATTCGCATTGTATTAAGACGTATTTCTATGAACCTCCTTAAACAGTCTTTATGCTTTCGACTTATGCTGGCTCGCCTTAAGCCGGAGAAATTTGAAAACGCAGCTTTATTTCTACGGTTAGGCCTTCCGCCCACACTAATCCGGACTGAAAACGGAGGTTTTCGAAAACGCTCTTCAAAGCGGAAGAATTTGAAAACGTCGGCTTTTCGCTTTAGTGTGGACGGAAAACAGTTTAAAAACGGAGCTTTTTGTAAACGAGGACGTCTTGTTAACCCTTACGGGTACACTCCAGGTTTTCTGCCGCCGGTGATTGTTGCATTTTCAAATTTTTCCGGGGTAGTGTGGACGGAAAACATTTGATGAGTGTCCGAATTGAAAACTCTGCCTTCAAAATTTCTCCGGCGTATTGTGGATGGGGTTTTGTAGTCACTCTCTCTTCATTCTAATATTAAAAGTATAAGGATAAATGTGATAGAAATCACAGTTGGTGAAGGTGGGGAGGGGGGTTGAGAAATAGAAAAAAAACAACTTGTGATTACACAGCGTATTGGAAACATTCAGTACCCTAGACTGGTCTGAAGCACTGAAATCGTGGAAGCTTTGCCCGACCTTACCAAAGGCTCTTTCATGGAGTCAATTCTAAGGCAGTCCTTTGAAGTCGTGAAAGCCATGCCATGTTTTGGTTAAAGGCGTTTGTTCTGTTTAGGACAGAACGTTCGGAAGATTTGAATGTCGTGTTCAAACTGAAGATGTAGGCAAGTAATGTGGTACATGTCGCTATGTAAACACAAGTAGCTAATTTTCTATTTCTTGTGTTAAATTCAGGCTGGTCTGGGTATCCAGTCAATTTTACAATACCGTTATTTAAACACGCGAAGTGTTATATATTTCGAAAAACGCTTCAACCGTGTTTACAGAAAGAGCTAAATTTTATGCTAAAACTCAAAGCTTAGTTTTCTTTGTTATTTTAATCCGATGATGAGGAACAACACCAATAGAAAGCCTGCGATTACCTCTTGTCCAGCGGTGTCTCCTGCCGGAGTTTTCAGGTTCATCGGTCAGGGCGGGTTGTTCGATTGCTGGTTAACGCTAACCCAGGAATAAAAGTTAACCGAAGTATTAATTTTTCTTGAATAAAAATTTTTTCACTTTTTATGTTTTGTGCATTTTGAGATCACACAGGCTCAAAACTGAAGGACAAACGATATAAACAGAAAACGTCACCCGAAGAGTTACAAAACTGAAATCCAAATTCTCGCTAATCCTGGGTTAGCTTAAGAGGGCTTTGAACGACCCGGCCCCAAGAGGTTTAATTAATCTCGGACCGATTTCTTTGAATCAGCATTGCAATCTTGAGAAATACGCTACGTAACTTCATAGCTAGTATAAAACCACAGTTCTTAACAACATTATCCGAGTCGGTCATGCTACTTCGAGGTTGGGGAAACGAGTTTTATGTTCGGAAAATCAGCGAGTACAAAACTGCTGGATGATTTTGTCGGCTAGTCGGATTATTTCACAAGCGTACGTAACTTGGACGTACCAAAAGATGTAGAGTGAGTTCTGTTTCGGATTTAATAACGTAAAACTGTTCCCCTAAATCTGTCTTGTAAATGTTAAATTTGCTCTCAAACAGTGGTTTTATTTTGTTATCGCTGGAAGTAACCATATTTTTATACATATCTCAACCTCTGTTAGTAATTCGAATATTTTCAATAAAGATATATCAGTTTTATCAGTAACGTGTGGATCTAATTTCCTTTAGTAAGTACAACCAAACGGGATGCACACTGTATAAAGGATGAAAATAATTGAGTGCTTTTCCAAAATGTCTTTAAAAATCTAGATTGTTTCACTCATCCAAAGTAACGAATACTTTTGTCAATGAGGGCTGTAAACGTTAGCTTTTTGGTATTACCCTCTTAAAATATTGAATGTAAGAAATATTGAATTAATTTAAATCATTACAACTAGACTGCAGAACAGTTGTTTTCCGTGTGCACCGAAGGCATTGAATCTCGCGCGCTTCTCGCGCATACTTAGGCTTCCTGCGTTCGAAAACCGCACTTACTTATTTACGCTTAGTACCCCTCCTGGGGCATAGGCCGCCGACAAAGGTCCATCAGACGTCTCCGTCCTGGGCGATCCTCTCTAGCTGCCTCCAGGTCAGCCCCAATATCCTGATGTCTGCTTTCAGGTCCCGGCGGCAGGTGTTCTCGGCTGTCTCCTCTTCCCCTTAGCTTATTCTGGAGGTCTACCCTAGTGATGTTGGTCGGAGGCTTGCAGAGAGCGTGACCTTCACATCTGCAGGCATCTGGTTAGTTCTTTGCCAGAGGTCGCTTTTGCTGATGGTGTTTATTCAACCTCGGCTGGACGATTCCTCGTGGGCATGCATTGACGAAGGTCTCTGATCCATACAGTAAGGCAGGTTTGCCATTAAAGATCCCGATCTTGGTTTGTAGTGTCAGTTCGTTGCAACTCCCTATGTCCTTCAACTGCAAGGCGACTAATCTTGCTTTGCCGATCCTGGCTTTGACACGGCGGCTCCTGTTTCCTTCCCCCCCCTCCCCCCCGGATTGTGTACTACACTGCCCAGATAAGTGAAGGCATCCACCTCTTCCAAAGGGACGTTTCTCAACCGAACTGGCGAGGCGCTCATTGTGTGAACCTTGAGGACCTTACAATTTGGGGCGAACACCGTGCGCGTTCGATTCACTAAAAACCGACTGTTTTACAGTCTAAAACCTTATGACCTCTATCTAACCTACATTACGATTGGTGAAATTAAAAGGCCCATTAATTGCTCCTGGTTCACTACTGTCGGCGGAATGTTCAGTATATATAGAGCCAATTTTGATTTAGGAGTTTCAAATACATATAGCACAAGGTCTCTCAATGTTTTCTCAATGGGAACTTCGTCTTCAAATTTGTAACTTATAGCAGCAGCAGGGAATTTTCTTTAAACTGCCTTAATATGAATTTTTATTTTAGAGTCATTTTGTTCTTAACTGATCGGGTAACACTTTCATGTCGCATTCTGCGAGAGAAACACGGCAGCATATAATAACGTTTTTTTCTTTTAATTAAAAACGTACAGTTGTAGGGGACGAGAGTTATGTTAACTTCCGTAGCGCCGATTTTGCTCTTCGAATAAATTCGTTTCGACGACTAACCGCTGCTGGTTTTAAGAAGAGGAAGTTGGCGCGATGCACTATTTCCACCTATCGAGGTTAGGAAGGGGGTTGTCGGAAGCGAATATCACAAAAATGAGGTTAATATACAGCCGAGAGAGCTTAAAGGAGCTCAGTGCGGTATTTTAAGTTATTTTGGCCACATACAAAATTACCTTTAAATGATAGGAAACCTGAAAATAACTGTTTAATAAGATAGAAAAACACCAAAGAGATAATGATAAACCATAGAGGAACAAGGATGGCTAAGGATGGAGAAGAAATTTGAGAAATAGAGGCTAAACGAGTCCTAAACTTTTAAATATGCGCAAACCGTGACTGAGCTCCTTTAACTGATATTAATAAAACCAAGACGACGGTGTAAGAGTAAGAGTTCTCTAAACGATTTGTTAAAGGATCCATTCATGATGAAATTTATTGTTCTCTATCATTACCGTTTTCCCATTCACCTATACAATTATGTGTAAAAAATAACTTATTGTCTGCCTTTCTTATAGAACCACGTCATCTAAACCCACGTATTTCCTTGCTGTAATCAACAAATACAACTAGACATCTTTACTGATTTTTGTAAAGAATTCACGATGAAAAAACCTTGAGGAAAACACCAGAAAACGCACAAAAATTGCCATATAACGTTCGAAGTATATCTTCTTGTCTACTTGGGGCTAGGCCGAATAACGACAGTACTGAGTGATTTGACTGCACGGGAGACTCACATATGAAAAGGTCAGGGATGTACGTTGTCTCGCTTAGGGGTATAAAAAGAAGCTCCTGGTATATAAATCAAGGATTCTGGTCTCACTTAGGGAGTTGATTACAAAACGCCACTATTTATAGCTATTAAAGTATCTTGTCGGGTGCACTTAAAGAAACAATTAATGATAAAAGAAACGCTCAGGCTATTTCTGTTTTTGGGCTTGATTTCCGCCGGTCTCTCGAATCCGGTCTACTACAGTAGTGCGAGCTCCCTTCCTGAATGGCAGCTGGTAATCTATGCCGTTTTAAGAGGTATCTTATGGGGATCAAATTAAGTTCCAGCCACGCCCAAATTGTTCTCCTTTATAGGTTTAATTCAAATTTCCCGACGCACATCCCCGGCCTTTACATATGGAAGTCCCCCGCCCCCCCCCCCTCCGGGTTTAATCTAACGCGGTGTAACAGTCAAATGTCACGTGGTGGCAAACAGATAAAGCAGTCCCTTAGCAAAGGAAACTACTTCGCTACCGCCGAGTTTTGACTCGCCATACACACGATCAACAAATGTTATTGGCACCTGAAACAAAACAGAGAGCCAAAATCAGTCACTAGTTTACAAACAGGGCCTGTTTTTTTTTACACAGAGATATTATTGGGATCCTCGTGTAAGTGCTCAGCATAACCTACACGTAGCCTACTTGTAACAAACAATTTTCAATTGTCAGTGCACGTTTCAGGTAAAGTTACCCTGAAAAACATTTTGTGGAAAAATTATCTTATAGTTTGTATCCTTGAACATAAAGCTAAGTAAACCCTTTCAGTGAGACAATTGATTCATAAAATTGTTGTGTAATGTTTTATTACTTGGCAAATTAAAAATGTTAGTCTGGAAGATGAGCAGAACTTTTCTTTTAATTTCAACTTATCATGCATTATACAACACCATGGGTTACAACTTTGGTCAACAGCTCCCAGCTAAGAACGCCTAACAGCTGCATTGCTGTTAAGGATATACCATACTTTAATCTTTTGTATTTCCACACTGTTTTGACATCTCTGGAGATGTAAGTGAATTTTTTTAACTAATACTACAAAAACTTCCCAGTTGCCAGTACATCAGTGGGGTCATGAGAGCCTAGGGGCACCATCCATTTAACCAAAATTTCCACGTGGAGGTTCCAAAATTTCTTGGTGTCGAATGGATCACGAGACTGGTCCAAACAGTCTCGTTCCATTCCACTCGCATAACGAGTTACGCGCTCATTTTAAAATGCAGGATGTTGGATCACTGTTGCTTGTATTAGGGCTAGATGAAGACAGAAAAGTGGTCCACCTCGAAAGGTGGACCAACTTTTTCGAAATCTTTCTGGTTGGACCGAACCGATCCATTCAGTTTTAGAGCGAAATTTCCGGAAATTTTGGGTGAATGGATCGCACCCTGGGTTTGCTGTAGAGACTTTAATCCAACATGAGCACTGGGGTGTGTCATGTAGGTAAACAAAAGTATTAACAGCACAGGGGGGACTCATATGCATTCCTCTTCCTCTCCCTCCTCCACAGTTATCAGCAAATAGACACCCCATCATGATTGAAGTGATGTCTGCCTTATTAACTCACCTCTCCAATAGTGTAACCAAACTGTCTTGCACGCACAATCATTTCCATCTGAAAGATAAATCCTTTGGACACACAAGCATCCACAAGATCCTCAAGAACTTCCTTCTTGTACAATCTGATTGGAGACAGGAGAAAGTACACTTCTAATAACCCACATTATTATTCGTTGGGTTTCTCCAATGATTGGACTTTTACTGGTAAGTAACTTACCACTTACTGGTTAACTTACCACATGTAACTATAATGGAGGGGGGAGGGGAGGGCAAGAAGTAGCTTTGTTGTTTTTATTGCTTTTAGTAGGGAGACCTACTGTTCAGAAATTGTCAATGATCGCCATGACTGAAAAGTGACAACATGGACTAAATAAATAGAAAGAAGAGCTAATTTTAAAAAGAAAACAAACAAACCATGCATGGGCCATTGTGTCAATGCCCCATTGTGTTACCTAAAACTCCCAGTAAGATCAGATGCTCCTGGTCTGAGAAGAATCTGTGTGAGATAGTTAGCCCCACGGCTGGTAAAAACAAAAGATAAGCATATTAAAATATGGAAATGATTATTTTTGTGACAATTTCAAAATTTGCCTGAACCTGAGCTGTAAGCTAAGCTCAACACAAGCTAAACCCTTCCAGACACTATCTAGTAGTTTGCGACAACATGTAATGTGACCCAGTATAACATATTTTTATTAATGCTTTGAATGGAACCAAGATGAAACCCCAGCTAACCATCTAAAAATCTAGTTAAACCTTTGATTCTCTGTCCTCACTCAAAACGTAAAAAATCCAATGAATCGAAACCATTTCAGTAATTCAAATTTCACACATTTCCCTTGTTTCCTAGAGACCGAAAAAATACCAATCGCACACATTGCAGCTGGTTCTTAAAACACTATGACTTGATGTTAGGGGGTAAAGAATTCCACTTACTTAGTAAATGGCAAATGATAAATAAAATCAATAATACATCAAACATTATTATGCAATATTCACCTTATTAATTTCCTTCGCAGATCCCAGCCAAACACTCCACCACTTCCAATGTATCTTGTTCCTGACACAACATCATAGTTACCTTCTTTCTGTTTTCTTTTACAAGAACAAAATGACTTAATAAAGTTATGACAATTGAAAATGAAAAGGAGATGTAAAATTAATCAATGATTTTCACAAAAAATGTATACCGGTTAGTATACCAACCTGATAAATTCTGGAATAAACTTGGGCTGTTGAAATAAAGACAGATTTATTTAGTAAAAGTGATTACATCACGGAGCAATAACCTTAGAGAGTAAATGTTGAAATTTGTATAGGAAAGCAGTTTGTTCAAGAAACAATTAGTGTACTGTAAAGGGATTAAATGTCTGCGTGAATAGATCGGACAGTAATCTGCAAGGAATGGGCAGTTGTTAGTAGTTTTTCCTCGCTAATTTCTCCATCTCTCCAATTTTCTGTCCTTTCATCGTCCCTTTAGACACAGTGAAACTATCTACTTGATGATTAAGAGCTTGATAAACTCACGTGATGAGACAAATCTGCATCCATGATTATTACGTAGTTACCAGTTGCATGTTCCATTCCATGAATGTAAGCAGTACCTAAATGTAAACAATAACATTATCTATTTCCTCCTCCAGACCTTTTTTATCCCACTCATAAAAATACAGAATGAGCTTCAGAGGTGAGCTTTAATTTTACTATATCAGCGAAAATGGCGCTTCAAATGCGATTCCTAAGTTCGATTGTCACTCGGTTCCCGCCACGTTGGGACCGCGCTGGACGCGTTGGTTGACATCTTTTGAGTTATTTGCGGATGGCAAAGGTCTCATTATCACTGAGACTACAAATGCAAACATGAGGCAGCGAAGAAGAGCGATGCTACTCCATTTAGCAGGCCCAGATGTACAAGAAATCTTCTCTACTCTCACGGATACCGGAGAAGCAACCGATTACGCAGCAGCTGTAACAGCATTGAATGGATATTTTCTTCCCAAAGTCAATACAGCTTTCGCCCGCCAGAAATTTCACCGACTCCAACAAAAGGAAGGTGAGACTGTTTTGCAGTTTGTTACTCGATTAAGAAAAGAAGGAAAGGATTGCAATTTTGGTGCAGACTTTGACAACCAGATAAGAGACGCTGTCCTGTGTAAATGTAGGTCAGACTATGTAAAGTGCAAACTGCTTGAGGAAAGAGTGGAACTAACGCTCGCTCACACATTAGAAATCGCAGAACAGTGTGAAAGTGTAGCCCACCAAATGTCTCATCTCAGTGTGAGTGAGCCAAGTAAAGAAGATGCAAACAGGGTTTACAAAAGACCCGAGCGACCCAATGGTAACCAAAACCGAAAGAAAAATGGAATTCAGTGCTATCGTTGTGGGTTGAGTGGGCACCTGGGTAGAGATCCAAAATGTCCTGCTAGGGGTCAGACCTGTAGGAAATGTAAAAAGAAACCAGGAGTTAATCACGTGCAAGAAGAGCTAAAAGCTGATGGGGACCAAGTTGATTATGCCTTCAGAGTTGCTAATGAAGCTCACTCAAATCTGCTCAAGTTGTCTGTTGGTGGGCTAAAACTAGAAATGTTGGTGGATTCTGGAGCCACCAATAACATTGTTGATGAAGAAACCTGGGAAGATTTGAAAGTTAAGAAGATCAAATGTAAATCAGAAGCTGCTCCTATTGACAGGAAGCTATATGCCTATGCATCCAGCAAACCCCTCCCAGTAAAAGGTCATTTTATTTGTGAAGTGTTGATTGGTAAAGGGAAAACTCAAGCCGAATTCCTAGTCACCAAAGGAAAAGGAGTGCCACTCCTGTGCAAAGATACTGCAATGAAGTTAGGGGTGCTGAGAATAGGTGTTGACATCGCAACAGTTGCTGGAACCAGGCAGACACTGCAGCAACAATTTCCAGAAGTATTTAGTGGGATTGGAAAGTTGAAGTCTAAGCAAGTGACATTACACGTAGACCCAAAAGTGAAACCAGTTGCTCAGCCGTTAAGGCGAACCCCCTTCAATTTACAAGAAAAAGTAGAAAAGAAGATTCAAGAACTATTGGACTGTGACATCATAGAAAAAGTTGATGGGCCTACACCATGGGTGAACCCAGTAGTAATTATCCCGAAAGCGGATGGTGACATTCGTCTCTGCATCGATATGAGGCGAGCAAACGAGGCCATTCTACGTGGTCGACACCCCATACCAACTGTCAATGAGCTGCTACACAGCATGAACGGCTCAAGGGTTTTCAGCAAGCTAGATTTTAAGTGGGGATACCACCAGCTGGAGCTTAGTCAAGAGTCATGCCAAATCACCACCTGCGTGACACACAAGGGCTTATACAGATATAAGCGCCTATTGTTTGGTGTGAGCTCAGCAAGTGAACTGTACCAACATGAGATATCCACCACTCTGGCTGGAATAGAGGGCGTTGACAATATCTCTGATGACATCATTGTACACGGCCCAGACCAAAAAACTCATGACCAACGCCTTCTCAAAACCATGGAGCGCCTCAGACAACATGGTTTGACTCTCAATGCTGACAAATGCTTGTTCAATGTGGACAGACTGGTTTTCATGGGAATTCTTCTGTCTGAAAAAGGAATCGGCCTGACAGAGGAAAGAGTTAGAGCCCTGCAAGAAACAAGAGAGCCTGAAACCGTCAGTGAAGTTCGAAGCTTCTTAGGATTGGCTAATTACAGCAGCAGATTTATTCCCCATTTTGCAACCATCACAGAGCCATTGAGGAAACTAACCAGGAAAGATGTTCCATTCCACTTTGGTCCCGAGCAAAAAGCTTCCTTTGAGTCACTCAAGCAAAGCATGGCTGAAGCAGGCACATTGGCATACTTTGACAAGAGAGCATCAACCAAAGTCGTTGCAGATGCAAGCCCTGTTGGCCATGGAGCTGTACTAATGCAAAACCAGAATGGGGCATGGGTACCAATTTGCTATGCAAGCCGCAGCCTCACAGAGTGTGAACGGAAATACTCCCAGATGGAGAAAGAGGCCCTTGCCCTTGTTTGGGCTTGTGAGAGGTACCACGCATACGTTTATGAAATGCGATTTGATCTAGTGACCGATCACAAGCCGTTGGAAGTGATCTATGGACCTCGTTCCAAACCTTGTGCCCGCATCGAACGCTGGGTAATCCGCCTACAGCCCTATGATTTCAGAGTCGTGTATGCTCCAGGACAGAGTAATGTAGCTGATCCCCTCTCACGCTTGCTCAGTCAGAACAAACCAACAAATCATCAACATGGTGCAGAACAGTATGTTTGATTTGCAGCCATCAGTGCCACACCCGCAGCCCTAACCACGAGAGAAGTTGAAGAAGCATCAGCAGTAGATGAAGAGTTGAAAGCCCTGAGAGAGGCAATTAGAACCGGTCGATTTGAGAAATGTAAGGTCTATGCACCAGCTGCAGGGGAACTGTGTGTGATCAGGCAGCTAGTCCTAAGAGGTACTCGTATCGTACTGCCAAGCAAGCTAAGGCCCCAGGCAATATCCTTAGCACATGAGGGACACTTGGGAATTGTTGGAACAAAGCAGAATTTGAGAAGCAAGGTATGGTGGCCTGGTATTGATAAGGCAACAGAGAAGTTCTGCAAATCTTGTTATGGATGTCAACTGGTTGCACGTCCAAATCCACCTGAGCCCTTGACGTCAACGACATTGCTGGAGGGTCCTTGGCAAGACCTGGCTGTAGACCTACTAGGACCACTTCCATCCGGACACTCCATACTGGTTGTTGTTGACTATTATAGTCGCTACTATGAGTATGCCATCATGACATCAACCACCACTGTGAAAGTAATTGACAATCTAGAAGAGATTTTTAGCCGCCATGGTCTTCCCATAACTATCAAGTCAGACAATGGACCTCAATTCATCTCCGGAGAATTCCAGGAATACTGTGTGCAGAATGGAATCGTCCATCTCAAGACAACACCGAAATGGCCCCAGGCCAATGGGGAAGTTGAATGACAGAACGCCTCCCTGATGAAGAGAATTTGCATTGCCCAAGCTGAAGGGGTTGACTGGAAGAAGGAGTTAAAGAAGATATGTGACGAAATACCGTAGTATTGATCACACCACCACCGGTAAAAGCTCTGCCGAATTGTTGTTCAATAGAAAGATGAGAGGGAAGCTGCCAGAGCTGCATGCTGATTGCCGTCTAGACCTAGAAACTCGGGATAGAGACACAGAAGTGAAGGCAAAGACCAAAGCATATGCCGACAAAGCAGCAAATGCGAAACCATCAGACATTACAGTGGGTGATCAAGTACTTGTAAGACTAGAGAGAAAAGACAAATTCTCGACACCATTCAATCCAACGCCATACCGTGTGGTAAGCAAGACTGGCAACAGTGTCATTGTGGAGGCTCCAGGTGGGACCCAATACTTGAGAAACACCTCACATGTGAAAAGGTTTATAGCGGACGATCCTGTATCGACACCTGGGGCGCCATCTGTTAGCCCAGACGAATTCGTCATACCTTCCACAATTCGAAGCCAAGTGTTAAGTGAATTGGCACCGGCAGCACCTACCACACCACAGAGTGAACCTCCAACCAGGAGTACACTGTCAGCACAAACAAGTGCAGAGAATGGAAACGAGTCAGTTACCGTCCATAGTGATATGGCAATTGACCAAGCAACAGTACCTAGCACGTCAGCAACACCAAGGTTGACTCAGAGACCTAAGAGGCAGAGGAGACCACCAGAGAGATACAAAGACTATGTTTTGAAATTGTGAACTGTTCTCCTGTGAGATGTTTACTGATGGACAAATCAAAGAACTTTGTGATTTTGTTTTTAAAAGTGTTGTTGAGGATGCTCATTCGGAGACAATTTAAACTTTTAACTTTGTTGACATGTTCATCGCATAAAGCTAAGGCGTCTACCTTTAGAGTTGAATTTGTTTTCACTATGTTTACGTTCATGTTCGAAGGATTGTTAGACTTTCTTTCCTCAGAGAAAAGGAGAGATGTTGTGTATGTCACATTTTGTGCATTTATGTCATGAAGTAGACAAGGAGCAGTATGAGAGAGAAGAATAAAGAGAGCACATGGTCGACTTGTTGTGTGCTTCTTTCCGAACTAGTTTCACTTCTCCAACTAGTTAAACCTCCTCTAATTTATGTACTAAGAGGACACGACATTCCCCAGCTTTCAAAAAGAGATGAGTCTCCAAGATGGTACTTTTGTAAAATAAATTTGAAATGGGGAGACCCAAGAAGTTTGACCAAAATTCTATGCTGCATATTTTGTACATGACCATTCCAAACTGCTTAGTAATAAATTCCTGTTGATTAGCTCTCAGAGACCGGCCTACAGTGTATACGTGTAATACAACAGTAAGGTATTTTCCCCAGGAATAAAAAAAGGTGATGGGTTTGAATCTTGCCGAAACAGGAGTTCTGGTTTCCTTTCCACTGCTTATGTTGATATACATGTGTAACTGCACAGACCCCATTTTACATGTATTTTGCTTTTTCCCCTGAACTTAAAGATTTTTTTTCTGACTTTCTTTTGGTATATAAGCTCATCATTATCTTTTGTTAATCACTAGTACTGCAATACAATGTTGCTTACCTAAGCCAAGCTTGCTGGGTCTCGGTTTGAGTCTCTGTGATAATAATTGAACAAATTTTTAAGGTTTTACAGTGTGCCAGTAGCAATAGTAGGGAATGTCAAGTTAATAAAAAAAAGATAATTATATAAGCTTAATTTGTTCTCTTGCAGTACTTACAATTATATCTGTGCCATAAATATTTTCTAGTTGTTTCGCTGCCTCTTGTGTACCGTCTGGACTACCATCATCAATAATTATTATCTCATAATCATGCTCACTATAAAAACAATCAAATGATTTTTTTCAAACTTAGGTCTACACCATTAATAAACCACGTTAAAATAGGAAAATCGATGACCAAAACTGTTATTCTAAGAAAGAAAACTTTCTTACCTATCTGAAAAAGCTCTAACAATCAACCAAACGATCAACGGTAGGTTTTCTCGCTCGTTATAAGTGGGCAACAAAATAGAGTATTTGTCCCTTTTGGCAGCCATGTTGAATTTACGTGGCAGATAAGCCGCTGTCCAGTTTTTCACAGAACGCCGTCGCTTGTCGGGCACGCAATAATTGATTGGTTACAGTTCATTTTGGATCGCCCAAGAACCGGAAAACATAAGATAATTGCAAGCCTGCTTCAGCTACACCCGTAGCTACAGGTTATATCGCGAAATTTCTATATTTCCCGTTTTGAAAGTTGCCGGTAATTCTGACTCCGCCTGGCGGTTCAGTGCAGGCAGTCGAATGAAAATTCCTTACCTGGAGGTCATGATATGCATGAAATTACATTTGGGTGTTTCTCACGTGGTCTTCATTAAAAGATGTTGTCAGCTTCTAAGAGGATAGGTAAAGTATGTGTGCATTTAACTGTTCGGGTAAACATTTTGAGTCCATTTTGTGTCGCAAGCTCTCTGCATAAGTTCCGTCAGGACCTATGATTTTGATTTTTCTCTCTGCATTTAATATTACCTTTTCTGGCTGAAGTTGATCTCACTTAGCAGCTTTTTAGCAAGTTAATTACAGTATATATGCGAAGCATCCCACAAAGTGCGTAATCCAACAAAATTTAATCGAGTATTCGCGTTTACGCTCATGTCAGGATAAAAAGATGCGAAAGACGCTGGGCAACAGTCGGCATGCCTGAAGAGCAATATGACCCGGCGCCGGGAACTTGCGCAAAACTCAGTGTTGATCTTAAGGCATACCGCGAAAGCTCAACCGCTTAACCATGCTACTTGGTCACTCAATAGAACGTGTCGGAAACCATCTTGAGATTTTGACGTTATGGAGAGGGGCTTTTACAAAACGCCACTCCATTTTGTCAGTTTGGTAAGAAAGGGGCGGTAGCCTTTGTCATTCCTAAGGGCTGTGAAGCCCGAGGAAAACGTCAGTGAATGAAAAACAACACAATACTAACATCCGCAGTGTCAGAAAAAAATATTCGCAACGTGGGTTGTGTCTACAAAGATGTAAGAAGGCCATGAAAAGCTTTTAATTGAGTTAATTGGCAACGGAAGTTGGGTTGGAGACGCCCTCCCTAATTTAACCTAAAAAAAAAATCGCATGCTCAGCCGCATATGTTTCGTTCAGAATTAATTTTCTTTTAAAATTAACTACCAACAGCAATTTGGCAAAACTATAGAAAGCATCAAGGTACTGTTTGATTCTTGAATGATAAACTAGTAGATCTGACCAAAAAAATCGCATGCTCAGCCGCATATGTTTCGTTCAGAATTAATTTTCTTTTAAAATTAACTACCAACAGCAATTTGGCAGAACTATAGAAAGCATCAAGGTACTGTTTGATTCTTGAATGATAAACTAGTAGATCTGACCAAAACACACATGCGTTTTTTTTTTTTTTTTATCCGCCCGATTGCAACAGATTTTCTGATCAAATTATAGCAATATGTCATGAACACGTTGCGTCAACTTTTGCAGAGGCCACAGTATGCCGGAGCCGCTGAATGCGGTCGGCGAATCGTGTCGCGTGAATCTCATGACTAGGGCATGGAGGTGCTTTCAAATATCTCCGAAGAATAAACCTACCTTACATCAACATAAAAACAAGAAGTGGGTTGATTTATTAAAACCCAATAATTTATTATTCTTACGTAATTTTACTCCCGAGATTTTAAGTATACAGTATGCATAAACTTGACACTTATTAAGATTTTAAATAGTCAAAACAAGTCAAAACATCAATTCGGTACAGTAGTATCAAACTATTTATGTAATATCAATAATTTGAGAACGAAAGATTCATAAATAAAAATAAAAACAGGCCATTTATAATAACTTAAACCCTATGTCCTCTTTTAATACGACTAAAACCGTAATCCAGACAATCTATCCCTTGTTTTTAAAATAATTTTGTCGTCTTTTGAGTGCTGATTTATTTCCTTATTTCGGCTCATTCAGTTTATAAACGGTGTTGGCTATGATCCGTACTCTTAAAAAACTTGTCGGGAAAAATCAAAATACAATATCGTGAGAGGGATATTGTACATGAGAAAATTCGTACGTAATCCAAGTCTGCTCTCGAAACCTTGATATAAACCTTGCACGTACGGCAACACTTGTGCGTGAGCTGAATCAGCTGATTTTTTTCTGACCAAACTTCATCAATTTTTCCTTTGTTTGAAAAGCTTCGTTGTTTTCCCCTATTGAGTGTAGAAATGCGTCGTGTGTCTCTTCATATGCTCCTAATTTATCTTTCGCACTTCGCTGTAGATGACCGCACAACGCGGCGGTTCTTCCAGAAGTCTTGCCCAAAGTTTTGTTGTTAAGTTGTTGCGAAGATGTGTGCAATACAAGCTCGAAATATTTCCCCTCAGCAGCTCCGTCTGTTAAAATCCCTTTGATAATTGTTTGTCCTTCTCTTGCAAGTACGTGTCCTTGAAAGGGCTCGCTCACCCTGTTGCCCATATGTTGTACGATTTTACAGCTGTGCGATCCAAAGAAAGGGATTTTGCCGCGCCTTCGTGTGTCTATAACCCAGTACCTCGTAGATGATGGCGGCTGTGATTCGCAAGGAACGAGCAGAATTTTAATCGGAGCTTCACTCTGCAAGTCCAAACATGCTCCCATTGTCGTATTCAAATCGCTGGAGCTCTTTGTGTTTCTTTGCTTTCTTCTCGGTCGCTTTTGTAAACTGGTATCGCTTATCGCGCGGAATAAACTTTTCATTATGCCACCTGCATCAAGCCAAGTTTTTCACACGGTAAGTGTGTATTACCCGAACTTGTTCCGGCTTATTGTGGCACTAGCTTGAGTTCCTGTTGATCAGAAGAAGAACTCAATTATACAGTTTCAATTTTTTGTGCATTTAAAGTTCAATATTTATAATCTTAGTGCAATTATACTTCTGCAAGCTCCATATTAGCTTTTGCCGAAATTTTCGAGAAAGTTTGACAAGGAGATTAAATTGTCCGTAAAATGCTCTCGACATCAATCGATTTTCACAGGTCCAAGATGATATTGGTTTTAATGCATCGAAAACAGTTAGTGTTTTCGGATAAAAACATTTGCATTTCAACAAAAAAATAACAGCTTGAGTCCATGAACACAGAGGTATGGCTCGCGCATCGAGCGTGCAGTTTGTAAAGAGATTTTAAATGTTTCCTGAGGCGCAACTGATAGACTCGATTTATTTAGTCGTTGATTTCAGATTTTCTTTTTCAAAGAATCGCCCGCACAGTGAAACATGCTGTTAGCAAAGAAAAACTTCTACACAGGCTTAAGGCTTAGCCGGTACGAAGAGAGATATATACACGATTTTCGGTGTAACTTTTGTTTACTGGTTCGAACATAAGATATCGTTTTTAGCGGCTCGAGTATCGCGCAAATTTAAATGCATTTACCTATCCATATAGCTGGCGGACGTTCGTCCGGTTCAATTCAGATTGAATATCTCAGTGAATCAACAGGGCCGATAAAATTAATTCAAAAAACATCTCACCTTCTCTTTACATCGATGGGGCTTCGCGATAGTAGCAGAATAAATTGTTTTGGCTGCCTTCGGCTCTTAGCTGAGGAATAAAACTCGCAGACACTGAACAAAGCCTTGTGAATTTGAATTTATCTACCTTTCTCGCTGCAACATCTGTCATTCAATGTTTCCACTCGTGCCACTTCTAATGCAAATGAAGTTTCGACAGACTCTGGTGAACCGGGATAAAGACAATTGCCGAGTTATTTATCAATTGTTATTCACTAGGCACGTGTCATGGCGGAAATTCACTTTTATCTGACAGGGCTGTTGGCAACAATTATTAGCGAAACTCTATCTTTTCCGGCTAAGTAGACATTTTAGTGTTTTTAAAATATTAAAAGGGTTCCACAGTTGACAGATTTATAAAAGCCAACCTAAAATTAGAGCAAATAGTTTTTGCGGCAAGTCCAAAACTATTAGCGCCCTTACCTGCGCCAAAAAATTTAATGGAAGTTGAAAATAAATATTGCAAAAGTAGCAGATGTAATTTTGTCTTGTGGTGTGATTCCTATTTAAACTTTTCGTTCTTCGCAGAATTAGGCTCTAAGTGTTATTACAGTTTTCTTTCTTAAGGCGATTCGATTCTGTTTAGGCGATAAATTATCATGGCCAAAATACCTGCCGAGGAAAAGAATTACTGTATTGAACTGAACAGAAATGTTTGCAAAACAAGGCAAATTACAACAGCCTATGGAAAAAAAGCCAGCTTCAGGAGTTGTGATTTAAACTCTTTGTTAATGAGAATATTGTTTTTCGGTCCCAAGGTGAATATTCTTATCTTTCTGCTGATTTTAAGTTCTTGTGATATTCTTAAATTTTAGCGTGTGACATTTCGGTTTTATTGACTATGCTGTAGTTGAATATGTTTGGTGCCAGACTGCAAGAAATAAAGACTGATCTGACAAACAGAACGTTTTGCAAAACTTTTATCAGCACCGAACATACGGCTAGTTCTGTTTTTGTTGTTGTTGTTTTTATGCTAGTTTTGCCGCTTAAAGAAAGGAAAAGTTTTATATGGCTTAGTGAAAAACATATAATTGTATTATGTTACAAATGTTCAACATACAAAAGTATATTCTTTTAGAAATCCATGCCTCGGGTTTATTCTCAAGGTATTCTTAAAATTTCGCAAATTTCAGCCTCGATAATCTCATAAAATATATTCCTATAATGAAAAGAGAGTGTACTAGCGGGCATGGGGAACAGAAAGCATATACTGGCCAAATAAAATGATGAACGTGAAACGAAATTAAAAGCCGGAAGAAGACGATTACCTCCGTTTTAGTGTTACTGGTTCACGCGTGTTTTTAACAATTTCCCCACTAGCTACCATTGAATTTAGAGATTAAGGGACTAAGCTCAAGGCAAACAGACCAACCATCGATTCATGCAAGAACTGAAGGGCTATTATGTTTTCGGAATCTGCAGCGTTTCACCGAAAAAAGAAAATTCGCTCTAGGATACTGGCTGTCAGTACGCTCTCTCTGGGCTGGTGGCGGAGTGCGGGAAAGTTAAGAAAATATATCAACATCCTCTGAGTGTAAAGTGAAGGATTAGCACTTCGGATCAACTATGAAATCAGACCAGCAATATACGATATCATTTTACTTGTGATCAGGCGTTTTTTTGTTTTTTGTTTTCTGCCGCCGTGCCGTGAGGAAAGAAAAAACTTGATCTCAGGCCAAGATTATGCATCAAATCCGCAGTATACATTTCACATGATCACAACGGACTTCCCTCCATACACGTTTTCAACAACTGATTACGTTAACGTGACCAGTTTGTTGTTTCTTCCTTCATCGAATTATTTTTATCGTAAAAAAAAAAGAAAGAAACACCATCACTCTCAAAGGATCAGAAAATTTAGATCACCCCTATCACCCTGGTGAACTTTCACAGAATTGTTCTAGTTCCCAACCCGGCTACCGGCCGTGCAACAGAGGAGAGATTTAAATTCCGTCAGCCATCTACTCGAATCTACAGTTAAATGACCACTGACTCTCACATGCTGCTCTTCAGAACAATTTGCTACCTAACGCTAAGTTGCTGGATTATAATTAATCAAGCCAAAATTAAGTACAGTTTTAAGCCCTTTTTGAGCTCTGTATCGATCAGTTCCTCATAATATAAAGGCGTACACATACCTCAGTCCACGACAATCAAGCTTGGAAATCTCAGGGTCGCTATAATTATTTTGGACGTAAGCCTATTCCTAGGGGTCCGTTCTGGCATCACTTTTGGTCAGTTCGACCGGTGTCAAATATGAGTCCAGTTTGAAGCTCGAAACACTTTTTAAAAAGCGATAGACTACTCTCCAGCAAAACACGTAAATCTGAAAACCTAATTACATGAAGCCTCCTTGGACTCTGACCAAGATATACAACTGGACAAAGTCCCGAACAAATTGTCGTTGGCTGATTTCCCACCCCCTTGAAGAAAGCTAATATCTTCTAGGTTACATCGGCTTAGCTGTGATATAGTCCTTGTACATGTTTATGTCCCGGGATATGTGAAAAAACATAGGTATATAAGACTGAGGTTTGATACGTACATGCTGATAACAGTCAGATACGGAAATTCTGCACGATGGAAGAGGTTTTATACATACTGATTCAGTCTGATACGGAAATTCTCAGGCACGAAATACGTACCTAGAAGAAGAAAGAGATTTTACGTCAACAAAACAAGATTATTCATTATGCTAATTAAGTTTTCAAATTATCAAACCTTACCAGACTTATTTTGTCTTTCCTGAGGTGTTGTATCATGTCATTTATATGCCACTTGGTGATTCGTCGTCTTCTCGGACCGTATGAGTATAAATAATTTGAATACCTTTGCGTGCGAACTAATTACACCAGAAAGCTTATAAAAAAGCTGACAGAACTTCCAAAGTTGATTGGTTCCGCGCTTTTAAGGTCGTTTACCTTGAAAATTCCTAATGATCAAGTTCTCGCTCTCTATGGACCTTTCATCAAGCTAAACTGAAATAAATCAATTGTAATTATGCTAGGCACATTGAAATGAAAAGAAATTTGATTCTCATCGGAACAGGTGTGCTCGTCCATTTCCTTTGTGTTGGGCTATATATTAATTAACCTCCACATTCGCATAAAATCACGACAATAGACGCATGTCAAAACGGCTAATTCTGATAAACAAGAGATACAAGTCAAAAATCCCCTGTCCATTACTAAATCTCATAAAGTGAAAGCTTACTTAAAAATTAGAGGAATATTGGCGCCATATTCATGAAACCTTTCCACATGATCAGTCGATAACATCGAACGGAAAGTGTAGTAGGTTTTGAGAAGCTGGAAACTGGCAAAGAAATGTCTTTCAGTACCTTCTAATCCAATTGGGTCTTGCCTTTGTGGGTTTTTGGTGTGTCAAAGCCGATCACTCCGAAAACCTTGCTTGACATGTGTTTAAAATTGCTATCAGTTAACAACTATTATCTGTGTAGTTAATCCGGAAGATAACTGATGGAATGTGTAGATCCTATCTTGATATATTGCATGTCTCGGATGTGGTCAGAGCACAATTCGAAAGGATTAATTCAATTTTGCGTCTTCAAATATGGTTTTGTGGAGGAAACTCCCTTAATTAAGAAAAAAGATCAGTGCTTGAGACAAAACGTTTTCTTAGATCTGTATTGTACAAAAGAGTAGTTATATTTTTCGATAAGAAATGACGTAATGATTTTATGGCAGAAATCAAATTTTACAGAATATTCACGTGGCTTAGAATAGTTGCACATTTAGATTTACATTTTACAAATTGGGTTTAATCTGGCGACATCCTGTCTTCAAGAGTAGGGAGCTTTTGCAAGCCACAAGAGCAACGGTAACGAAAACTGCGCAATGCAAAAGCCGATTACGCGGCACGTTCTGCGTCCGCATTGTATATCTTTGAACATTACTTGGCTGTCCTCTGATCTACAAAGTTGTGACACGGAATCAAACAAATCACGTGTAGTTCTGGGTATTTTAAGAGTTTCTGCTTGAAATTGAAAGTTATCTTTATATTTTTATCCAGCGGATAGATTGCAACCGATTTACTGAATAGTCGGTGTCACAGCCGCCCCTCCCAACCCGAAAAGAAAAAATCGGGGAAGGCGTTTGTAACCAGTGTTGTAACACAGGCTATTTATTGAATAGATGTAGATATTTATGAAACCGACATGATTACTAAAGGTCGATCATTATCACATTTACTGAGCCTATGGATTTTGGATTGCGGGTAACATGACCTGTCGACTGTACTTGTTAACGTTTTGGGAATAAAAGGAAGTTTATGATCAGGTACCGAACTATTAAGGAAGAATAGCAAACTCTTGGATCGAGTGCTTCAACGCATTGAGAAGCCTGACCTGCCCCCTCGACTTAGGTAACTGAGAGGCAAACTTGCATTGCTGAAATCAAAGAAACAAATTGAACAATTAAAGCCACCTCTTGTGAAATCTCGGGAGACGCGGTGGCCTCATGGTTAGTGCGCTCGTCTCCGGATCGAGCGGTCCGGGTTCGAGCCCTGGCCAGGGACATTGTGTTGTGTTCTTGGGCAAGACATTTTACTCTCACAGTGCCTCTCTCCACCCAGGTATATAAATGGGTACCGGCGAACTTAATGCTGGGGGTAACCCTGCGATGGACTAGCATCCCATCGAGGGGGGAGTAGAAATACTCCTAGTCGCTTCATGCTACAGAAACCGGGATAAGCTCCGGCCTGATGGGCCACTTGGCTCGCATGCAGACTTTACCTTTACCTTACCTTGTGAAATCTCAGGTAAAGGAAAAAAAAAAACTGACCAAAGAGGATTTCACCATATTCGAAGCTTTGTTGACCACATTCTAAATAATAAACCATAAAACCTCTTGGATTGACAGTTGGTCACGTGTTTCAGTCCTTTTATTCAATTTTAAGGCACGCAACTATTGCACTTCTTTTAATAAGTATTTCTATAGCGCTTTCCTATCTTTTTAAACTTAGCCAACTTTTATTTGACTCTAAGAACAAACTTGTAAGAATCAAAACTTCCGATCTTACTGATAGCGTGATCGCTATGTGGACATTTGTTCAATCGATAACACCCGTACCCCCGACAATGCACGATGCTCCATCCCCGGGGGGATTCCCATTTGAAAAGGTCGGGGATCAGTCGACAACTAAAAACAGTGTCTTTTCCACCTGAACATCCCAAGTACAAGTGAGATCAAATCCGTGATTTACACTTCTAAGCGTTCGAAGGGCGTCCTGGACTTTTCGGCTTTTCTCCCCCCGGTGCTTCACTTCAACTGAGGCTTGCACAGATTAGTGTTCAACATAAGCCTGTCGGTGCATTCATGAGAACAACCATAACCCTTTACTGAGCTCTAAGTGTTAATGAGATACAAACGTTCACTTAAAAAAAGGTGAAATCCCGTTTTATATTTGCATTCCTAGTTTAGTTTGATCCTAACTGGATTTTCCGGGTTGACACGTTTAATCTGCATGGACAGTATTTTTGATTGTGCATTTGAGTCCTCTACTTGAATCTTTGATTTTTTTTTCAGTTCAAACGGGGAATACTTTCATACCCTGTTCCAGACTTAATTGCTGGATAATAATAATAATTTAATAAAATTGCATGCTTATTTATAAAAGTAGGTGTTAGCCTGTTAGACCGTGATTGTAACTACGTGTACCTTAAATAAAATGGGTGTTAAATTAACACCTTCGGGGTTTATTCGAGGCATTTGAAAACCTACGGTAGCTGATTCTAATTAAAGGACGATAGTGGGACTGCGAACAGAGTAACATGTTTGAAAACTAAAAAAGTTCATTTATTGTACTCAACATTAGCAGGAGTTTACTAGGGACGAAATCCGTGGACATCATATTCTTGTTTTGTTGAGCATTTTAAAATTTTTCTTTTGATAAAACGTAAGGTTGTCAAAAATGCCTTCTTTCTTCGTGCGAAAATGAAGCGAGGGAAAAGCGAGAGGAAAAAATAATATACTAGAGTCTTGCGCCAGTTTCCTCTCAGGCCCCGTCCTCATTACGCGGGGAAAGTTTGAAAACGGAGCCACGGTTTCACATTGACAACACATCCCAATTTTTTTCTGTCCACACTATGCTGGGGGAATTTGAAAACGTACCAATAACTGGTCATTTTGTATTTGTGTTTGGTCAGGGAAAGCACACGATTATCGTGAGGCCATTGCTTTCGAAACGCTCCGTTTTTAAAATGTTTTCCGTCTGCATAAAAACGTAAAGCCAGCCTTGTCAAATTCCTCCGGTTTGAAGAGCGTTTTCGAAAAGCTCCGTTTTCGTGACGGATCAGTGTGGACGGTAGGCCTAACCTTAGAAATAAAGCTGCGTTTTCAACTTTATCGACTTTTGCTTGTGGATTTTAGTTTTTCGCAAATTCTTTCGGCTTTCAGTTTTCGACCCATCATAACCTACATGAAAGTGCTATTATCAATTTTCACCTGCGCTGTCATTTATGCCAACCAGCGGCTAACTTCCAGTACACCCACAATGCTTTGCGCCCCTTCCTTACACATCCGGGGCTTTGCTAATAATTCGTCCTTTCTCGCCGATATTCCAAGATGGTGAGTCCACGTGTGAAAACATTGCCAAGTATTCGACAAAATAACTATCCTTAGTAATGTCTAATTGTGCTCATCTTTTCTGGATGAATCCTTCAGGTGTACAAGCGTTTAGTGGAAATTGGTCGTGTGGCTCTCATCAACTCGGGACCCGACGAGGGGAAACTGTGTGTGATCGTAGATGTGGTGGATCAAAATCGAGTAAGTCAGTTTTCTATGCAAGTGCACTCTGTGACTTTGGAGAAATTGTTGTTGCAGTCTGTTAATTGCGCCGAGTATTTCATGTGCTGATCAGTTGGTTCATACTGTACTTAAGACTATTTGCTGATCATGAAGTTCAGTTCCTAAGCTCCAAGTTTGGCTGAAGTATAAAATCGCAACTCATATGTTAACTTAGTGCCCAGCAGCAGAGAAAGTTATTTCATGGTTAAATCAATGCAGTTTGTCGACGTTTTAATTTTCACGTTTTTACGTTTTCTACTTTTTGAGAGCCCAGTACATAATAAGTTGTTTGGTTACATGTAAGATCAGAATTTCCTTCGGACTGTTGGACTTTTGTACCATCCTATGGGTGTTTTTTGTTTGGTTAAAGTAGTTAGCTATAGTTTTGTTACCATAAGTGTTGCAATCTTTTGAATGGGTCACAATATACTGAAATCAGGAATCATATGAAGACTGAGTGTCTGAGTAATTATTGACACTTGATTTTACTTTCCAACATACTTGTAAACTTTGGTTAACATAAATGTTTGCTGACCCGATCTGAAGGCAGTTCATTTAAGCCAATCTTCCTCTTTGAATTCTGCAAACTTCAAATTGAATCACCAGTACATGTATTCATAAATTTCTGTAAACTTGATTTATTTTCATTGTGAAAGAAATATAGGGAATCAAATCCTGGACCCAACAGTTGAGCAGCACTTTATTTGCTAATGTTACTCTGATGAAAGCTTACAATATTGAACTACTACTTCAACAACAACAAAAGAACCAGTACCAAACTTATTGTTTACAATTTCAACAAGAAACAGCCCTGTACTTACTATATTTTTTCTTCCCGTGATGTTTTTACAAAAACATCCGTGTTTTTTTTAAACAATGAAAATACAGTAACTTTGCCTGGGGAAAGAAAAACTTTGCTTGGGAATTATTTGGGTCCATTTTCTCTAGAAACATCATCACTGCCTATCTTTATCAGCAATCTTTTGTGTTTTTTTTTGAAAATACATCATCAGCAAATTCCAACATGGAATCAGGAAAATTAAATTAAGATTTAATGAGTCTTGCTGAGCTTTTACTGTGGGTGCCATAGTTATAAGAGAACAGTGTTTAGTCCGTTTGTTCTTATTATGTTTAAGAAAACACAATGTTTAAGAAAACATAAATATACCCATGTAAACCACGATAAGATTAACACGAGGTCGACCCTATCCATCCTCTTGGAAGTCAGTAAAAGCTGGTATTGGTAAAAGCTTAATATTGATCAAAATCTGTAAGCACTGTGTCTTTGTGTTGCCTTGAACTGGCTTATCATGTACATGTACAGTGTACATGTGCATATGAGCACCCTTGCTTTTATACTGGAATTTTATTTTAGTCTGAGTCTGTCAAGAGAACTAAACTGAAGCCTTTCCAAACAGGCACTGATTGATGGGCCTTGTACCAATGTCTGCCGCAAGGCCCTTAATTTCAAGCACCTGTCACTGACCGACTTCAAGGTCAAGGTTGGCCCCTCTGCCAAAAGTGGCCCAGTTAAGAAGGCCTTTGAGAAAGGCGAGATCCTTGAAAAATGGGAGAAGACAGCATGGGCTAAGAAACTGGTCACGAAAAAGAAGCGAACTACTCTCACTGACTTTGATCGCTTCAAGCTCAAGCTGGCCAAGCAGAAGGTAGGCCTTTGCTGTTTTGTCTACCAATTTTGCAATTTTTGTTTTTAATCCAAATGCACCATGTGCTAACAGTCTGTTCAACCTTTTTTTGAAATTAGACTCGTGTTATTCTGGCTTCAGGCAGACGGCAGGTCTTTTTTGCAGGTGGCAGGTTGCAGGTTGAAATTTAATTATAACTGGAAAACTGCTGGCACTTAAAAGAAACGTACAGGTGGTACACTTACCGTGACTGTTACATGACTCTGTTTACGATCGCTCAGAAAGGTGGCTTCCACCTAAGTGCCAAACCTGCCGAAGCAATGGGAGGAGAGTATATTCCTATGATTTTAAGCCTGCAATGAATTATTGTTTTTGAAGGAACATCTGAAATATCATCTGACATATCTGCTGAATCTGGTTTCTTCCCTGTGAGTACCAAAATGAAAGCACACTGAGCTTGTGCTAGTATATTCTGTTGGTTAAAATCATATATTATTTCATTTCTTTATTTATTTGCTTCATTTGTGATGGCAATCTTCCGTTGTTAAGGGAAGTGTAGCTTGAGTTCTTGTTGACGCTACGCCTAGAGAATTCGAACTCATGCTCTGTTGAAGCTCAAGGAGCCCGTTGAGTATTGAAAGATCGAGCGAGGTTCAACTAGAAAAATAAATAAAAATACATGTGAAGAAAAGCCGAGCGATAAGAAAAATACAGGACAGAATGTAAAGACTTACAAATGTTTCCTGACTGTAGCGATGATGGTGAAGCTAGGTAGAGTATAGATTCCGCAACAATATTAACTTGAAGCTATAGAAAACGTTGAAAAGATTGGCGTGCTAGGAAACCGTAGTGTAAAATAGTCCTAATTTGCATACATAAATGGCAAGCTGAAATAAAAATTCTCACGTGGAGTCCTATAGGAAGACCAGAGCCAAATCTGGAATCGATGGAAACATCTGTGGAGCAGCTATTCAGATGGCTTTGAAGAGGTTTCACTGGTCTCAGCGTGTCGATCGATAAGTACTTATAGCGAATCGATCGTGTTTTCACTATGTGATATGTGAAAGATGCCAACTACTTTATGTAAGAACCCCTGACAAGTATATGGGTTATTAATTATTTTTAGTGCCAGCGGTTTTCCAGTAATAATTACATTTCAACCTGCGACCTGCACCCTGCACCCTGCAAAAAAGACCTGCTGTGAGGCAGATGTGAAAGTGTTGTCTTAATGTATACTTGTAAAGCATATAAGTACAGTCCAGCCTATGTCCAGTCAATTTCACCCTGAATTAGCTTTAAGGAACATTAATAGGGAGCTTGGCTAAAAAAATTCAACTGCAATTGAAACGTCAACCATATTCAAGTTATGTTTTTGATCCTTTTGTAATAATAATGCACTTGCACGATGCCGTCATTTGCCTACAACTACCTGGATTCATTTCATTTCTCCTTTATGATGCAAATTTTAAAATCAATGTGGGGTTTAAATAACCATTGCATTACTTAGCATTAGAAAAAAGAAAAGCTAAGGATTCTGGTTTTGGTAGTCAGATGACGCCATCATGCAAATCGCCTATTGGTGTAACAGCTGAGTAAATCACATTTAATTAATGTAATACACAGAGAGCTGTAAGTGTCCTTCCTTGTTGGCAGGGACTCAATGTGAATGCAATGGCTGAGGAAAGTTTTTGTTTTGTTTTAACAGAAAAACCGGGTTCTCAAAGCTGAACTGAAGAAGTTGCGAAAAGACGCTAAGCTGTAATCTTGCTGTTAAGATTCAAATAAATCTTTTGTTTGAGAAAATCTGAAGTTCTTTAATAGCTGTCATTTTGTGATACAGTACCTTAAGCAACAAAAATGTTAATTCGCAAGTCTAACTTTCACAATTCAGAATCACTGACACTAGCTTCATGCAACTCAAACTTGAAAAAAAGCTACAGTATGGGAACACATTTTGGGTTCTCTCCTCTCCCCCCCCCTCCCCCCCCCCCCCCATCCTCCCTTCATATTTCCATGTTCATTTGTTAAAACATTGAGAGCCTGTCCTAGGTATTCAGTTAACTGGGGAGCAGCTCAAATAGGAAAATGGTGACTTAGGGAAAGGACAAAGATAAGGAACTTTTTTGTGATTTCTTTCTGTACACTGTGCCTCAACTACAGTTTAATTGAATGCCTGAATGAGGCAATTTCCATAATAATTCTTAGTACCTTCTTAGTACCTTCTCTCTTAACCTTGGAAGGTTCCTGTTGGTGCTACCCAGCTTACATAAATAATTTTCTTACCATACACGAACAGTTCCATTTATGAGGGGAATTTGATTTGGTTGGGGGAGAGGGGGTTAATCTTGGAGCTACGTGAAAGTACATCAGTGTCTGAAAAAGTTACTCACACTGGCATTATAAGATGAAAATACTCAGTATAGAAAACTAGAAAATTATTGTAGTGGTGCCCCATACACGTAGGTGGTACTCTACATCTCAGACTGTGAGGAGGTGTTGAAAAGAACTACAGTAGATCCTGCTTATATATCTGTTGCTCATTGAATTTCATGTTGCCCACTGTCAGAAATACCAGTATACAGCAAGTACGTAAAATGAATTGTTTGTAAATGAAACTGTGTGGCATTTGTGAACTTACTTTGCTGTTATATGGTACATGTGATTGGCAGACAGAAAACTAAAATTCTGTTTTGGGATAGGGTATGGACAAGCCCCATCAGCTAATTCCCTCAACCGATGGGGCTTAATGCTCCAAAATGCATCTGTGACCTCGTACAAACAAGCCATGGCCCCTAGCATGTCAGATGCAGTAGTCCTTTACCGTTTTGCTAATGCTGTACATGCAGTGGCTGATGTGCCAAGTAGATCCCATCCAGCTGTTATCTCAACAGGAAATTCCAAATCTTTACCTTAAAACACAAAGCTCATTCAATTGGGAAAACAAAAGTCAAAAGAACTACAATCTGGGTGAATCAATGAAACAATTATTAAAGAAAAAGATCCCTGGAGCACTTACATAAAACTGGGTGCAAACTTGTGAGATAAGCACTTGTGTAAGTGCCAGCATAAGCACCTGAAAATGCTAGTGTGCACCCAGGTGAAATAAGCACAAGAAGAAGAAACATTTTCTCCTTTCACTTATGCTTGCGCTTGTGCTAATTTCACAAGTTGGAACTGTTGAGAATATTGATTAAAAACAACCATAAGCACAAGAAAAAGAAACAGTAATTATTTTTTATTTTTTGTGCTTGCACTTATGCGTCTTTCACCAGTAGGAACTGATGAGAAAGAAGCACAAGCATTAGCACAGGTACATGTATTAGCACAAGAGTTCAACTAATTGAAATGACACTGTTCTAGACTCCTCTCTCCCTGTGACTCACACTGCTGCCTTGCGTATGTTGTTAGTGTGAATATCCTTGTGCTTATGCTTTTCTCACAAGTGTGAACCACTCTTTTCTGTAGTTTCATAGTGCTGGTTGTTGTTGCACTCTTTTTTCCCATTTTCCATAAACCCAGATAATTTTTTGTTTTGCATTTTGTGTGATATTATACCCCTCTAAAGGATTTGGAACTAAGCACCCTGCATGGCATTTGTAAATGGCATATTCACTCTAGTTGCCTCTTCTTGAAATGGCTGAACTAATTGAAGTAACAGCACTGAAACGGAATTTCCACTGTTCAGTTGTCACTGTTAAGATGTTGCCACCTAGTGGCGACTCGAAAGGGAGATTACTTATCCCCTACAGCTGTATAGAAAGAAACAACAGAAATGTGAGCCTCCATTCCAGTGCCAACAACAACAACTTTATGGTTATTTGCTATGCCCCTATAGACCATTTTACAGTTGTTTGTTTATTGACATGGCCTTTGAATGGCAGCTACGCTGGAGGTGAGTGACCTCACTTCTTTTGTTTTGTAAATGAAGTTGTTCTTATGCTAACTAGTTGGCATTTTAAATGAGATAAGCAGAGTACCTCCAGCCTCAATTGCATTCATAGGCCAGGTAACTAAGCACCAAGTAAAATGGCCTTAGACATGATGTTATCAAAAAAAAAACACAAATATTACATTTTCCACCAGAAAATGGATTCACTCGACCCTTTGCTGGTCTGTTGCTCTCTCCTTGGAGGGCAGGGTCCCTGGAATATTATGCTTTGTCCAAGAAATGGATACCTTAATAATTTCCAAGCAAATTGTGACACAGGCGAATGTATAATAAACGTTGCTGGTATATATATCATTGTAACTGTTCTAAATGGCACTGAGAATTGTTGATGGTCACGCATATGTCAGGGGTTCCTTATTTTGTGCCATCACACACGCAACTGTCACGTGTTCTACCAATTTCCCAATTTGACTGTCACGAGATTCAGCACAGGTCTCATTCAGAAGTCACGAAATTTGTACATAATGCAGTTAGTCGTATTTCCACAGGATATCTCTGTGGGCTTTGTTCTGTGGACATGAGTTCCACATCAGAAAATCAAGGAAACCGAACAGTCGACAATAAGTTCAAGGAAAACATTCTTCGAGCTCTGAACGCTATGAGGCAACAAAACAGCCTTTGCAATGTTATTCTTCGCGTCAGTGGCACGATCAACTTTTCCGCTCACCGATGTGTTTTGTCTGCTAGCAGTTCATATTTTCAAGCACTATTTACAGACGATTTTCTTGAGAAACAGAGCGATGTGGTGGAATTAAAAGAAATAGGTGCTTCTGCAATGGAAAAAGTACTAGAATTCATTTATACGGGCGAGGTAGAAATCGACTTGGCAAGTGCACAGGATTTAGTTATGGCTGCCGATTACCTAAACATTCCAGCGTTAAAGCTGAATGCTTCAGCTGTGTTAGAAACGTCGATCGATGTGTCGAACTGTCTTTCTCTTCAGCAATTTTCTACCAAATATGACTGTGTTCGGTTGAAAGAGTCCTGTGCTTTCTTCATAAATCAAAACTTCTCTCAAGTAGCCAAATCAGAAGGATTTGAAGCCTTGAGCTTCGAGTCGCTGATAGACTTGTTCAGGCGTGACGAACTCAGTGTTGTAAACGAAAGCGAAGTCCTTCATTCGGCGATTTCTTGGGTAAAATACGACCTTCATGCGAGGGAGAAACTTCTTCCCGATGTTTTGAAGCATGTTCGATTCGCTCATATTCCTAAAAGTCACTTGGTTGACATTGTCAACAGCGAAACATTGCTTCAGCGTAACGCAATCTGCGTAGATTTATTACCTAACAACCCAGCAGGCACTACTTCCATTTATGCACTTGGAGCGTCACAGACGCCCAGAACAGGTCCTCTTGAGATAGTGGTTATACTAACAGGAGGTAAATCGGTTTCGAGGTATGGCTTGCAGAAAAACTTTTTGGCATTCAGGCCGTCGCGTGACTCGTGGGTCACGCTACCTGATCTTCATCTTCCTCGCCATAGTCACGGTGTGGCCGTCTGCGAAGGTTCACTGTACATAACTGGGGGAGTTTGCGGAAACATCGCTGCTCATCACCACGTCTGTCGATTTAGTCCTCGTCGTAATAAATGGCGTTGTGATGTATCTGATCTTCCTTATCCAGTGTCTTGTAGTGCTGTGGTTTCCCTTCAGAACAAGTTGTTTGTGATTGGTGGAAGAGACAAGTGTAATAACACACTAACCAAAACACAGTGCTACAATCCTCGGCGCAACCAATGGGATTGCGTCGCTGACATGAACATTCCACGTGAAAGCCACTGTGCAACGGTATTCAATGACGCTATCTACGTCATCAGCGGGGACAAATTGAACTTTCAAAGCTCTGAATTCTACGATGTGTCCACGAACAAGTGGAACCTTTTACCAGACATGACCTTGCCACGCCAACGGCCAGCGGCTCAAGCTATTGGCGGGAAAATCATGGTAGTCGGCGGCTTTCAAGGAGCAAACTACAAAATGCACACCACGTGTGAGATCTTCGATCCAAAGCAAAACCTGTGGAGCCTGGTATCTGGTCTTGTTGTACCACGTGCAGGGTGTGGGATCACGTGCGTTGAAAGTCACGTGTATGTATTCGGCGGGTCCAATGGCCGCTCAGTTCTGAACACCCTGGACAGTGTAGAGCGTTACAGCGCTGAAGAGAACGAATGGAAGAAAGTCTCTGTCATTCCTGAGACTGTAATTACGCCGCAGGTTGCTGTAATTAGAATGCCGAGAAAATATTTAGTATGAAATCTCAGTGCCAAAGTCGGTCCTGCAATGGTACATTTTTATAACATATCATTTCACGTATTGAAAACTTGTTATTAAAAATTCCCCCAAAAGTAGAAATTACCTGCCTTGCAATTAATTCTAAACTGCCCGACAATTAAAGCCATGAAAATCTAGAAAAGGTATCTGTAAAAATGTATTTTTTCACATTACGGAATGCACACTTGTTGTAGTGTTAATTTGCAGGTACGGTGTCGGTATTGGCAGTACAAGGGAGGGGGGGGGGGGTGATGGATTAGTGTGGTAGAGTGCTTGACGATTTGACTGTGATTAGGTACATGAGGCACTTTTCTTCAGGTTCAGGCATCTCGTTTTATTTCTGTCAATTTTTTTGTTTGAAATAGATACCTTGATTAAAACGAAAGCTCAAGAGAGTCGTTCGTTTAGGGGACGAAGTTTCGAGGAACGAGATAGCCGGTCACAAAGAAGAATTAATTTTAATTTAATGGATCTATCAAAACAGAGGTGTGAATAATGTATTTATTTCATTCGTTTTGGCTTAAGCAACAACAGTTTTAAGTTTGCTGTAAATTTTCTTCACGTTTAAGATCTAGTCAGATTGCCTGCATACGTATGGTCCAGCCATTAATAAAAGAGGTTACATGCTATTCTTGTCTGCGTTTGATGAGGTTTTAATCAGCACAATTGAAAAATGATTTGTCCTCGTTTTACTACAGAGGGATCACGGAACAAGAAGTGTTTTTACACTTCCTCCTTGCTCAAGTCACGTTTTGTTAGCGAACGTTTCTATGAAAAAAGGTTGCTCCTGCCGAAGTAAACCAAAAGTTAACCCACCCGGGTTCGCACATGGGCGTGTCAATTCTATAGGTCCTGATTTCCCCCTGTTTGGGAGTCAAAGATTATATGGATTATATGAACTGGCTCCGAGAGAAATTTATTGCGGGAAATTTTCTTCAATTACAACCAGTTTATGATGTAAATTGTGCGTTATCCTATCTTACGGGGCTCAGCCCATTTTGTTGGCAAGTCCTATCTTAAACAGGTATTACGAGTTACGACCAATGAGTGATTTATTTTTGCTTGCAATTTAGAACACTTTTCAATCAAGTCAGACAACTTTCATAATTGCTTCGCACACAAGAGCTGTCAAAGAAACATGAATCATGAACGCACAGAGAAGTGTCAAGGGAAGATACTTTGTTCAAATGAGCGTGTAAGTAAAAATAGCTGATATTTTTAAGAAGTGTCAGAGGTAAAATTTCCAGACTTAAATTCCAAAGATACCAGATCGTAATTTGTAGTTTACAGCAAAATTGTAATCAAAAATTTGCACTTAAACTTCCGTTGTTTTAATTTTTTTTTTTTTTTATAAAAATCATGTTTGCATAATCCTGTGATCACTAGCTACTAGCGTCATCAAAATATGTTTATCCTTAGTATTGTACGCATTCAAAAGACTGTCCTTTATGCGAGTGCAATTTGAAAGCCGAATTGTCAAATATCACGAGTATTGTCAATCCTTAATTGCTCGAGCTTTCATATCCTTATTCATTTATCTGTTATATGGGTATATGACTGAGAAAATTACGACTGACGCGTCCGTCAATTTGCACTTCAGTGGCAATTAAAAATTAACGATAAATTTTCCTGCTCTCAACCAATCACAATTAAGTTTGTTCTCAGTTATATAATTAGGTCCGTAATCATACGAGTGATTATTAGTCCCGTTTGTTTAAAGTAGTTTGATTACAAACCGAATCAGGACGTCACGGTATTCCAATTTGATAACCATATCAACAACAAAATTTTTAAAAAAGGCATGTTTATTTGGTGAAAAAAGGAATATAAATAAGGAATATTCCGTGGACACAAAAAGGAAACCAAACAAGTGCACGGCACGCGAATTTTAGACAATTATTGGATGAGGTTTTTGTGATATCTAGAATAATCAAAGTCGAGATAGGGGTTATCAGCCGAAGCCGAAGGCTGAGGCTGTTAACTCTTACCGAGACCTTGATTATTCTGGATATCACAAAAACCTCATCTAATAATTGTTTTGTTATACATTGAACGAAAAAAATGGAAGTCGTGTTTTTGCTTCTTCACTGACGGCAAGCAACACAAAGCGCGCGAACTTGACATGATTACCCTTAAAAATCATGCACCGCGGTCATACATGACATGATTACCCGTGACCTTGGGTGTCCTTGACATGATTATTGTATAATCTGCAGGTAGACGACGTCACAGGCGCTGATTTCGAAAATTCGCTGTACGCTTTTGGCCAATCAGAAAAGAGATAGTGAGTTCAATACATAATAATAATAATTTGTTATTTGTTAATCGCACGTTAGTGTGGTAAAAAATAGAGCGTACCTAAAGACCTAGCAGGCGAGGGAAGGGATTCTCAAAGTCCGGGATCGTTATCAGATTTGATAACCATGTGACGTCACAATATGGCGGCCATTTCAAAAACCGGGAATTTTCGTATTCACTTTGCTTTGCTCGTTATTTGTTCGATTATACTCGGGTAATTTACTCATAATTCTATTCGATAATTACCAGAAAAGAACGAGCCTCACGTGTTTTGAAGATGGCGGTTGAAGACCAGCGTAAACGATGTAAAATGCTACTCGTAAAGTGAAACAGCGCTTGCAATTTTGCATCCAAACAAGGTATGTTTTTCATTTTGTCATTAGATTTAAGTTACCTGGAGAGTTTTGCGAAAATCACAAAAAATATGTCGTTAATCTTCACGCCATATTCTTGGGATTTAACGTGTTTTTAGTGTTGTGCACGATCTGTGAAAAAAGTGCACAGGGGTATTTTGATTTGCGATGTGTTGTTCGTAACGGCGGCCATATTTACAGCTGTAATCGATATGTTCCTAGGTATTGAGATGGCGGATGCTGGTACCCATAGAATCAAAATAGCAAATTTATGTCGATTTTGTGGATATAGCTTGGTCATTACATAGGGTAGGTTTATTGTTGTCGAGTTTTGCAGCATAAAATTTTCGTTCCTTTTAGGCCTGACAGACACGCACCATTCAACTTTAAGAATTACTGGTGGCAAAATCAAGGGGTACGTAAAAGTAATTTACATAAATCATCTAAGCCCCTTCAGAAAAAATTATAGCTCTTAGTGAGTCGCTCGATTCATGGTACGGCAGTCCAGGTGGTCGGGAAACCACTTGCGAATCTAACATTAGTTGTTTATTTTCTTTTGAAGGGTTACCATGAGGTCAAAATCAAGGGGCCAGAAGGAACTCCTTTTCATGTCCTTCCTGAAAATTGGAAACAAAGACTCGTTCGCACTTCGTTGTGTTTTGCCAGAAATTAGAGAAATACCCGAGACACTTCTAGACGTGCCACAGTCTGGTATCCAAGAGCGCTAAGAAAAATTGCACTTTGAGAGAAGTTGCTGGAAGACAGATAGGCCGGGTGCAATACTTCATAAACAGGGAACTAAAACACCTTTCGGACTGCGGGAAAATCGGCAATCACGTTAAAGGGTAAGTTGCCTATATTTTAGAGTCAATTTCAACAACTCGCGGTCCTGAAATATTTTCCGGAAATGCCGGCCAAACTAGGTCCGTTTTCTGGCACACCATTCGTTATATAATGAAGCTTATTGTTGGATTTAGCGAGTGAACTATGGTACGAAAACATGTTACTTGAATTATAGTTTCTTTTATATGAATCGGTCATTAAAAGCGTTTTTCCATATTACCGAATGCACAACAATAGACTACTGATCTACAACTAAAACAATCTTTTTCCGGAAATGCCAAGACTTCCAAGTTTACTGTCACATCTCACGACATAAAGTGTTGCATGTACCCATTCCACTGAACGGAGGTGTATCACGAATTAAAGTAAATATACCTGCTACATTTTTGTTGTTGTGCCAGAACCATATCAGGCGAGCCCACAACGACAAAGAGAACTCCAGTGCATCAAAGATGGAAACGAAATGTACAATACGGCGGAGGGGATTGAATTAGCAATCGCAGAAATGGAATTAGGCGTGGGATGGGATATGGCCATCGAGGTAAGCTAGTCTATCTTCAGTGTATCTGGACAGAGAGTCGACAGAGGGAGGGTCGCGAACTGTTTCGATACTGTTATTTCCATTTCATAGTAATGAATCATAGTAGGAGATGTTTCGGTCCTAACCACGCTTCGCTCATGCAAATTGAACGAAATTCAGTTACAGCTCTCCGCTTGGAATGTAGAAGCAACTTGTTCAGTGTCAATTTGTGAACTCAAGATGTATTTACTGTTCGTGTTTCGTTTATATTTTATACAGACTGTTGAACAGCCAGCTTCGCCAACTACCAAGAAAATGAAGCCTGAGTGAAAATAGAAGCTATCATATTAGTATCAATAAACAACGCTTTTGTGAACAGAATAACTGTTGTCTACCTTCGTGTGTTTTTACTCGGAACAAATATTATACGGTGTCTATCTGAAAATGAAACTTTTCGCTGTAGCTTTTGGACAAAGACAGTTTTCTTCCATACATCTCTGTTTCTATTCCACAATCCAGTAACCTATTGTGAAGCAAACATACAATTACAATTAAATGAAATTGCATTGTGATGTTGTGAAAAAAGTAACTCCTTTCATCGCAGCGCCCCGTCGACCGCCATATTGAATTATACACTGTTGCTACCAAATAATGTCACGTGAACGAAAACTTGTGCAGCGATTGGTTAATGGTTTGTTTTGGTCGACGTTATCAAATCTGATAACGATCCCGGACGATGTCTCTCCGGGAAGCTAAGAACCAATTAATTTCAAGAATATAGGTGCACGTTCCAAGTCTACAGTTTTGATCGGTGGGTCTTGATTTGGCTATTGGCCCGGTCATTCATGTGTCCATGGCCTTACTACAATATACAGTGCTTTTTGATGTGAAGTATATATGAAATAATTCATATTTGAACTGCGGTTGTAGAGGAAAGTGAAGAATGATCATCGCAGTTAATTTTCCAATTTAAGCAATTGGAAAGAAGAAGTCTGAAAAAATCAGGGCTTCATGCTCTACCAACTGAGCTATGAAGCCACACATTGTAGCGTACACTATTGGATGGTTTAGGGGGCTGCCGTCTGCTAAATCACTAAGTATTAAGACACTATAAAGATGTGAAATTTGATGTTTGTTTAATTATTTTGTTAATTAATTGCAATTAATTAATTACTTAGCTTTTCGGCATGGGGTGTGGGGTGGGGTAGGTTCACTACGTAAAACGTGTTTTACCTGCGTTACTTCTTTGATAACTTTCAGCAAATTCCTTGCCTTCCTCGCGGTACTAATCTATTTAGAACAAAAGAATTTGCGCTAAACGCATGCGCGGACTATATATTAGGTGGAAGATACATTTCATGCGGGATCACACAAACTTGGAGCGCTTTTCCTTTTGGGGGAACCCTTAATGTAAGGCGCAAGCGTTCTAGCATCATAAACGTGATACACTCTGTTCTCGTCCCTAGAGCCACGTGTTTTTATTTTATTTTATTTTATTTTTTGTCGTGTGATATGAGCACGAATGCACTTATTTTTCGGGTAACGTCATTTCTCCCATCTTGGAGGAAAAAACGCTACTGTGACTGCAAATCTTTTGGAATTACACCCCTAGCTCTGTTAAAGAAACAGGGACCGCGGAGGGCATTTTAAAGAAGTAGGGCTAAAAAATCTGGCCAATACAAGCAAACGTTAAGGTCAGTGTTTCGCCATTTATCTTACATTTGCGCGCCATCTGGAGCCTTAGCGATCCCAGCGATAAGAGTGGCCCGCGGTCCCTGAGAAATATAATCTGCTGTTTCAAACAACTCTAGTGTGCTTGGCAGGTTTCAAATAAAGAGTGGAAACGTGTTCCTCCTCCTTAGGCTTTTATATAGCGGCTTGTTTATTTATTTTGTTTTTAATTGTCTCTCTGAAAGAGACCAAAAAGTTCATATTCAGCCGAAACTTTCTCGAATTAATAACATTACAAGTTGTCAGATTGCAAATTTGTGGCAAAAGGAACTTCTCAAATATTGCTGAGGACCCCGTGGCACCTACTGAAAGCGCAGAATGATTTAATCAGTCTTTAAGAAGACTCGTTTACCGATGTAAGATGTAATCTCGGTCAAGTAGCGCTGTTTACCTTCAACACTTCTCATTGAAATGCTTCTCACTCGTATAAGTCGACATAATCGCGTATTAATTTTAAGTGGTTTTATTGTTAACACCAAAGGTGGTAATAGAATAAGAACAGTGCTATTCCGTGACTATCGGATGATTAAATTAGTTACTGTTTATCGGTAAAAAAAAAAAAAAAAAAAAAAAAAAAACTGGGGTTTGATTAAAACAAAATCGTGCCTCTTCCATTTCTTCATCGGATATTTAACTTCCTTCAATTTATCTCCAGCGGTAGAAAAGACAAAACAAAACAAAACACTGAGAACAAAAAAACAAGGACATCTTCCCTGTGTTTGCGAGAAAACAAGGGTTTGGTGTTACATACCTTTATGAGGAGAACAAAAGTATCCAGTAATCGGTGCAAACGTTGGCGTGGAAAGTAAAATTGTCACGTTTGATACTGCAACGTATTATTGATTTAAAATGAACAGAAATCAAGGTTCCTTTCCGTTCATAATCGTTCTGCAAGGGGAAAGCTATGAAACTACTACAAACGTCTATAGAAACTGGGAGTAAACGGCAGTGGCGAGGACCATTGTGACTAGTAAAGTGTAAGAGCTGTACAAAGCGCTCTGCACTATTTAAGATTGTCTCACTAGTTTTCCGACTCCCGGCTGTACCGGGATCAAAACGTTATCAACACTAACCTTGCGTATCTCCTGGAAGTGATAATGTTTTGGTTTAAATTTACGTCTACTTTAATAATTTTCAAACCAGTTTTGTTATTTTATTGCCTCATAATCATTATCAGAATCTGAAACAATCCAGTAAAATTCAAATTGTTAAGGAAAATTCTACGCCAAAACTAAACATAAACTACAATGATAACATTGGTTGACTGATGACGGACAATGTTCCTGTTTTAATATATTTTTGACGCAACCAACAGTCATTTTTTTTCATTTCTAATTGAAAGAAATTGAGAGATGAGTTTTGGAACAACAACGTATAATTTTTACGACCGGAATAATTACAAAGGATGTCAGCAATTGCAATAATGGTTATTAATAGATCTGTAGAAGTATACATTAAAAGGCCTAAAATTGAGACCAATACTTTACTTCAATAAACAAGTACCTACGCAACTGCATAATAACTTCTCTTTGATGTTGCCCTCAGTTAAAACCTGTGTAGAAAAAAAATTCATATATTTGTTAACTGTGAGTACTTATATCTTCGTGAAAAAGGTTACACTATATTGTTAATCAATTCCGTGTTAATCACAATTTTCACAAAGTTAACTTGTGTCTAATCTAAGAGAACAATCATTCATTTATTTTTTAACATTATTCTAATCACAGTGGAAATGCATGATCGTCAGTAAAATGTCACATGCCGAGTAAATATTTACGATATCAACCCTTTCCACGGATGCAATAACAGTGTGGAGATTCATATCGCATCGGATATGGTCCTGATAAAAATCTTTTTTCTTAGCAGGCTTTCCATAAATAAGCCTGACCTTTTATTTTATTACTTTCGAGAAGAAATATCTCTGCAGCATATCTGCCTCTTCCTTGAAGATACACGTAAGTTAATTTAACCTTGAGCCTTTGTAAACGCCTTCCTTGTACAGGGAATGGCCACCCTATCATCAGTTGCAGCCCACTGGCCTTAACAGATAAATTTTTTTCCCCAAAATATGCATCACTAACTATTGAAAAGAGTGGAATGGTCAGATAGTATCAGATGGATGGTTCGAAAAAATAGAACAGTTTGCTCTGAACTAAACTTTAGTTTTGCAGTTTTTTTACTGTAGGAGTTTAACCGGTTGAGAGCAAATTCAATTTACCCTTTATGTGGTTAAGATTTCTTTATTGAACGAATATTTTATTTTGGTGAGGGGGAAGCTTGAGGTTACCAAACGTAACTTATTATTTTAAAATACGGCTGTTTACACGTCGAAAACCCTCCGACGAAAGATTTTAGCCATTCTTTCCCAAATATTTCAGAAATTGTTCATTATCATTTCTGTATAAGTGAGGCAAAAAGATCTTTATCAGAGCCGTAGCTTAAAACTGGCAAACCGAGGCACTTGCATCAAGTAATCAAGTTGTTTTTCGTTCTCGTTGTTTTAGGTTTATAGTCATTATAAACACTCTAAATACCTAGGAATTAGAAGAGACTTCAACCATGAACATTTTAATATTGCCTCAGTCATATAGTTTTTTTTATTTCATGGACATTGCCTCAGTCATAATATCTTTCTCGCTACGGCCCTGTTTAATTCGCTATTTTCGTTTTGTTTTACTTTTCACACTGTTAATTTTTGTAAAGCTTCCGTTCATTTTAGTATTTACTGAATGACGCTTCGCAGTGTAAGGCCTGGTTCGCACCAGTGACTCAACGACATCAACGTCATAACGACATATAGTTCTTATGTCAATAATATGAACATTGACATTAAGACAAGTCATGGAAGAAAGCAGGTTTTTTCCTTATGTCGTTGTGTTCACCCATATGATGTCATTATGTCAGGATGTTCACACTACAAACCTGATAACGACATAATTCCTTCTTATCGTTATGTTGCTAGTGTGAACTAGGCTATAGAGTTTGTATTACAAGTAAGGCCTATCGTTCACACTAGCGACATAACGATCGACATAAACATAACGACATAAGAAGGGCGTTAGAAGTGGTTATGTTTGTAGTGTGAACATATGACATAAAAAACTGATATTTTCTTTACGCTTTTATGTCCATGTTCGCATAGCGACATAGTATGATATCTTTATGTCATTATATCGTTTATGTCTTTTTGTCGCTAGTTTGAACTAGGAACAGATCTCACAAGGTAACAAGCTGCCTTTTTAGTTTAGGTTAAGGATACAATTGCGTTTTTTTTTTTGGTACAGGAGGTGAAGCATCGTTGAAAATGAATTCACTGACCGCACAGTTGTGGCTGGCGCTTTTCAGTAAGTCGGCTGAAGTCATAATTGTTTTTTGTTTCAGTTTTTGTCTCCATGCATGCTCTGTTTGATCTATGGCTATTTTTCTATGGCTGCTTTTGTTGCATGTTTCATTGTTGTCGCCGTTTATATCGTAATGGTGTGTTTTGCCGCAAAATCCCCTCCGGATGGACAGGTGGATTGGACAGACTAAAGGGTTGGGAAATTAATTCATCCATAAAAATAACTAGTGCAAGCATGTCACAGAATTCTTTAAACCTTAAAAATTTCGTCACAAAACCGACCAAACTGACAAATAAGAGCTACAGTGGCTGAAAATTAAAACTGTCAGTTCGGTCTACACCACCCAACACAGTATAAAGATATTCTTCATTTCTTCGCGTTTCCTTAAAGAAAATGCTTTTTGTACAGAAGTGCTTTTGCTTATACTGTAATAACTGCAATCGTACCTTTTTGGGAAGCTTCGGTAGCGTATCAATCGAGTTTGATCGAGCCATGATTCGTTTTTTAGTGCGATGCAAGTCTTGCTAAGATAACCAAAATCAGACCAAACGAGCCCAGCTGATATGCCACTGAGGCGCCACAAAAAAGGTACGATTAGATATTTTCCGGTGTTAAATTCGGCCATAATATATAAATCTGGCCTTATCATGTCAGCGACATCACAAGCTATATCAGACAGTAGACAAGTTTTCGGATTGGTTGGTTATGAGTTTCTGTTGGTACAACAAACCAGTTAAATGTGCGAAGGTAAGCGTAATATGTTTTTTTCTGTTCTTTTCCAAGGTTTCTTCGTAGTCAATGTCACTAGCTCTGGAAATATCTGTCGGGAAAGTTGTGATGTGGAATTCGTCAAAATAGGATGCTTCAATGACAAGCGGGTAAAAGCAATAAGCTATCTTAACTACCAACCCTTTAAGTGCTGATATTCATAATTGACGAGTCTTAAGAAACCAATTAATGAGTGCTAACGTCCATTTATAACCGCGCATGTTTTGTCTTCGCGAGCCTGGGAGGTAAAACTGCCTGTAATATATCCAAAAGACTTATCGCTGTTTTTAATGGGGGCACGGTTGGTGTAAAGTGCCATTTGGGGGAAATTTTTAATATTATCTGTCTCTTTGCCTCTTCTCTAAAATAACTGTCTCTTCATGTTTCTCCACGTAGTCACGTACGGTTACACTTTCTTCCAGATTTTGATTACTTCGATAAACCTTCATCTAAAATTTTAGACTTCTTACAGGTACTGATGATGTATGTCACTGAAGGTTTAATCACATGCGCGCATATGAAGGATCTTTCCCTAACAACTAATAACTTAAAAGATTGTTGTTATGTTTATCACGATATTTCTGTTGCTAACCATTTTTTATCACTGGGGCTAAGCTTATACCTAAGATCATCTGATACAACATTCATCTGCATTTACAAGAAATTATTCACAAGTGAGAAACCTTGGCTTAAACGATTCAATTCTACGAAATTGTCAACAAGAAACAGCACCCAAGTTGACACAAAGGCCCCAGAACTAAAAATGGATTGATATATCTAGAGAGTACGTCAGACGCAACTGATTTCCTTAATTGAGTTCTCATCAGGTAATGCAGTTTTTGGCAGTTGGAAAATCAGCTAAAAGCATATTCGTAACTTTAAATGTCATAGCGGGGCCATGATGTCCCAAAATGGGCGGAGCAAAATGCATCAGTTGCATTATCACGTAGGAAATCACGGAACTAGCTCAAGGCTATACCCTAAACTGACCCAGATCAAAAGTAACGAGAAAAAAGTAAAACAATTAAGTGCGGGTAGCTACAGAGATATTGTTTTCATTGTAAATCCTAATTAAGATTTATAATCAATTAACACTATTTCAGCTTTATGGAAACGGTTTGACATGTTTACTAATGATAAAAGTTTCTAGAAGCTTATGGCACCAATGACCATAAAATCCCATTTCCGATATTTTCTTATTTTAAACGCAATTAAATTACCGTAATTCATCTTGTGACACCAACGTTATGATAGGAATTAGGTGTGTAATGTGTTCTCTGAACATTTCTGTTTTGTTGTTAATCAGATTTCGCGCAAAATGGCGTCATGAAATCCAAAAAATGTCAGAAAAGATGTAAGGATGCAGAAAGTGTGGGAGAGGTTCTTACAGCACGATAGTTCAAAAACTGTAGCCAACCCTTTAGAGTGACTAAAACCTATTTAGCTTTCGTATCAACGGACGCTTCGTTCCCTTCTACCACCATACTCGCTTGCAGGTCTCCTGTTCGTCACGTGGTATTTGCATATAGGAAGAAAATCCCTTCACTCAAGTAGGCCATTTGCCAGTTTCTTTTGTGTCTGCTTCAAACTCGGGGCGTCCTCGTGGCTAGGAAGACTGTTTATTTTAAAATGGGTTCAATGTCCTCGATTTCCATAAAAAAATTATCTCGATATGAGTAGATTTGCACAAGACTCGATTTGCCTTACAGAAGTAGAGGGCAACTCGGAAATGACGTATGACCTTGTTAGTCGTTATGTTTGGGAAATCTTCGGAAATGTTCGTGAATTAGTGTTGACCTAATGAAAAAACTTCGTCCATGCATATTCTGAAATAATCATTGTATACCTGCAGAATATTAAGAGGAGAGCTCTACCCAACTATATCTACCAGGAGCGTGATAGACGGCTCACGAAGAACTACGGCGGGAGACGGATTGAATGGAATAACTGGAACATGTATTACCCGGGATTCGCTTGCCGCTGCGCACAAAAGGCCAAAGAGTTAGGATACGATATTTTTGGTCTTCAGTTCTACGGTAACGTTGTTTAAAATTACTTGATTTTAGGCTAATCCATGGACTTACATTTAGATTCAAATCAATAACATTTCCCCCTATTATACAGGAATTTTGCAGGAATTGTCTTGTATTCTATCACTGCAATATTACAGAGAGTTTTTGTGTTCTTTTGATGAGTGGAGAACATGTTGTTTAGTCGTCTCGTTCGCGTTTCACCTTTCGATGTTGTTACATATGTGCTTCTATAAAGTCTCTTTCAATATAAGACCGGCCTTTGTTGAGACGCAAACTCGGCTGCTTCCAACAATAATTAAAATCCTGTCCGAAAATAAGGCTTTTGAAAAAAGTTAGACTCTTCCTGTTACAAAGGTCCACCGAGTTCGTAGGTGTTCATCGCTGCCTTCTGGAGAGGGGTTTTTGTGTGGACAATGTTTATACCAGGTTATTTCTGATTTCTGTTAAATTTGAATTATGCCATTTTCTTCTGTCAACCAGGAGAGTGTTGGGCTGGTCACAGCAATCTGCACAACTATGCAAGATATGGTTCTGCTAAGAGTGGCTGTATTCAAGACGACTACCTACCCTGTCAAAAGAATTCTCGCTATTGCATGGGTGGACGTTATCGCAACATGGTGTACCAGATTGGTAAATATCATGTTTAAAATAGTAATAAATTATCAGGGCCAGCTCTTTTACTTAAGGACGATCGCGCCTCTTGTTACTGCGCTTCCTTACTGCACACGTAATTCTCGTACTCCACATCAGCATACTTTAAGCGTGCGCTGAGGAAGAAATATAAGCAAGTATAGGCTTGGCACTGGGTACGCTAACTTCGCCTGCAATTTACTTTCTTGGATGTTCTGTGATCTCCATTTTTCTTTCCGTAGATCAAATTCCTTCCCTTGTTCCATTTTAACACAAAACAGAAAGATTCTGTACGCAAGAAGTTACAAATATTTCGCCTTTTCTGCTCTCTTATGACCGAAGCTTTCTTCCAAAGTGGATCAACAAGACTAATATGAATTCTTTTCAAGGCAGTAGACGGCGCGTGAGCCGATTTAAAGACAAAGTTGCGTCAACAAACCCATTTGTAATTAAAATCAGTTTACTGCAGGAAAGCAATAAACATGTTATTTTCCAGCTTACTGTCCGGCTTACCTCGGGTTTGAAAATGCTGCCCTCAGCCTGTGACCTCGGGCAGCATTTTCAAGACCTCGGTCACAGTTTTTCACTATACGGAATATGTTATATTCCGCAAATAACATATATGGTGTCACCAAACTCGTTTTTGAGTAGTAAGCGCTTAAAGCTAAAATTAATAAGGGTGTTTTTAGCGGGTCGTATTGTAGCTATGGTAACCTGTTATATAAAAGGAATGACCGTGACGTGTTTACCAATGAATGTGTTTTTGTATGATACCATTATTATTGTAGTATCACTTGTTAAACAGTGGTGGTATTCATCCTTCAAAGTATATATAGCTGTTAGAGAAGTGCTGAAAACTGTTGCCAGCCTCCTTAATGCCCAATTCCTTTCTCTTGCCACAGTGGACACGAGCTGTCCTCAAGTTCCTTTCGAGAAGGTTGGCTGTTTTAATGATTTCCATATAACCTCAGCCAGACCACTGCCAGATTATCTCTTCAATGATCGGGACGACAGCATTGACAACTACAGTGGAAGACGAGTTGACTGGGTCAACTGGGATGTATATGTGCCTCAGTTCGCCTGCAGATGTGCAGCGGCAGCCAAAGCTAAGAATCATACATTCTTCGGCATGCAGTTCTATGGTAAGTGAGAATTGTTTGCGGCATATTGATAAAAACTGTATGATGAACATTTCTAAAGTAGGAAACTAGTATCCCACACAGGGAAAAAATATATTAAATTAAACCAATCTAAGTTATGACCTACAACAAATTCTAAATGCAAATCATTGTCTTTAATTTGCCTGATTGTATTCTAAAGGATAGTAATTTTCTATTTTGATCGAGATCTGTCATAAATTTATTTTTGCTTTTTAGTGCAGCCTTTTGATAAAAAAATGAATGAATGAATAAACGAGAGAATGCTTGAATAAGTGAGTGAGTGACTGAGTGACTGACTGACTGACTAAATGAATGAACGAATGAATGAACGAATAAATGAATGAATGAACGAAAGAATACTTGAATGACTGACTGAATGAATGAATGAATGAATGAACGAACGAAGAATGAATGAATGAATGAATGAATGAATGAATGAATTTATCAACCAATCAATTAATCAATTAATCAATCAATCAATCAATCAATGGATCGATCAAACAATCATTTTTGTTTTTGTTGATACAGGAGAGTGTTGGAGTGGCGGAGATAGTAACGTACTATATGATCGGGATGGTGTCAGTAAAAGGCTCTGTGTTGACAAGTGTTACCAACCTTGTACTGAACAAAGTAACTTTTGTTCGGGAAAAAACTTTGCGAACTACGTCTACAGAATAAGTAAGATTTTTATTTTTACAATGACTGCTGAAATTCTCGCGCGTTCACTGGCTAATTTTGATTGTCAATAAGCAGATAGACCAATGAATTTATAATTTATGCGACTTCCGCCTTTTTGTTATTACAAAAAACAAACTGACGTCAGCTTTTCATGCGTCTGTCCTGTTATTGACAATGAATTCCATCATAACATCGTCAAAGTAGTCTGCGGATCAACTCGGCTAAGTGACCCATTGATATCAGTTATTTTGTCTGTCTGTCTGCCTTCTGTCTCCCTGTATGTATGTCTTCCTTCTCTCTCTTCGTTGGTCGATCGATCTGTCTGTGTGCCCGCCTGCCCTCTGACTGCCTGCCTGCCTGCCTGTCTGTCTGTCTGTCTGTCTGTCTGCCTGCCTGTCTGTCTGAGCAAAACTCTGTGAACTACTTTCACAGAAATAGCGAGAGTACAAGTTGTTTTCTTGAACAAAAATTAAGAACCTGATTAAGAATTAACCTAGGTAGCGTAATTTGGCAGTAAACACCATTTATATAAGAATCTAGGGAGGCTAAATTGAAAAACCCTAGGTTGTTATACGCGGGGTTTTTTTTCTGTATTTCTTCTCCTATTTATTTGTTACGTAGTCCTTTTCCTGCTCATTTGTTGTTTATTACTTTTTCTTTAGAGGACGGTTCATGTGAAATAAATTTCACTCCTGTGGGTTGTTACAAGGAAGACGGAAGCGACCTCGCCATGCAAGAGATTTTCCACAATGAAGTGTCGCCAGAATTGCCGAACTTTGATGGAAATGTGCTTCCGGATTCTAGTGACGACTACATAGCCGCATTCCCAGACTTCCTTTGTAAATGCGCAAGAAAGGCAGCAGAAAATGAGTGGGGGTATTTTGGAGTAAGGGAACTCGGTGAGTTACTGATAAAACAAATACGACTTTAGGAGAATGCTCGTTCAAATGAGTGTGAAAGCAGTGTAATTTAAACCGGTTAAGTCTGCATTCGAGCCAAGTGGCCCATGCATAAGGCCCGGTCTCTGTAGCATAAAGTGACTAGAAGTATTTCTACTCCCCGCTGAATGAAATGCTAGTCCATCATAGGGTTACCAACCCATTTATACACCTGGGTGGAGAGGGGCACTGTTTAAGAGTAAAGCGTCTTACCCAAAAACACAACACAATGTCCCAGGCCGGCCAGGGCTCGAACCAGGACTACTCGATCCGGAGGCGAGCCCACTAACCATGAGGCCACCGCCCCTCCACAAAGTCCTCAACATCTCTGGTTTTTGTTCCTTATCACCAGTACCTTTTTATTTAGCAGAACTTCACAATTGTACGGATGTTACCGATGAAAGTAACATTTCTTCTGTTATTTCAAACCTCTATTCAGGGCTTTGCGTGCGCAGCAGCCCTACCATAACGAATTACAACAAATATGGACCATCAGACCAGTGTTTTGAGGGCAACGATGGAAAGGTGTGTGCCAGTGGATCGATGTTGTGTGGAGGCAACCAGACGGCGGCTAACTACGTGTACAAGATAACCCTTCCAGGTGCGTATTTTATCCATACTTCATCTTCTACTGTTCAGGAAGACCTAGCTCAATGAAGTAACAACTTCTTTCCCAGTGCGTTGTCTTTCCCATTTTGGTAGAGATCCCTTTTTGATCAGCGCCAAGAATTGAGACTCTGGCATTAGAAATGATTTTAGCGTGCTTAGAGTACTCACTTTCGAACATACTTGCTTTGCTGATCGGACAAGAAGCCATACTTTCTATATAATTGTCTCGGACGAGAATCACCAATAACTTCATGAATGTTTTAAACGGTGTTACATCTCCTCGTGTGTTCTCTTACCGTTACGTTATGCCAGTGGACTTTAACTTTAACTTAACCTATGGATTAAAACCTCGAGTCGGTGGCATCAAAATTGTCACTGTTTACAGACGATCCATTTTCCAAGTTGAGTGGCTCATAGCCACTGTGACTATCTATTAACTTAGCTTGATTTCCTGTATTAGTTTTAATCACGCGCTTAGTGCTTAGCTTAACGTTTAATCTTTGCACATTTTTTTTAAATATAATTAAATTTTTGTACATTCGTTTAGCGAGTTCCCTAATTCCAGAACACTATAAAATAAATAATAATAATAATAATATTTAATATTTCTAAGGCGCAAATTAACATGTGAATATGATCAAATGCGCCTAACAAACCAAATGAGTAATGTAAATTAAACGATATGCTATGAATAGTGTGATTAATTTAAAACTAATTATTTACAATAATTATGTACATTAGGCTAAGGTAACGAGCTAAAAATTAAAATATTAAAAACAAGGGATCTAGTAAAAATGTATAGAAAACATCAAGAGCTATTGAAACGCTTTTCTAAATAAAAATGTCTTCAGTTTGGACTATGTGTATAAATGATTGACTGACTGGCTGACTGACTGATTGATGGATTTTTTATTTGATATAATGGCTGATTGGAATGTTGGTTTGTTGGCCTCTTAGTTTCCTTTCTGTTTAAACAGGTGCTGTTGTGCCATCGAGCGACATGGCTCAGGAGGACCAAGATGAGTTTTTCAACCCACGCTTTTTCTAAAACACCAGTCGAAGTCGTCAAACAACTCGAAAATCAAATGTACTGGAATGGAAATGGACAGAGTAATGGACCCGATAACTAGCTTTAGATTTATGTAGATCATTTAGATACTTAGATACTTTGTCGATATAAGAGGTTATAATGAGACTTATGGGGCAGTTTAATATTTCACTAAAATCATGTGACATTCAGAAAACTACTCCTCTCATAGGACGAGAAAATCTGTTAATCTTTGATGTATAGACATTCTAGAGTGAAATTGTCTTCCTTGTTTCCTGTAAAACGCATACATAGACAGTACGTAGTAGTCATTAAAGGATGGCCCTGAAAATATCTTTTCAAACTCAATGCACTACCAAATGCGTGCCCAAAATTAGGTCACGTGGATTCCTTTTGTCCACTCATGTGGTGACACACTGCTGCGACCAGTCCCTACACGCAACAAGTCGCGGGGACAAGTCCCATCGTCAACTAGCTTGCCATTTTTGTCAAAAAATCGTGTCCCACGAGTTCAAATTTGTTTGACATGAAGGGACAAGTCTCTGTGACTTGTCGCTCAAAATGCTTCGTGTAGGGGTGGCGAATGGTCCTTCAAAAACTCTGGGTCTCGTAAAATTTTAGTCGAGTTTTACGGTTCTCGCAGTCTCGTTTTTTAGCGGTTATGTGCGTCTCGCAGTCTCGATTTTTCTACGAAGCTATCTCGGAGTCTCCATTTTTCACAAGGCTAAGGGTCTCGAAGTCCCAATTCGTTCCTTTATCAGTTTTTATGAATGACGTCTTCTCTTCACTTGATATGGAATTTCAATGAAGCAACTTACAAATTTTCCGAGAAAAAGTTAATCCTAACTTCTCCTAATTGTCTTAATTCCACAAAAAGGTACAAAACCTACCGCAACGTCCGTTTTGGCGCCAGAAAAACAGTTATTTTTCTCTAGGATATCATAACGTAGTGTGTTATAGTCGAATTTCCAGTTCCAGTCAGTTCCAAGAAGCTGGCTTAAGGTGGCCGAACATAGTTTTGAAGAGCCGCTGCCTAATTTACCATTACTTTAAAGATATTTATGCTTTGGCGCCCGTTTTTTGTAAGAGTCAACGTTAACCACAGAAGGGTTTATTCTCACATTTTGGCTAAGGTGAGTGCTGTTGCCATGGCAACGGGGCTGGTTAAAAACAAGGCTTAGAAAATGGTTTTTGTTTATTTAAAAAAAATTCAGTCGTTAGATTTTTTTCATCATTGCCCACTATGAATTGACATTAAATCCCTTCTGTCAACACTGTTCTAATAAAATTTTGACATAGGCGACTTTCGTAATTCGCCGTAAATCGTTTTCACTGCATGTTCTGTATTATTAAAAATTCCCTATGTCAAAATTCAGATTTTTTGCGATAGATCATTCGCGTGGTTTCTGAATGATTTTTTTGCCAAATTTCTTGAAATTCTAACGACTGGATCGTTAGAAATCGGCAAGTTTCTGCAAAAGCAATCGGTCTCAATTTTTCGAGCAACTGCGCATGCGCTGCATTTAACTGGGTTCTTTCGGTAACAAAGAAAAAGCTGAGAATTGCTGGGTTCTTTGCGTCGTTACCTTTTCTAACATAGCTTTGTAATAAAACACTAAAGGCATCAGTACACTGCGTTCAATAATGGAGAAAAATAGCGCATATAGCGCGGGTGTTGAGATGATCGCTCTATTGAAGGCATGTTTGTTTTTCAATCCTTGTGCGCGCGCTGAATTGCATCAGCGAAAGCGCGCGCGAAAACTGTGTTCGGCCACCTTAAGGCTGTACAAGCTCATTCTGGCTCTCAACTTAATCTGGGGTTCGAATTTTAAGAGTCTGAACGTCTCGCGCCCGCACTCAAAACACTCACTCACACAGTCTCGGTCTCGCAATCTATAAAGCCAAAATGTCTCGGGCTCGCAAAGAAAAACGCTTGTCTCGCCGTCTCGCAAAGTCTCGCATTTACCATTCGCCACCCCTTCGTGTGAATTGATGGGACAACAGCTCCTGTGACCAAATTAAAATAAACCAATCGTGATAAGTTCTCATGATTCCTTACGAATTCTGTTTTGAAATGGCGGCTCAAGACTCGGCTCGAGAGGACGCTGCTGATGTCAGAGGCGGAAAAAGTGTTACCATCACAAGAATTCTCATAGAATTTTACAAATAAAAAGTCGACAATTCTGTTATCCGCAGACAAGAAAATACAAGCACTTCAATTTAAAGCAACCCTTAATTTCGACTTGGTGCTCCAACCTGCTTTTGCGAATTTTGGTTAGTAAATATTGCTTTCTTTAATTGTTTTAGTTAGCTCTAAGCAAAACATTTAGCCCACACTTGGCCCCACTCGTCAAATCAAAGCGACTCACAACTACAATAAAAGCTGTTTTTGACTTAGTGCGCAGCATTCGCCAGGTTTACGGTTTCAGGGGTACAACATTTCTTTTTGTCAAAAAAATGCTTATTTAATAGAATGTATAAATCAAAATGTATCAGTGCGGCAACAGAAACTAAACAGAAACAGCGACCAACGATCAAGTTGGTCACAGATCAAACCTGGTGACCTTTTGGAAAAAAAAAAATGGGGTTTTGGATGCACCAATCGACAGTCGTTGATTAACTGGCCGTTGTTGAGAGGTTATTAGGGAGCTTAAGCAAACCACGACGACGACGGCAACGAGAACGTCACTAAACAAAAGGTTTAATGGGCAAAACAATAGCTGTGCACGTGCGTTATAAATCTTTCTATATTTCTTTGCCGTTCTCTGCAAAACAACAACGTGAAATGACCAAGTTCTGCGTCGTCTACGTCGTCGTATTTCCATTTGGAATTGAACGCCGTCGTTGCATATTTAGCTTATAAGCACGTTTTAAGAGCCATTGGCAGACCGAGCAGATCTAGACAATCGCGAATTTCGCTTGTAAAATAAATATATTTTTTACTAGGCGTCGTCCTCGGCGTCGTCCTCGGCGTCGTCGTCGTCGTTGCTTAAGCTCCCTAATTGGCAGTAGTGACGCGCTTCAGTGGCCGTTGCCGTTATGGAGGGGTGGCCAGAGTGGAGAGGTTAAAATAAGAGTCAGTATCTGTACCGTCCGCCGAGACAAAATAAGTGGTCGTTGTCGAGAGCGAGGTGGCCATTGTAGAGAGGTGTTAAGAAAGAAACAAGGCTAATAAGACGAGCTGTACATTTTATTTACAACTTCACAAAACATATTTAGCATTCACATCTGAATGACACCGTGTAATTCGTCGCGATGCTGCTCATTCTCTTAATTCGTTAGCAAGTTTTATAAATGTGAAGAAGAAGGACATTTGGATGACCGAAAAGAAAGAAGAATGATTGATTTGGCGTGATTATACATGTAGTTTGAAAGTAATTTACCTACAATCGCTCTTAGCACTTCGAGACGGTGTTGTTCCTGCTACAAGTAAGGTATTCACGATGTAATGACATTTTTTATGTAGTCCGACTGATAGATGAGTGCATTTCAAAGAACGCTTCTTTTCTTTGGCTACAGGTCTAGAAGACAAACTCCAAATTTATCTCCGTGAAGCAAGGGTGACAACTTCACGTCACTGGCTTTGGCACAAAGCTCGAGATTTTTGTGATTCATTTTAAGTTCTTCCTCGAGATTAGTTCAACTCTGACGCAAAACGAAGAATGGTGAAATCTCGATCGAACACTACTTCCAAATGTTCCGGTTTTCCAATGGAGAAAACGATTCCTTTGTTGTTGACGCTACAGTCCAAATCTGAAGGGGGTGCGGCGCGGAGTAGCAGGAGCTTTACGCCCTGGTGTGGCGATCTGTGACCTGTGATGTATGGCAAAAGCAATACTTTAGTGTAAGACTCGAAACTAAGACTAACATTTTCTTCATGTACTGTTTTAAGATCAGATAGTTAATTCTCGTTTCCTGCTACTTGAATTTGTAACAAAAAGGTAAGGAGAATCGAAGATTTCATTATGGGGCTAAGGGCCATCATATACTGACCTGACGGACGGAGTTTCTTTGGCCAGCTTTTCCTCTTCTCTCGCCTTCATCTGCGCACTAGCGGCCGCCATTTCCTCTTCCATCGCCGACAAATCTTCTCGAGCACGCTTTCTTTTCTCCTAGTGAACAAGCAAAACGACCACAATTGACACAGAAACCTGTAAAGCATAGGTCTCCCAACGGCTCCTCTAGGTTACCACAAATTTGTTGAAATTTGTTTAACGGACATGGTAATATGAAATGGTTCGTCACCAAAAAGCTGCACGCTGTAGTACCCATATAGTAGTGTAGTATATGTTTGTCTGAAGCAACATCAAATTGTCAAATGGTCCTGTTTCATATTATGTACTTGGTATATTACCTTCAGTTACATTTGACTGCTTAATTTACCAAAAGTCCTGGCGAAAAAACGTAAGGCGACCTGAGATAAGCTACGGTAGCTTATCTCAGGTCACCTTAATACGTTTCTCGTGAGGACTTGAAGCTGAATGGTTCTGTTTACAGAACAAAAGAACTCACCAGCCTGGTTTTCGTTGATTCTTTGACAGTGTAAAACATAGGTCCAAGCTCTGCCAACCAATTACCGTCCACAGCAGTGACACACTGCATGTATTCCTGTGTCGATGAGATGAAAAATACTCAGTTTAAACGCAAGCCACCGGTTACTGACACAAAACAAATCCTTGTATCAACCTTTTTGAAAACAACGTACAACGGTTTTTAAAGAGTCCTTAATGAGAAGATTCAAAGAGATCATGCGTCTAGCACATCTTAGTTTGCATTTAGGTAGTTTTATCAGGTCCTATTTGTATGAGCCCTAAATTTTCTTAGGCGTCTTTGCGATAGCTTACTTAAAAAAAATAAATAAATAAATAAAATAAAAAACATGGCATTTTCTTACCTTAGAAGTCATGACCAGTTCATGGTAGACAATATAATCTGGTGTGTATCCCATGCCAAACAGTGCACTGGTGGGGTGAAGATGACAGGGCATCCCTGTTCTCATGTTTACGTATTCTCCGATACCCTGCAGGAAAATGGATTAAAATGGCCAGACTGAAACCAAGCACGAGCTCATGTTGTTTACAACAGAGTACTTCAACATGATGAAAACAATCTGCACTAGAGGAAAGCCTCCCAGATGGATAACTCTTGCCGATAATAAACACCCTTATTATATGGCTAGCTCCGTGAGTGGGCAAGATGAATCAAATCCTGCGCTGTGATTGGCTACCCGAGCGGGCAAGATGGAGCTAGCCTGCCCGCTCGGGACTACCCGCCGTCTCCCGCAAGAAAAATTTCCCCGAAAGCCATATAGTAAATCCTTTATTGACCAAGCTTGTTCGGTCGAGATGGCTGGATATTGGCCTCGTTCTTTTTTTGCGAGTTTATGGACCTCGACTCCGTCTCGGTCCATAAACACGCAAAAAAAAGAACTTAGCCAATATCCAGCCATCTTGACCTCACACTTGGTCAATAACTCATACTCATAGTTCCCCTTATATTATCATGTCTTCTGATTATAAGCCCCACCTCTCCCCCCGGCCTTATTGTCATACAGTGGAGCTTATTCCCATCTTATTTCATTACGATATGTGTTGTAACTGTTGATCATAATTTGCCTGAAGAAGGTTAAGAAGGTTTCGACCAACTCGGAAAGACGTCTGTGTCAGGATAGTGGTGCATGACACCGGAATTTATCCCGGTTAGCGACTAGCAGTATTTCTACTCCCCCCCCTGGATGGGATGCTGGTCCATCGCAAGGTCAACCCCAGCAGTAAATTCCCCGGTACCCATTTATACACCTAGGTGGAGAGAGTACTGTGAGAGTAAAGTGTCTTGCATAAGAACACAACGCAATCACCACGGTAGGGCTAAACACCAGGGCTGAGTCCAGCGCGCTGACCATTAGCCTTCCTAGAGGAAAATTATATAGCGTCTAATCAAGAGAGACGGTTTGAACTCTTACCGGTTCACGTATGTTGTCTTTCTCACCTTCAATCTGGCAGCTTGATGAAAGTAGGACGAGCAGATACATTTTCTGATGACGTCCCAATCATTTCCACAGGACTTCAGCGGCATCTTCTGTTGTATCATGATATCTTTTAGCTGCCCACGGACTTCTCGAACCTGAACAGGATTCGATCAGCTTTAAGGAGCTCGGAATACTGGTTTAATATATGTTAAAATCTTTGAAAACGCTTTTACAGGGATCTGTTTTTACTTGTTAATACTAAATCCGAATGAGAAAACATTTTAAATGTTATTGCGCAAAAAGTCCCTTGTCCTTTCTAGCAATAACATAAATGATAAAATAATAAATCACTACATTTAAGTATCGAAGTGTTTAACACTAGGAAACTGAAACAAGCAAACAAATATTGTAAATTGAACAGAAACTTGTTAAAAATCCCAACTGGTGGCACATTGCACAAGACAAAATTTCTAAACGTGTGAACAAAAACAAACTCACTTTTCGCATAGCTTTGATGTGAATAAAGTGCTCGCTGCACCACTGGGCTGAGTAACTGTTAAAAAAGTACACAATAATATTATACTAAAAGCTAGGAAAGAAAATGCATAAATATTAGTGGAATGACAACGATGTATGTTTGCGTTTTCGAACACACTTTTTCACAACCCACCCTACCTCGTCTCACCATTACTGCATTAGAACGAAACACTAAAATTACAACCTGAACCAGCCATATAGATATACACAAAGCCTTGTTGTAAAAAGTTCAAGATTCATCTGGGATCCAACAAAGCAAGGAAAATACAGCAAACCAGGACAGAACTTGAAATTATTGAAAGTTTAATTGCTTCATGAAACACGTGGGCTACTCTAACCAACAGAAACCAACATGCTGTCTTCTCGGCCGATCGCCGCTAAACAGCCACCCCCTAGAAACAGAAGTGCGCGGTATCTTTAAGCATCGCATTACAATTTGCTTAGTTCGTTTTTCCTACTTCCTACAAATAAAATAACAAACTGACTTACTTGTTACTCTTCCACTGCATATAAACGTTAAGATACGTCAAGTGATCGCTCTCGGGTACAGCGAATTTCTCTCTAGCCGCGTCACTCTCCTCTTCTCTGCCTTTTGGACGGAAAAAGATGGCGGGCACTGACAGCATGGACACTATGGTCTGTTGAGAGATGATTAACGCCTTGATCGTTACTCATGCAAACTCTGACAAGACCGTGTTAGCAAGAATCGTGCATGTTGAGGTGAAATACTTAGCCTATTAAAGACTGCTTATCAAAGAAAGCAAAGCTGTAAGGCGAGGGGACAAGTGCAGTTGTTGGCAAATCTCAATTTAGGGACTCACAATTTCGGTATTATCCAATTCAAAACTAGTGCAAGTTCCGGGTCACGCAAGCATGAGGCAACATTAACATTCTTGCAATTTTAAAGTGCACCTAACCCCCCAATTTTTTTTCGCTAAAACGAATCCACTTACTGTTTAAACTAATTCTGCGAAAAAATTTTGGAATTTGGTTGAATCCTCAATTTTCTATGGCCCGCCAAAGTCGTGCTCGAGATGTTTCACGACCGCGTTTTAGGGAGTCTGGGTCGAGCAAGGTTGTGACGTCTACCCAGGAACCGAATAGAACAGCCCTCAGTCATTTCTCTTTGCTTCTTTGGACGTCGTAGTGTAGAATACTCGCTTTTGTATATTTTAGCCCTAAAACGCCCAAATTTTCGCTAGAAGATCAAGATGTCTTCCTCCTCAGAGTCAGAGATGAGTTTTTATTCAGATGACTCTGATATAAACTTCATACCTGAAGTGGAAATCTTCTGGCTTTAAGTGCACTGAACAGATGGCCGAGTTCTTCGAAGGCTCCCACTTCGCTCCTTTTGCTTTACAAAGTCCACCCACTTTTCTCGTCTTTTTTTCGCTTGTGGCCGATCGTCACCAAAATATGGAATACAGTGAAGCGCTATTCCATTTTCTAAGTCTGGGGTGTTGCTGCAACCGCCTGCAACACACCTCGTAGGCATTTTAGCTGCAAATTCTTCACGAGCAACACCGCCACTACAGTGAAATGACTAGCGGCGAAACACGCTTCGTTCCTGGGTAGACGTCACAACTGCCGCTGGACCCATTCCCCCCAGAACTCAGTCGTGAAACAAAATGGCGCCGATTTAGGGCGATTTTCGCGTTTTCGGCGGGCCATAGCAAATTGAGGATTCAACCAAATTCAAAAATTTTTTCGCCGAATTAGTTGTAACAGTAAGTGGATTCATTTTAGCGAAAAAAAAATTTGGGGGTTAGGTGCACTTTAAACATTTCACTGGACACAATTACTGTCGGCTTAGTCAAGTCTCCGAGACAAGACTCTGACAGAAATAGCATTCAAACGTTTCCCTCTCCTCCCCGTAGTGTAAACAGTGGAACAGGTTTCCTTACCAGTGACTCGTCGCTACAGTCCATATCCACAGCTATGATCACCATTTTGGACAGGGCGGGGTCCAAGGGGAACTCTACCATCTGGCGTCCCAGGGGGGTGAGGCTTCCTGTGTTGTCAAGTGCACCCAAAATCCACAGCTGATACATGGAATTCAAAATGTTGTCCTACAAGTGAATGCAGTGATGAAATGTTTTTCCTGCCGGCTAAGTTTACGAAAGAGGCAGGAAACGAAGTTCTTACACACTGAATGGGGGACCTGGGTTCGAATCAGGATGTCAGTTTCACGCTCGAGTCACGTGATTCAGTTTTTCTTTTCTTGCCGGACAGTGCAACAGTTTTCCCACCCTCCCACCCTTTAGCGAGTTCTTGCCTAAAGTTTATAGAAGTGTATCAAGGTTTGGGCAGTTTTTTCCTGTTGTTGACTCCGATTCTGTTATCGTTGTGATGTTGATAGAATTGTCAACAAAGGGCTGTTGCATTGTCGTGTGGCAGACAAATGACATTCAGTGTGTGAGAATTTATTTTTAGGAGCTCGGCAGACATTGTTCACTGTGGCTTTTGTTCGAGATTCGATCCACATTGATGCATGAAACCAAGAATAGGCCATTTCAAAGTTATCTTGGGTTCCTGTTTCAAGATGAGTCCTCGTGCTAAACCTTTCGTATGAAAATGAGTTTGATTTGCAAGAACATGAACCTGTAGGTGGGACACATCTTCATATGAATGGTCTCGCACCAAGATTGGTTATGACACAGAGGCAAAAGGCAGCTCGGAAATGCCCTGTCAGAAACACTACAAATATTTCTGCAAGGCAACATCATCAGACCGTTGAAATGTTCCGGGTCGGATCTCAGACATTTAATTCCTTCGCAATGAAATGAGCGTGGGAAGCAAGACATGTATTTGTAAGGACGGCTGCTTACTTGAGGCGGCGGATCCATGAAGTGGAATTCCAGCAGATTTTGCACTCCGAGGGACTTGAGAAGAAGGACAACATTGGCCAAGTTTGTTCGTTGGATTTCTGGCACCGTGGACACAAGCAATTCGTTTTTGTAGGAACTCTCCGTGAAAAGCCGAAAACACTGACTGAAAACAAGACATACGAGACAAGTATGTTATTACAAAATTAATCAAATTTATAACAAAATTCTCGCACGTGATTGGCTATCAGCAGCCCGATTTGAGCATTAATTGGGCAGTGTACGCGTCATGCTTGTAACTGGACAGTACGCGTCATTTTCCGCGCGCTCTTGCGGTGCACTTTGTTGAGTAAACTGCTGTGTTTTTCAGCATTCATAACGACGTTTAATCGTTCAGCGCTCAATCGATGGTTTGTTCGTTTCTCGAATTTTGCCATAGTTTTGATTAATTGGTAACAGGCCTTCGCGTCGTCCAATTCAGTCTGTAATCATACTCGTGATTAACAAATCGGGCTCCCGCTTCGCGGTCGTCCAATTTGTTATCACTCGTATGATTACATGCCGAATTGGACTCCACTCAGTCCTATTACCATTTTTAATGAATCAATGTATTGGAAATGAAGAACTTACGCCACATAATTCATTGCAGACGAAATACAAAGGAAGAAGATCGGGCAAATACGTTAAATTTACAAGATAAAAAAGGCAGTCTGGTTTCAGTAAAACAGTAATTACTGTGTGAACAAAATGTTGGATTTCGTTTCTCCTGAATCAACGTGAACCAGGGGCACCCAACGGATCGTATCGGCTAATTATCTGTTCGGAAGACCTTTAATCCCCTCTGACTTTCTGAAGAGAATTGTCACCTCGAACTTTCGTGATATGAGGAATTTAATGTCTGTTGTTTTCGAATTGTAAAAAAATGTCGTTTTGGGTACCGAAAAAAGGTCAGCTATCATTTTCGGAAAGGCGATAAGACCTAAGGTTTTGGGGGAATGGACAAAAAAGCCCTAATAAATTCGAGAATACTCAAGTTCCCCTAGAATAACCGAACAGATAAATTTTTTTTAGCGCAACCTAAAATTAACCTACAGAGCTTTAAAAGTACTCCAGATAGCCTAAAACAGCGTTTAAAAGCATTTGAGAGAAAACGGTCGTTGGGTGCCCCTGGTGAACACAAGAAACGCTATCTTTCTCTTGTACTCAACTCACCCAGGCCCGGTCCTGCCTGCTCGGCCAGATCTCTGATTCGCATTGGCCTACAACAAACAGGCAAAACTCATTGTTCCAAGATCAAATTAACTTTCATAACTAACTAATGATTGATATTTTTGTCTTCGTAGCATGCTGCAGCTAGCCTTAGTCTGTAACATAAAACTCCACAGTGACAAACACTTTTAAACAAACGAATAATAAATGGGTAAAAGTGATTTGCGAAATACCTGGCTGATGGGATACACTTGTAAGGCGTCCATACCAATCTTAGGATTAAACACTTTCAGCTTGCAGTACCCAGAATCCACCACAAACATGATTCCGTCCACTGAAAAATAAAACAAAGAAGTTGTGTTTTGGGCGGTTTTCGCTTGAGTATCGAAGATAACTCGCCTTTGGTTTTGCGCTACTCCGCTAGACGATTAGCTACCTAAATCCTTAAAATCATATAAAAGTTTTACCGGTAAAGTATACAAAAATGTAAACCTGTAAGCGAGGTTTCTGCGATATTTGTTGCCACTATGCATTTCCTGACTCCGTCTGGCGCCTTTTGAAATATCTTAGCCTGCAAGTCTGACGGCAGCTGCGAGTAAATTGGCAGCACTGCTAACGGAGGGGTTTCGTCTATCTCGTCCAGTCGCTCTGAAAACAAAAAACAGAGGCAAATGTCACTAGAAGAGCTACCGTTTTGTGTTTGTCGAGCATTGGTCACAGGTCTAGCAACAAACAAACACGATCCAACCAATCAAAGCTGTCGTCCTTTCAGCCAATCACGTAAGAATCCTATACCAACCTTCATTAGCTTACGTGAATTTTCCCGCGTTTTTCACCAGTAACACGTTTTTCCTTCAAGTTTTACAAGTGTTAACTGTCTCACTGCTGCCATAGTGTTTAACTGTACAATGACCTGTATCAACCATTCCTACCCCTTGCTACCTGGCGAAATTATTGTTATGGGGTTCCTTGTGGTACTGTTTCCTATGATGCACTAGGAAGCAAAACGAGCTCACGTTTGTGTTTGCGCAAAGGAATGTGACTATTTTATCAGAGTTCAACGGCATTCTGTGAAGGCGGATTTCCACTATCCGGTTATTTCACGCTTGCGTCCGCGGAAAAAAAAGTTGACCCACATTCAACTTTTTTCGCAGTCGCAAGCCGTCCATACATCTGCTCATTTCATTTTACGCAAGTAAAACCTTTAAAATTCACACCCGTTGACGGGCGGAAAATAACGCGACAGCGGAAATCTTTTAAGCTCATAGATCAGTGAAGTAATTGAAAGATGGTTACTAACCTGTAATAAGATCACAAGTGACTTCAATATCCTCTTGACCAGGCATGAAGATCAAAATATCACCTGCAACGCAACAAAATGTATGTGAGTGCAAGGGAATCATTATCTAAGCAATATTTATTTCAGCACAGAGCATTTTGAAGTGCCAATCTTAGGGTGCATTACACTTGTGTTGACTTAAAGGTGCACAACTCACAACGCGTTCCAAGGGCAGATTTCGAAAAGACAGCCTCATTGAATGCTAACGCTGCCGTAATATCTGCTACACTTTCCCCAGAAAAGGGACGAATGGCTATGGAATAATTATTGATTTCCCATTATTCGATTCAGAGGTCTAATGTATACCACATCGCGCGATCACAATCTCAAATTGAAAAACTAAACAAAAACATCAGCTTCACAGCTTTTCAACGGAGTACGTAACTAAGCAGTACATACCTTTGGCAGGGGTGAGGTGGATTTGTAAGGCCTGTTTGACAGCGCCATCAACATAATCTTCAACCACGTTCTTACTGAAAAGAATATCCACGGGAAAAGTTCGGCCTGGAATCTGAAATTTAAACGAAACGCGTTATTTCATTATAGTGCTACTTTTGCTTCTTCAGGGCGAGAAAAGCGGCATTTTTAGCTCATCACAGTGCATATGAGTAGCCTGAGACCGCAATTACGAGCTGAGGCTTTGCGAACATTTATGATAGGAATCGAAAACAATAGGAGTTCATGATCAGTCTCACGAAGATCAAAATTTTGCCAACAGCGAGAACTATTTCTCCGACCAGCAAGGTGGGTAATTTAGGTTTAGCAGGACACGTAATGATAAAGCAGAGATAAAACATAACAACGCTTACCTGAAATGTTGGAACATTGCCAAAGAAGTCGGCAAATTTTTGAGCATCCATCGTTGCGGACGTCACAATGAGTTTCATATCTCTTCGACGAGAAATTACCTGAGTGTGTAAGACAAACCCGCTGGTCACTTATTGTATTAAAATTGTGGACCACGTACAAGTGATTTCTTTACGTCAACAACTAAAACCATGACACATTAAACTAGCATTCGGTGGGCGAGGGTAAAAAAAACTGGAAGAAGGGAACAAGATAACTGCGCAGGTAGAGAAAAACTGCTACACTGTATCTATTTGAGCATGATTGAGAAAAGCTCAAAAACATACTTAGATCACATGATACAGAGCTATAACGTCTAGAATGACTTGACAAATGGCAAGATAACATTAGTGAAAGAAGGATGACTAAAGAAGGCGAGGGTGAAAATAGTTAACGCGTATCTTGTGGACAAATGATAAGACGCAAAGCTGCCAGTTGCAAATTTCTTTCAGTTCAAACTCATTATAAATTCTTGAAAGAAAATGGATTTACATGTAACTAAATATAAATAAATCGCTTTTCTAACCGACTTGTTAGAGTTCATACATGTAACTTTTACAATGTATATAATAAAATTGGTAAACATCCTGCAACTCTAACGTGAGGTCAAAGTTGTAGGCAATTTTCTGTGAAATTGCTAGTTTTGGTTCGATTTTTTTGCATAAAGCAGGGAACATGACATCTCACCTCTCTTAACAGACCAAACAGCACATCCGTGTTGAGTGATCTCTCGTGAGCCTCGTCCATTATAATAACACTGTAATGATCAAGATCTGATTCACGGAGTGACTCTCGCAATAGAATACCATCTGTCATGTACTTGATAATAGTATTCTAAAAATAACATGGAGGCAAACTATTATTATTACATTTATTATTCAAGTAAAAGAAAAGAATGTTCGCCCAGAAAAACCAATTTTTTTTTTTTTATCGTCATGATTTGACACGTCGATCTATCTTCGAAACCTCTCTACAAAAGTTAAGTCTGTGCTCGACTGAGACAACTAGCCCATCACGGCCGGCGCTTATCTCTGGTTTCCGTGGCATTAATCGACTAGGAGTATTTCTACTTTCCCTGGATGAGATGCTAGTCCATCTCAGGGTTAACCCCAGCATTAAATTCGCCGTTACCCATTTATACACGTGGGTGGAGTAGCGTGTCTTGCCCAATAAGGCAACAACTTGAACCTGGACGGCTTGATCCAGAGTTCAGCGCAATAACCATTAGAGAGGCTCAACCAAAGCAAGGAAAACTATTTTCAACTGAGCTGTAAGTTTCTCACCTCTGAAGTGACATCTTCAAATCGAATGGCATACCCAACTTCTTCACCAAGTTTGCAGCCGAACTCTTCGCTGACACGCTTAGCAACGGACATGGCTGCCACTCGACGAGGCTGTGTACACCCAATCATGCCATAGTTTGTGTATCCGTCTTCGTGCATATACTGCAAGGTCAGAGAAGCAGTCATTGCTGATTCAAATACATCAAATAAACAGCAGCAACAACAAATTTCACATATACCGGCCAGGAAAAGCCAATTATTCACGAGCCGAGTTCATCAAGACAAATTCAGTAAATATCGAAATCGCAATTTGTGGCATTGATTCTGTGGCAGTCGACTTCACTGGAAGCGTGCATTCATTTCTTTATTGAGTTCCAACCCCTGCAATACAAGACTGAACTATGTGAAAGCTACTGATTTCTCTGTGAAGACAACAAAACTTAGAATCCCAGACTAAGTTGACACTCAGCTGGAACCCAAAAGAGAGTTCACTCCTACCTGAGTAAGTTGCGTTGTTTTCCCAGACCCCGTTTCCCCAATGACAATGACAACTTGATTGTCTCTCACAATGTTCAATAGCTGAGAAGAAAGAGCTGAGGTTTCAGTTTTCTACACGATTATGATAATAATAAAAGATGCTTGCCCACAAACTTACACATGAAGCACTAGAATACTTGGCTCTTTTCAACTCTCAACAGGGATCCAGTTTTGAGACGTAGGATAAAATCCCAAGAAATTCAAATACATAAAAATGCGCTATCGCATCAATTGAGTGTCTAACCTCTTCTCTGATGGCAAATATGGGTAAATACTGTTTCTGTTCTCTGAGTGATTTCTTAGCAGCAAACTCGCTGCTAGCTTCACTTTTGTCTTTCATGTGTTCAGCAAACTTTTGGTTATCCTTGTAATCTTCTTCACCTCCTTTGGTGTCCTTAAACAACAATCAAAATCAGTGAGAACTGTACATGTAATTAACCTGTTTACTTCCAAAAAAAAGATTAACAGCAAATTTCTCCTCACAATATTCAACATAATTATTGTCAAACAAAAAGGTGATGGGAATTCGTCACTAATTAAAGCATACCGCATTGCTGCAAAGGAAAGCTCTTGGCCTTACAGTTATATCTTGATATGTCGAAATTCGATTTAAATAAAATATTTCCCTGGAAAAGGGATTGTTATGCTCTTTCTCTGCTTGTGTATTGCTTTATTCAGAGAGGGCCTAGGACCGACAGGGGAGATATTAGTACAATGCAGTCGACCCCCCGTGTAAGGGTTTCGCATGGATCACAAGACCTACCAAGCCATGTGCTTGTCATTGCGTCCCTGTTAGTCTGCGGTGCAACACGTGTTTTCGTACTCCCTCCTCCTCCCCAGGTCCTATCCACGGTTTTCCTTTCAAGTATGTTTTAGTGTATGCGTTTTTAGTGCCACACCTTTACTGGGCCAAACTTCTTATGAAAGATTGTTAAGGAAATTTGATGTTTGAATAAAAGCGGCTATGGGCCTTTGCCCATAGCCATATTAGCCTAATCATTTGATGTGTGTTATTATAGTAGCCCAGTAAACAGAACTCAGGCAAGGCAGCACTGGGGTGTGTTCTTTTGGGGTGGAGTAAAGGGCATAAAAAGTTTTTTGCCTTGTTCCTGTACACTCCAGGTCCCTTCAACATTTGTTAGTCACAACCATATTTGGCAGTCATGTGATTGAGACCTCAAATGGCCTAACTGTTGAAACATTACTTGGAATGTACTAATGTGCAAATAGAGTTGATGTGCAGATTTATTACAATTTGCATTGTTAGAAGTTTTTTGACTTCAGAGACGCATTTTTTTGACACTCTGCTAAAAAGATTTTCATTTGTTTGTGTAAATCATAACCCCATTATGATAGTGGAGAATTTATCGCTTCCTAATTCAGAAAGACTATTTGACCGTTATCTTTCTTCAGCTCTAGATTTGCAGTTTAGATCATTTTTTTACCAAAATGAGTCAGTTCAATTATTGAACCAGAGTTGCAATTTAATAAATTGACGTAAGTTTTCCATGTGCCTGAAAGTCTGTGGATCCGCATGGCGATACTGTAGCCTCGTGGATCAACAGCTACTTTGACATTGTTATGACAAAATTCATTGTCAATAACAGGACAGACGCATGAAAAACTGAATCAGATGTCAATTTGTTTTATTACGACAACAAATTGTCAAATTGTCCGTTCTCGCTTGTTGACACATCACACAAATTATAAATTCATGTGTCTGTCCGCTTATTGACAATGAAAATTAGCCAATGAGTGTGCGAGAATTTCTGCAATTATCGTGAAAATAGAGCATTGTTCTACAGTCCTATCCCTCAGGTGTGGGTATATTGCAATTGATATGGTCAAGAAGTCTACTTGCAAATACGGTCAAGTGATGACTTTGCAGCCTGTAGTTTCAAGTGTACAAAACTTAAGATCTTTCAGATCCTCAAAGCATTACCAATAAAATGAATATAATACCTCCTCCTCTTCCTCTTTTTTGACTCCCAGAATATTCCCAAGTTTTGTTCCTGCCAGCTCCCAGTGTTTGTGTTGGGCTTTTTGTCGCTCTTTCTGTTCCCTGTGTACACGGACAACATGACATCCTTTTCTTGAAATCATGGCCATGTCTGATGTAGAATCCTAAAACAGGTTAAAAATTACTTGTTATGCTGTGGTAGTCATCTATGGATAGGGACTATAAATGTATATGAGAAAACTAATGCACAAACGGCTATTTATATAGCTTAATGATGCCAAGCCTCCAGAAAGATTTATTTTTATGTGTTGATACAATGCAGACCAACAGATGCTTGTGACACATGTACAGTATATCCTATACTATATCGTATATAGCCTAAAAGACAGAAATATACAGTAATAGTTATGTACCTTGACTGGAATAACTGGTTCTGGTTGTTTTGTGAAGACAATCCGTCCATCCAGGAAAGGCGGGACTATGTTATGAACCAGGAGGTGTACTCTCGCTTCCTGGTCATCTTCAAAATCATCATCAACCTCCAACTTCTGCACTACGCCACTTGTCAGCATCCTGTTAGTCTCCCACAAGTCATTATCCTGAAAACGAGAGTTGGACAGTTTAATTTGGCATTGGCAATTGGGAAATGAAGGATCGAATGGTGCAAACTACACGCAATAATATTCATTTTCAACAGGATGCAGCTTGTCGACAGGCCACTAACACTGATGGAAGCTCTACTGCAGCAGCCAATAACTCCATTTCAATGATTTTGAACAACGTACTTTAGTTTGCAATACATGCATGGTCAAATTAACATGCACCTACTGAACATCATACATGTGCAGGTACAGCGGAACCCCATTTACACGGTCACCAACAGGCCATGAACATTTGGCCTTGTTAACAGGGTGGCCATATTAACGGGGTAAGGTCAAATCTCACAATGGGTCTAAATTGAGTGACATCTTAACAGATATATCACAATTGCACTTCATCTAAACAACTGTTCTTTAGTAAGAA